>NC_141387.1:9879973-10479973 GCF_017979445.1 Akebia trifoliata
CATATTTCATATGTTTTTATCCTGCCTACTTTCATGCAAGACATTAATAATAGGAACATGATTGGATTTAAATGAAGAATCGCTTCATACGAATTCATGGTCAAGATTTTTCATTTAACATTGTAACTTGATAGTGCATGTCACTATCTTTAGTAGTTAGGTGAAATTATTTCTATTTAAAAATAATTTTATTTGATTCAAAAGACATAGAGGTTAAATTTGTTCCTTAGAATTGCATAATAATAAAAGTAAGCAAATCCATCTAAATGATTTTAGATCAGCCATGTCTCCATGTCAAGGTGTCTGATTTGCTAAAATGTGTGGTTGTATGTAGATTACATATTTTTCTTTAGGTATGGAAGGTGTCATTCAATCGGTGACATTGCAATAAGGACCATCTATAGTGGAAACCTTCAGTTCTATGTATCAAGAGTTCTTATTCGTATTTCACAAGATAACTTCATAATATAGGTCAAAATAGTTAAGGGACATACAAGAATGTAACTCTTTAGTAACTCTAGATTTTCTATCAAAGGACTGGGATCTTGAACATTGGATCGAATTTTTAATCCCAAATATTGTAGCTTTTGCATTTATGTTGATTATTTCATTTACAGCTCCTAGTGACTGGCCACTATGAAAATCACAATCAGAGGCATCAATGCCTTTGAACCATCACTTAAGTAATCTCAAATAGGAAATTTAAGAGATTTTTTAATTTAAACAATTGATAATTATAACATGAGAGTATAATAATCTATCAAGGGAATCTTTGATATCAGAGTCAACTTACTATTTTTGTTACTAAAAAAGGAGAAATAAAAACTTGGTCATGAATGATATTATAAGATGTAAGTCAAATTCTCCTCCGACTTGTCACTAAGAGGAGAAAAAATTCAAGAAAAAAATAATAGAAGAAAAAAATATCCATAACGACGGTTGTAACTATTACTATAGGCCTTAAAAATCATTGTTGAAAGTTGTAGCGACGGTCATAGAGACTGTCATTGCGTGTCACTAGAAAGGTATTTAGCGAGCATAATCATTCCCAGCCATCACTATAAATGTAAATGGATTTAATTTAATTCTATACCATTGACTCCAAAAAAAATTTCCCTATAGGTAGAGACTATAAAATCCTTGTTATTAGTTTCGCATAAAAATATATGAAAGATCAGGTCATGAGGAAGTTGATAATTTTTCTAGAAGCCAAGCCAACAAAGTAAGATGGCACACCGACTATAGAAAATCGAATGATATTAGTTCAACTTTGTTACATAAGATTACGAATTGTCATATACACCAAATAACAAAATTAGAATGGTATACACATATAGAAGCTAATATATTTTTTTATATATATAATTCATGTTATTAAGATAGAAGATTGAGTATAATAATTTCTTCAATGATTATTTACCAATCAATATTGCCCCAATTATTGATAAAAGATAACAAGTCTTTTTAACAATAATCACATAAAAACATTACCTTAGGATTGTAGAGAGAGCACTACAAGTTTGAAAAGCAACCACCACATGTGATTGTAAAAGGAACATATAGTTTTAGTAAACATCATTCCTTTTAATTGTCCCATTTTCTTCAAGCAAAGATGTACAATTCTTCCTCCAACATAAATAACTGAACAACATAAATTTATAAAAAGAAATTTAATAATAAAAAGAAAATAAGAAATTTGTTGTATAGACATGAACATGTCAAGTATATAAGGAGAAAACACTTGAAAAAATTAACAACACAACAATCACAAATTTGGAAGAGTCGCAAAGTGCATTCTTATAATAAAGGAATTAGTATAAGAGAGTTTGTTCCATCAACAAAAAAAAAAAAAGATCAAATATAAGAATAAGGTATGCAAAACTGATGATAAATGTAATGCAAAAATTCTCCTAACACAAATCAAAAGATTAAATAAAATGAATTAAATATAATTTGTTCATAAACTTAAACACAAAGAAATTTCGTTAGTTGGTAAAGGGGACCACTAAATAAATAGGTTAGAATTTTTAATTTAAATTTTGCTTATTGGTGTTTTAGTGTGACTATTTGACAATGTATATATGATTTCTAATCCTATCCAAAAGATTAACAAATGAAGTTCAGATTGGAAAAATTAAGAAACAATACAAGAATGACAAATTAGACATGGAATACTCGGCAATGAATTGATATAGATTGTCTTATCAACTTAATTTCTGATGGTGATTTTTAGCCATTACAACTCATGGATATAAATAGAAAAATCCTTTACTTTTTCACTATAAGATTCTTTTTTGGATTGCGTCTAAATCCATATAAGATGGTAAAGTTGTCTTCACATTATGAAATACCTTAGATGATCATTTGATCATGTCTGGAAATGTGATGTTAAACCCCTTAAGTGGATTTGAATCGTTGATTTTAACTTATTGGTTCAAGATATAATTGAATGGAGACATGATTTATATTGTTAACCCGAAATATTGGGATAATGTATAGTTGATGATGCTGGTAAAATTATGACACAATAGTTCTCTCACTAAGCTTAAAGAATTAACTCATAAAAAAATGGAATTACCTCATGCATTCTATTCATTGAAAATGCATTGTCAACTTTGAATGTGTCAAAAGTTGCATCAACTCTAGCAATTTGACATTGTCAAATAACATCTTGAAAAATAATTAGACAAATTGTAATAAATACATCACTTTAGTGTGATTATTATAAAGTTACTGGTTGAAGAAGTTCTTATAACTAACATATTTTTATAATATATTTTTGTAAATATATTTGGCAATTATAAAATATGTAATTTATAATTAACCTGAAACATAATAAATTCAACATTAAATATGGAAAAGATAAATTAGTCATAATATAGTTGAAACACACATCTCTAAGATGGAACATTGTAGTTAAAAAAGTATGAATTCTAATGCACATCACAATGTGGTGCATAATAAATTACAACACATAAATTAAATGTTAAAAAAAGAAAAAAAAAATACTTTGAACTGAATAAAATTGCTCATATTTTCTCATAAGTTTGAAAATACGGTGGTATCTCTAATATTTATTAAAATGTGTAGAGCATGTCTTTATATGATGTGTTTTGTAATATGCTAATGATTCATTTTATTTTGTTTGGTGAAAATCCAAAAGAATGATTTTGAACTATATGAAAATTTATTTTAATTTTCACACTCTATGAATAGAATATCAATTCAAACTTTAAATCTAAATTAGTATGCTATTAGAATGTCAAGAAATCTAACTGAGAAAATAATTATTTATACAAAATTACCAAATTTAAATATTTCAATGTAATTTACAATATATGTTTAAGATTCTCTTATCACGATCTAGACAGGTTGCCTATGAATGTAAAATTGAAATTTCATTCAAACATCAATTTGTTGTTAAAGGATTTTTAAGTTTTGTATTTTTATATATTTCATTGTATAATAGATTTCTTACAAAATCTTCAAGAATTTATTAAGTAAAGTCTAGATCATATCTTCTTTCAAAATTATGAAATAAAGAGCAAAAAATCTACATTTAACTAAAAAAGAACGAATTTATGATGTAAAAATGATGAATCATATTAATAAATCTAACAAAGATAATATATAAGAATAGAACAACGCTGTTTAGAGACTCGCAGGTCCCTCATTCGGGCCAACACCTCATGAATAGCCTTTTCTTTGAGCTTAAGCTGTTGTATCCTCGTGCAGTGAGGGAGGATCCTTACATTCCTATTTTATTAGTTGAACCTCCCTTTGTCGGTTATGAATTTGGCAAGTCTTGGGTTTGATGGTTCCAAGGTGCCTTGAACTGCTCTGACATTGAGAGGCGAAAGTTAAGAGATCAAATGAGATTATATACCTCAATAGTCTTAGTCGTAAACAATGGATACTAAGTGTTGTGCGTATCTACTCATGCAGTGTTGAAAAAAATAAAAATCCAACACTTAACAAAAATATACAATCCTTAGGATAATGTAAAATTGAATATAAAAAAAAACTTTCAAGATCGAATCAAAAATAGTTCTTTGCAATATCATAACATCATTTGAATAAAAAAAATAAAATTTATTTCGATATTTAATATTTTCTATTTTTGGTGTATGAAGAAACTAAGGGAACAAGGAAAATAATCAAGGGATGAAAATAAGTAAATTAAAAATAATAATAAAAAAACTAATTAATTTCTATAGAATTATCAAACACTAATAAATATTTTAACTTTAAACTTCGAGTAATTGAGATTCTTACAATTTAACGATCTTAAACTTACTAAAAATGATATAAAAAATAAAGAGAACAAATTTATTGAAATTGAAAATTTTCATTTTATAAGGTTAGGTTAAAGCCTAAAGAAGGATAACCTAAAAGATTCAGGCAATGAAAGAATAATTTTTTCCTCAATTTTAAGTAAAAGGTGTTTGAATCAATTATAGAATCTAAACGAAATTAAGTAACACAATTGGTAATGAATTAATGCCACCCACGTACTATTGCAAGCATAAATATAAATTAAATAGATTATAAGCAACTTTACTGTTGGGTTATGTATTCTATTCTTGTATATGGGATTGTCATAGATTCAAATCGGATCTTTTGCTGATCCGTTAATGACCCGCATGACACATTTAATTGGTAATGTGATGGGCCCATTTGGTTTAATTTTGGATCCAACCCATTTAAACTTTTTGTAACCCTAAATATATAAAGGGTAAGAGATGAAACCCGAAAGGGTTGTGAGAGATATACGAGAGACAGAGAGAAATTGTAACCTAGTTCTTCTTTAGTTAATATAGTGAAATCGTCGTTTTCGCCCGTGGACATAGGTCGATGCTTTGACTGAACCACATATATCTTGTGTCATGTGAGATTCTTGCGTTCTTGTTTGATTTATCCTTCGGATCATAGGTTTTTTCTAACATTTACTTTTTCCCATAAAAAATGAGCTTCGAATTTGAACATTCTTGTGCCCTAAATCAGATGACATTGAATTTCAATAAAACATAATCAGAGAATTCTATCCAGCGAAATTAGAAAATAGAACTCTTGGGAGAGAGAGAGAGAGCATTCATTTTTTTTAGATTTTTAAAAATCATAAGAACACTGAATTTTTTTTCCTAAGTAAAAGAACTTTAAACCTAAGGATAGAGAGATGCATATATAGTCTTACTAAGTAAGTGTGCGAAGTGATTTTCTACTAACAATGCCTACGAGTGATTTTCAAATTAAAGAGTAGAGGAATCCAATGCTCATAGCATGTGAACCAGGGATTTATCGCATGTCGAATTCAAAGAGCCCTTTGGAGCATTGTTTTTGTAAATATTCTCGTCATTAAAAAGTAGAAAATATACTTCTTAGAGACCTCACGATGTATTGGAAAAAGATAGGAAAATCAAGATTTTTCTACATGGGGATGGAGATGATGGATCACGACTAATGCTTCGTAGTAGAGTTTGAGTTATGAATGATTAAGTTATGGAATCCTAAATGACGTTTCTTTATATTTGAGGATGATACTTCGATTAAAACAAACAACTAGGCAAAACAAGGAGTTGAAGAGGTGAAAAATATAATGAGTAGAGTTTGTAGAGCAGAGAAAGGTAGACGATCAAATTTTTAAGATATAAAAGGTATTTACATTAAAATAAGGATATTTTTTATAAGTGAAAAAGTCGTACGAATCAATCATCTTTTTATATAAGTAATAGATTATATAACTTTAAAAATATATATTTCTTTATACAAAAATTTGTTGGTAATATATATCATGACCATCAAGTTGTTTATTTATATGCACTAGTAAATGTTGAATCACGACAAGATATTTTCACCATGTAATTTTGATAATAACAAACATATAAGTTTATAATAACACTTGTACTTAATATTAAACATCTTCATTATTAAATACAATCATGATAGTTGACGATCTTTTTTATCAACTTCATATGTTTCAAAAAAATAAAATAAAAAAACAACATCCAAATAAATAACTAGACATTAATTTTTCATCAAAAAAATAGTTAAATATTATTTATTTACTTTAAAATAATAGTAATATATAAATATAATAAATAAAAATTATAAATATAATGCATATATAGATTCATAGAGTAATAAACACATTCTAATGTGGATTATTAAAAAATATTTTGTCCAACACATTCATTCAATTATTTTATGAAACATTCACTACAACCACTCCTTTATCCTTTCAACTCTCAATTCTGTAAAAAGAAAATATTTTTTTATCATCTTCTAAATTCTCAAAAAATTTAAAAAAAAAAATAGAATTTACATATTCAATTTGATTGCACAATAAGCTATCGAGAGAAATTGTCTTATTAGCATTTTGTACTACGATTTACCATATTTTGAGGAAAGGGAATAAAAGACTGCATGATGAGAAGAAAACAACTATAAACCTTGTGCTATAACAAATTAGATTGAACATTTATGAAATCTTTGATAGTGCTAAAAGTGAGGAGCTATCGATTCCTAAAACAACAGCACCACTTAAAAAATGGGGATGCAAGGGACTCATCAAGAGAAAATTAGTCCATGTCATTCAATAGGTTCTTCTAAAGAAGGTTTCATTAAGATAAATACGAAGGGGGTCATTGACAATAGATGGACGAGATTTTGGGTTTGTCGCATGAGAATGCAATGGTAATCTTATCATTGTAGGTAAGGATATGTCAAGATATCATTATATAACTATGATTGAATTAGAAGCAATTTATGAAAGTTTGATTCTTGACCATCAAAGAAGATTTTCAAATGTCATTAAGTTCGGTAGATTCTCTTTATGCAAAAAAGTTGTATTAAAGGTGAAGTGGAGGTTTCGTGAAAGTATGTCACCTTACTAAGAAGAATTATTGATTTGAGGAAGAAGTTTGTGAAGTTAAGAATGGAGTTCTCGTAGCGCGAAACAAATCAAACAACTGATTATTTAGTGAAGAATGAATTGTCTTCAATGGAGGTTATAATTACATCAGATTATGTTGATCTTCCTTAAAGTTAAAAAATTATTCTTGATAATAAATAATTAATAAATTTCAAATATTATAATCAATCAACAATTATTAATAAAAAAAATAAGGTATTTCATAGCTCTAAGTTACCGATAAAAAAGGTTTAGTAACTACTTATCATTTTGATGAAGAATTTTTCTTTTTTCTTTTTTAATTCGTTGGTGAAATATCAACATCAACCATCTCATTAATAGAAATTATCGTATTCTTTTTAAAATTCTTTCGTGATTTCTTTATTGCACTTAAACTTGATGGTATTGTTGACTGGCATTTTTTTGTGTTGATTCAATGGATAATATCCTCATCCAAATACATATTCTCTTATATATTATTAATCGGGTCTTCATTATCATGAATTGGATTCGAAGATTACTCGTATCCCAAATTTTCATCATTATTAATATTCATATCCTGGGCTAACCGACTACTTGACTACTTTTCAATAGCACTACTATCAATAAATATTATGCACAACTCATACTAGCAAGCCACACTCTTAATTCTACAAGATCTCTTATCCGGGTGTGCTTACATATTAACTATTTACATGGTATAAAATATTGTATGAAATTTTTGTACTTTAAGTATATAAATGTACACCTTGATATAATCATCCCAAGCATCATTATTTATTGTCATTGTTTCTTTTGCATCATCTCAATCAAACTCAGTCTAATTCAGTAAATTTTATATAGTAATCTAGGTATTTTTTTAATTGCTTGTTAAGATTTTTCAAAACTTTCCTATTATAATAAGGTTCAAATTTCCCATTGAAATGATCCAACATTTGCTTTCAAACATTTTTTCTAAATTAATCCTTCATGCACTTGATCTATGAAAAAATTGAAATAGAAAAGATAACACAATTGCACAAAACACAAGGATTTACGTGGTTCGATAATGTGCCTATGTCAACGGAACATAATAAGAACAATAACTATTTTCTTATTAGTTTTATAGCTCTAGAGATCTCTATTTATATAATTGAAAGTCATCAAAACATGTAAAACTCCTCAAAACAAAAATCCCATAAAATAGAAAATCCTTAAGAAAATATTACATGATTATCATTTTCATACGCCTTAAAAAACCAGAATCGAGTGCTCCGTCCTGTAACCCTAGGAAGGAGCATTGCCCCCTTTACCCTCACAGCTCTGTGTAACACAACAAAAATAAGACATTTACACAACTAGATTTACCAAAAGAATCATAAAATATTAATTTGACAATGATTTCCAATTACTCATTACTAGTTGATTATTAAGGGAATTTCACTATTAAAATATCTTTATTCCATTTTTCTACTTAAAAATAAAAATATATGAATCATTTGTAATAATTTAGCAATTATATGAAAATAAAATATTTTCAAAAACTAAGGGTCTGTAAAATAAAGAACACATAATCACTAAACAAATATATAATCAAATCTTAAAAAGAAAAATAACTTTCAGATTTTATACTTATTAAAAAAATCAAACTATCAAATTGATAGATCAATTATCCATATGAAATCTTTAGTGTTTGATGTTGAAGTCAAACAATAAGTAAGGTTCAAAAGGTGAGTTGTCGCAACCTTGAGCCACACACAATAGGACTTGACATTATGATGATTCTAACTATACTAATAGATGATAAAAAAATAAAAATTATTGCAATGATAATAGCCAAACATTTATTTACCAACAAAAAATATTTTACAATAAAATTCATTAAAATTTTGAATCTAATTCAATTAAAACAATATGTAAATAATATATGAATCCTAGTAAAAAAAAATGTAAATTTATATAATGGATGTAAATAATAAATCGATACAAGTTTTAATGATCTAACATGTAAAGATTGAATGAATTAAATAAGAGATAAATAGTAAAATAACAATATAATATAATCATAGTTATATTATATTATGACATAAAGATTTTAGTTATAAAAAAATGATTTTATAACAATAATTACCTTTATTTAATAGTTTATTGCCCATTGATAAAAAAAATAGTGTATTGCCTCGATTATATTATAAAATAGACAATTTAATATATTTTATTAAATTTTCTAAACATCTAGTAAATCAATATATTTACATCAAGTAAAGTTAAAGTCTAAAAAATACATTTGATTGCGTATAAAAAATTTAATGAAGCCATTGATCTTATTATTATTTTCTTTTATATGGGGATTATTGTATTTTAACTATTTTTATTGATTTATTCCATGGTCAATGGGAATGTATGAGATCCCAGAATTATCTATTGAATAATCTCATGCATTTGATTTGTGAATTTGTGATCTAAATATTTGATTGTATCTTTAAATTATAGAATGATTGCAAGTTTAATTAAAAAAATACTCATTTGTAATGAACTTAATTTCATTTTTATTTTATTTTTTTATTGTGGATATTTTAGTCTCATATCCCCATTTAAGAAACTAAAATAAGCTTTAAAACTTTTAATGAGTAGACTAAGACTTTAAGGTGAAACCCTTTAGGTATTTGATTTTGCCTCCATTGAGTTCAATTATGTCTCTCACGGGACTCATATGCACACATAAAGAATGCGCTCAATTGTATGCCATATAACATCATGTCATACAAACTATGATCCCTTTTGCTTAAATATTCTATTGTTATTTTACTATTTTATATTTTATTTTAACTTTATCACACATATTTCTGTGTGTTTTTTAAAGAACGAATTTGTATGAGTCACGTACATGTCATCAAATTACAAAAATGATGAAAATGGAAGGCAACAAATTATCGACGATTTGTAAAAATGCTTGTGATAGATGACAATAAGGGAGGTTTTGTAAAAATATCTGCAATGAAAAGTCAATAAAGACCTTTTTTTTTTGGAAATGTTGGCAATCTCAAAGCATTTTGCACACCACTTTTTCATGGGGAACCATAACTCTTTGACTCTCTCTTCTTCTATCTCATTCTTCATTTCCATTAGTGTTTTGTTGATCTCCATATCTTCCTCTGTCGCATTCTCGCTCCCTAACTCCCACCCTCTCTCCATCTCACATTCTCTTCTTCTCCATTAAGGTATTATTGATCTCTTTCTTGGAAAAAATCAACGTACTAGATTGTTGGAGTTATAACAACAATCCAATGAAGAAGACTCAAAAAGACACAATCATAAAATCCAAAGAGTATTGGACCGAGCAAGAGTACGACAAATTTCTAGAATCTACATTATTTTCATCTAACTTTTCTTTTCAGTTCGATTGGTTTCGATTTAGGTTAAAAAATTCCTTTTTTTTTTTTTTTTTCTTCTATAGTCATTTTAGTACTAGATGCAAGTCAATTGTTTGTGAAGTTGATAAAAAAAATTCAATGATAATGTTAAATTTTAAAAGATGACAATGATTTTTTTTTTTTTTCAATTTCTTTCTAAAAGCTTAAAAAATTCATTGATATCAAACAAGAATTAAAAAAAAAAAATTTGAGAGGATAACAGGTGTTGATTTAGGTTTTACTGTTTTATATTTAGGGTTCACATCATCATTTACATGCTCTATTAAATTTTATTTTCTTTGCAGCAATGATCAAGTTCCATGAACTCTGAACCAATTCTAAGACTGAGTTTCTGAAGCAGTTCAATGAGCTCAAGGCCAATCTTGTGTTGCTCTGAGTTGCTAAGGCCATTGGAGGTGTACTCGACAAGCTCTTAAAGATGTGGGTATTTTTCTTTTGAATCACTAAGATTGGATTTTTATGTACATTTTTTTTTGTTTATTGTATTTTTTAAGATAAATTGTTATATTTTCTACAATGATTTCAATAAGATGGTTTGACTGTTAATTGCATGCATCTTTACTATTATCTCTTAAAAGCAAAAGGTTGCATTGAGAGAAGCATACAAGAAGAAGAAGTTCATGCCATTGAACATTAGGTCAAAAAAGACTCGTGCACCCTCACTAAACATCACGAATTTATTTACTTCATGTTTTGTTGATGTACGATTCACATGTAGACATGATGTTGACTGGGTGAACTAATTAATGTATTTTCTTCATATGTAGTAGTTTTAGTTGTCAATCTTACTCATTTTCCAATAATCGAGTGGTATTCGTATATAGAATGGCATCAACAGACCACATAAAAATGATGAATGATGCTTCTCAATCATTCCAAAATTGACAAAGAACATCTACCACAAATATTACCTATGCCACATTGCTCAGTTTTTATTTCTCTTTGTAGGCCACTAGTCTCAAAATCATGTAAAATACCTACAATCATCTCTTCATATGGATAACCTTCTCATTGATAATACCCAATCTTCCCATTTCATAATCATTGTCATTGTCCCTATGAGGTTAAGAATGCTATCACGATCATGTCTTTTCAATTCAATTCAACCATTTGGACCCATCTGAAATTTGAAATTAAATGAATTAAAATAAGAGAAGAATCCCAAATTCAAAAGACTCATGACAAAGAACATCTACGACAAATATTAACTATGCCACATTTGTCAAGTTTTTATTTCTCTTCTAGGCCACTAATCCCAAAATCATGTAAAATACCAACAATCATCTCTTCATATGGATGACTTTCTCATTGATAATACCCAATCCTCCCATTTCATTATCATTATCGTTGTCCTTTTGAGACTACAAACACTATCACGATCACATCTTTTCAATTCAATTCAACAATCTGGACCTATTTGGAATTTGAAACTAGATGAACTAAAATAAGAGAAAAATCCCACACTCAAAAGACCCATGAGAATATTAATGGATTTACCAAATTGGGTTGATCTAAATCTAGAATAGCTAAATTGGATTTTAGAACAAAAAAATAGAAAATGACATGATTAGATATTCTTCCCAAGTTCCAAAGTTAGTTACATCGAAAGTGTTCATAAGAAATCTCTACAACTTAAATAACACGAGATGTTTGTATAAATAACTAAATGGTCAGATAAAATAGTCGAGTGGCATAAAAGTACCTTCATGGCTTTAGAGTTTCATACTGATACAGTAATGAACATTTCAAAGGATCAAATAAAAGGTTTTGTTGACAATTATATTTTAACCAACTTGGTTACCATTTAAATTTACTATTTCAAGTTCTTTCGAGAGGTTCAGAAAGCTCGGCATCTTCAACTAAGAGACTACATCCATTGTGTTGCAGTCACAGGATTGCTCCTTTATTTATTTGTTTTGTTTGTTTGGTGAGAAGTTTGAGGAGACGTTGAAGGGAATTTTGGGTAACATGTAAAATGATGTGATTCCAACTGACTTTCTCGGTGATAGTTGGAAAGAATAATTGAAACTGGTCCTTCAACTTTATATTCCAAGTTTTTTTGCCATATAAGGTTCTGCATCTTATGAAGTTTAGGGAAGATCAAGGTCAAGGGGCACGTCATCAGTTTGAAAATAAAGGGCATCTCGATATTCATCAAACGTGGAGATGACCATTTTAGGGTTCCCCTAGAAATAGTAATTGTTTCTAGGCATGTTTTATATCATCTTAACTTCAATTCCAAATATGTTCTATATCAGAATGTTCAAATAACAATACGTATCAACCGATATATTATGAAAACAATAAGATAGTTTAAGCCATGGACATATACAAGATTTCTATTTTGTCTTTATTGGTTGCTGTCGATTTGTAGCATCTACCAGAAAATAGATTTAGAATGTTCACTTTTGGTCTATAGTTCATTAAACATAAGTATTGCTATTTGGTGGCAATTTTTGGGTTGTCGAAACCATAATTTATGACATCCAAAGTTAGGGAGTAAATGATCAGGTTCCAGAAAGTCATTTCTAAGATTATAATTACAGAGAGTTTATCCCCACTTGATTGTTATTTTTCCCAAATAAAAACAAATCATCTAAAAATTTCAAAAATTATTGACAACTAAAAAATTTCTATTGGTGGCAGGTAAAAAGGCGAATATTCGAAGACAAATGGAAAAAGTAAAGCCAACACCGCAATACTTAAGCCAAGTTGGATCAGAAGCCCAAAATTCAGAATAAATTTCTTCACTTATACCATGCTGAGGTAGGGACGTGGTGCGCCACGATGATCCCAGGGGGGGACATCTTTGAGATTTGTGCTGAAACTTTTCGGTTGCATTGCCTTTGCATTGATGGAGTTGTCTCACAGTAACTGGAGTGGATATGATTTGAAAATCCAAAAGAAAATTCTATAAATTGAAGGGTAGTTTGAAAAGAAAGTGCCTCTCTCCCTTCTTCCTAATTTTAGTCTTTCATTTTCTATTTTGTAAAAAAGAGAGTTCTTGTAGAGTGAAAGCTGAAAAACTCTCTTTTCCCCTTTCTTCTATCTTTCTTCTTGTAAAAAAAGTTTAGTTCATAGTAAGTTTTCAAAGTTGTGTAAGTGAAGGGATTCAACCTGATTTTTGGAATCAAAGAGCAACAAAGAAACTTCCATTCTCTTCTCCACTCTGCTATCTCTATTTTATTTTATTGCAATTTATTCCTTGTGATGATGATCGACTAAACTCTCCATAGAGAGGTCAATGAAGCTGGAGCGAGTTTATCTTAATTATGTCTGATCAGTTCTATTGCCTTTGCTAGATTATGCTCTTGTGAAACCTTTTAAGATTGGGATTATTGGACAACATATTTAGTGTTCTAAGTCTGAGGATTCATGCTTAGATGAGATCAAGCTTAGTCATACTTATTTACAAACATTAGGTTAAAATTCGATAATCTCATCTTATTGAAGGATTTACATACATTTGATTCACACTAGGAATTTATAGATTTACCTTCTGATCCACGAGTAATAGCTCTATTGCATGGATTGAGATAAATATAGAATCATCAAGATTTTGAGATAACTTGCAAGGGTGAATTTGACCCCTCTAACCTTTACACTTGTATTTCCATTCTCTTTCTTAGTTGTAATCTCTCCTAAGACCATTTTAATTTGGTTACTTAAATCTAAGTCGATTTTGAATTGAAAGAAGAATCGAATCGGTCACTATCCCTGTGGATCAACCTTTACTTACCAAAGTTTTACTTGTTCACTATTATATTTGTAATGTGCATCAAACGAGTCACCAGTTATTCTTCCTTACTTTTATGTTATTCTACAATAAAATTGATCTCAAAATACGAGATTCAAATATTTTTAGTGTCACTATGGGTTGTGCTTTCATACTTTGGTTTCTTTGCTAAAGGTTCAAGTTTGAGCATAGGCGTAGTAAGGGATGAAACTATGCCCCGCCCCCCGGCCGCCCTATGAGTAGCAAGTCTACAAGTACGTTGTTTTCTATTGTCTTATCATATTACTTATCTTGTGGATATTTTATCACTATTGTGAAACACTTTTGACTTTGTCATTAACATTATCTGTAATTTCTACAACACTTGGTGGCAGTCATGGTGTGCCATGAGTCCATTACAAGGGCCAACAAGTGAAGTATTATGTCATGGTCTGTTGATTTTGCATTTTAATCTTTTGTGGCTTTCCCTTGCAACTAGTTTGGTAGGCGGGAACCTAAATTAAACTCAAAGATTAACCAATTTGCTTATATGAAGTTCAAAACAAAGTCCCCTTTATTTTTATTTTTGCTAAGTAGAGTCCCCTTTATAAATTGAGGTATGTTTTGTTAAATATGTTTAAGATTCTAAATGTTTAAATCATTGGATATTGCTTGAAATTTTTTATATAGGTTTTAGAGTTAATGATTTTCTACTATTGGTTTAATGATTGGAGTTATTACAGGCTTTTTCGGAACAACATGTCAAGATCGATCCCATTAGAGATTGGGAGGCTCTCAAACCTCACACACTTGATCTTTCCCTATGGTTCTATGTTCTATGTTCTATGTAGATTATGCTTTTGGTCATGCTTTTATTTACATGGTGGATTAATCTAGGGATGGTGGACTTGGTAGGTTTTTTTTTGTTGTCTAAGTGTCTAACCATAATGACATTGTTACATACTGAAGATATAGTGTCACAGATACAATATTATCATTGTTAAAATATCCAAGTTGATCTAACCTCTTATACTTAACAAAGCTCATCAAATTTTCAGTATCTTTGGGTCAGTTTGAGCATCTAAACCCCCCCCCCCCCTTCTATATTTGGGTAGAATATGATATTTTGCTGCAATTTCATCCATGGTGATTTGGTTCATGTGATCTTAAGTCCTTATATCCATGCAACTAAACATTTCAAAGAAGATGTTTACCCCAATCTCCACAGAAACGAACTATTAACTTATATACAACACTTATTTTCTTGTCTTGACATATTTTATTTACTTCAATCAATGTGTCCTTTATTTGAACATGCCCAAACCAAATCAAACGACGTTACCTTGCTCTATTTCCAATTGGAGATAGTTTTAAACTTTCGCTTATATATTACTTTTACAAAGCACAAAACCTTTTGGTATCCCATCCTATATGATTCCAAAATTGCTTCTTTTTTTTTTCTTTTTTTTTTTTTTCTCTCTAGGAAGAATTATGTCAACTAGTGATTTTTTGTTGCAAACATCTTTGATTTTAGCTTTTCTCTTTTGCATTATGCGTTCAATTAGCAATTTTTTGTTGCAAGCATATTTGATTTTAGCTTTTATTTTTTGTATTTTTTCATATAAAGATTCGATGCATATTACCAAGAAGACGGTCGAGCTGGAAGAGATGGGAAATTAACAGATGACAATTGTCTCACACTATGGATCAACTACAAAATCTTCTATCTAAATGTGGTGAAAAAGTATGTTTTCAGTTGGTTTTACTACGAGAAAGGCCTCTTGTATGTTTTCAGTTATAGGCATTCTAGAATAAGGTGTAGGGGCATAGAATTTTCCTTGAATTTTTATTTTTCTTTCTCACCATTTATCTAAACTTGTTTGATTTTTTCCAAGTAGTTCTGTATGCAAACCTATCAAGAATACCTACACTTTTGCCAAGTCAAAAAGGTGAAGAGTAGATAAAACATGCATATAAAATGTTGTCTGATTACTTTAGGTGTTAATTGAAAACTTCTTTGGAAATATTGTAGTTCTTCCCCATTTCTTGAATAATTTTACTTCATTCTTGTTTATTGACCTCAAAAAGATTTTTTTCACACTTATAATGGTCATCAAGTGCACTAATGGGCAACGTGTTTTGTCCTACATGGGTTAAAAGTTTCAGAATGAGCTAATCCTTTTTTAGAACAAAATGCATCGGAAATATTTTCAAAATCCGACAGATATCAGTCATTAACATCCGAATTTGAATCGTAAGTAAGTTTAAATTAGAAAAGCATCATTGCAATTACTATTATATAAAAATGTCCATTATATATAAAATGATAAAAATATAATGTAATGTTAGACTACCTATTTAAAATCTAAAAAAAAAAAAATTAAATGAATTATCAGGGTAGTTTTAACCTTAAATGAATACGAAAATTTCCAAAGAATGGTGATAATCTGACTACTCCACATGACAAACTCAATCGACTATCCTGACGTGATAAGTTTGGCAATCGTAGATCTGCGCTCATTGGGATACATGGCTGCACTTCCCACTAAAAATGTGTATCTCGAGGGGACCGTGTATCCCGAGGAGCATAGATCTATGGTTTCCAAACTTGTCATGTCAGGTAGTCGATTGAGTATGACACGTGGGATAGTCAAATTGTCACGACTCTTTCCAAATCAAGTGCAAACCCATGTATCAGTAGGGATGCAAATTTGACCCTTGAACTCATGACTTGATCCAAGCCCATTTATAGATGGGTAGGCTTGGGCCTAGACTTTTACAACTTGGCCTGAAGTCGAACTGTTTGCAATTTGCATCTTCCCTACACTTATAATGAGAGAAAGGAAAGTATTGCTGATCTAATCCAAATTAAATAAACTTTTTTAATTATAAAAGCTTCATCATTGGACAAGTCTACTAATTCATATGAAACAATCTAGCTATAATAACAATATAAGATAGCTTTTATTACCATGCCAACTTTTGCTAACGCCACCCCAAATGTGTACTAATCTTTTGGTGATTTACATATGACTTGGGGTGGCGTTCATGATTTTTAAACTCATCCAAGACCGAGACGTATCGCCCGAGTTAACTTGGTATCAAAGCTGAACGAGACCAACTCACAAAGTCATTTTTTTGATTGAGTTTTACATCTCACGTACAATTTTTCGAGTTATCTCACGAGACGTCTCAAACGTATCTGAAAACTCGTCCGAGACGACTCGGTATCGGAGCTGAACGAGACGAGACGCGATACCGAGTTTAAAAACCATGGTGGTGTTAGCTTGACAATAGAATCTTTTCAATATAAAATAAAATATTATTTTTATATTTTATAACTCTTTTGAATGCAATCGCAAAACTTACAGTCTAGGGATTCTCTAATGTTTACCCTCGTAGCACATTCATTTCGTGTGTTTGTTCGCTAGGAAAATGATGGACTACTTGCATTGGACACTGCGTTCACAATCAAGGGTGGAACCAAGATTTTGCCCATGTGGGGGCAACCAAGAGTAGAAATATTTTTGTGGGGACAACTACGAGTGAAAAAAAATAGTTGTGGGAGTAACTAAGATTGGAAAAAAAATTGTGGGGGCAATAGTGGTAAAAATTTTATCCACCGCTAAAATCTATTGTAAGATCTCACTAATTCATAGACTTTGAAAATTCTTGTGGGGGCAAGTGCCCCAACAACCCTCACTCTAAATCTGCCCCTGTTCACAATGAGTTGGATTTGTCCAACCGTTGATTTTTAATTTCTATCTTGAAGAAAATAAATATATAGTTATATGTGTACCAACATGTCAGTTTTGTGTTGAACGTAGTGTCCAACACAGTCAGTGTAGCATGACTCATATTATTAACATCTAAAATTAAAACCATTATCCATGTTACATACCTACTTGATGTAACCAATTCTATGCCTAATAAATAAATCAATGGCAATCAGAGTTGTGGTACTACATCAAATTGTTCTTCTAGTCTCGTATGGTTCATCGATATCGTGATAGTTTGCACGGGCAATCTCGATCTCGAATCATTTTTGAACCTAGGGTTGGCAGTGGGTGGGTGTGGGTCGGATGAAGCATATATCTACATCCTTATCCAACTCTATATTAAGATATTTGTATCAAATTTATTACCAACTTTTGCTAAGGATGTACATATTCGTTTTTTTTTCCAAAATTTTAAAGGACATTCATATCCGACTTACACCCAAATTTCAAGTGAATATCTCGAGTTAGATATATATATCTCATTGTGAAGATGATGGAAGAGCCTTAATTTTAGACTATACATGAATTTATCCTATTAAATTTGGATACATGGTTATTCGTATTAGATAGGATATATATCCATATCTGAATAAAAAGAAATCCGACCCTAAAAAAAAAAAAAACAGGAGTGATTGGTTAATGAAGAGAGAATTTTGGGGGAAAATTTATTTACTTGCTTTTTCAATACATATAACCTCATGACATTGCTTCAACAACTTAGCACATAAATTTTAAAGCAACAAATCTCTCTTCGATAATTCTTGATCAAATAAAAATAAAGTTGAGATCCCATACGGTGTCCCGCTTTTACATACACGAACAGTGTGTACGTGGCACAATTTGATTAGGAAATAAACACATAGACTGCATGAACAACTTGATTAGCAGCCCAAGATGTTTAAACACCAACTAAAGCATGTCACATAGACACCTAACTTACTTTATAGGAATGGGACATCATATTGAATCATGAGTCATAAAAAAAATGAACCGTGATAATATAACACTCCCTTCTGACGAACGCCTCCTATCACAGAACCGTAGATCATTTATCTTGAGATACACAAGAAGAAGATTTATAATTTTATGTATCCCGAGGCAAATGATCTATGATTCTATGGTGGGAGCGTCATATTATCACGACTCTAAAAAAAAATTGTACCCACACCCAAATAAGTTGGTCGGACGAATGATATTATCCGACCCCTGGCCAACCCTATCTAAAACCATGGGCCCACCTATATTCAATAGAACACATATGTCAAGGAGCATCCAACGGTCTAAACATCATCATCATCTTTCAAGTAAAATAATCTCAAAATCTCTTTCATTTCTTGGCCATCACTCCTCTCTCCCTCTATCTCTATGTATATATAAAGAGGCTTTCTCATTTTCTCAGAGAAACCCTAAAAGGATAGAAATCTCTGATTTGTTTGTCAAAGAAAAGCAAGAAATAAAGAGAGAGAGAGAGAGAGAGAGAGAGAGAGACAGACAGAAATGGCAGGAGTTGGACCATTGACGCAGGATTGGGAACCAGTGGTGATCCGCAAGAAGGCTCCCACTTCTGCTGCTAAGAAAGACGATAAAGCCGTTAACGCTGCTCGTCGTTCTGGAGCAGAGATCGAAACCCTAAAAAAAGGTTTTTTCCTCGTTTTCTAGGGTTTTGATGATGTAGTTTATGATTCCTTTTGTTTTTTGTTTTTTCCTTAAACTTCTTCAAGTTCTTCTTAATTTGGTTTTCGATTACTCTGTAGTTGATCTGTGATGATGGATTGTTCAGGTGTTATGTTTTTATTTTTGGATTTTTTGTTTTTTTTGTTTTGTTAAAGATCGAAAGTATCGTTCGATCCGGATGATTGGTAGTCAAACTAGGTCACAATTTTTTTTCCTCAATTTTTGTGGAAATTGAAGCTTATATTTGATCTTTTGATGATTATTTTCTTGATTCTTAATTGTGACCTCTGAATCTATATTTTCTGGATTCTTGATCATTAATTTGTACTCGCAGTCACAATTCATGCGCGACTTCAATTTTTGTGGAAACTAAAGCTTATCTTTGATCTTTTGATGATTTTCATCTTGGTTCTTGATTGTGACCTCTGGATGGATTCTTGATCATTAATTTGTACTCGCAATCACAATTCATGCGCGACTTTTTCTAGTACAAATGAAGTAATTTTTTTTCCATTCCTTCACTGGATGAAAAAAAAAAAAAAGATTGAAACTTTAGTCTGTTTGGATTGAGAGAAGAGAACAGAAAGCAACTTTCTCTCCACCCTGTTTGGATAGATAGGAGAGAAAAGAAGAGAAAACAATAGAATAGGAAGTAATTGTTCTATTTTCTCACTTTCTCTCCAAATCTCTTTGATTTGGGGGAGAACAAAATTGAATAACTTTTTCTCCTATTTTCTCTCTATTAACTTTCTCTTCTCTCCTCACTTAACTTCCCCAAACAAGAGAAATGAAGAGAAGGCTGATTCCTTTCTCTTCTCTTTGAAATCCATAACTCTAGGACCATACTTGCAACATAAGAATTAAATTATTTAATTGATGAAAGTTTGTGAGATAAAATCTTAAATGTGCAGTGCTTTTTGAACTAGTTTTTTTTTTTTTTTTTAAGTAGAGTCATGAGGTGTGGCAAAGTTATAAATGAATGTGATTGGGAAAATTTAGGAGTGGATCCAATAGGCGATAAGTTGAGAAAAAAATTTTGCTGAGATGATTTGGATTTGTTCACTAAAGGACGATTACAATTGCAGTTAGAAGAACTTTTAAAGTTGATGGTCCTAAAAGAGTGTGAGGAAAACCCAAAATCTTTGGGATAAGGCTTTGTTGTTTCCTCTGTATAAGCGGCCCTATGTTATAATTCAGTTTATTTTTATTGAATTTGAGCTTTTTGATGGTTGTTGTGTCTTTTCTTAAGCATCTTGTTTGATGTCTCCAATGCTTATGATTTTTTATTCTCTCTTTAGCTACTGCGGGGACAAACAAAGCTGCCTCTAGCAGCACTTCTTTGAACACGAGGAAGCTTGATGAGGAAACAGAAAATCTTGCTCGTGAGTATATATAATTGTTTGATTCTCTTGCAATGAATTACCTTCTTGTATATATTGGGCATTAAATGTGGAATAAATGATTGTTTCTGCTATGGCTGAATTATTTGTCTGCTATTTCTAGTGATATCTGATAGCCATGTGTACATCTATGTGTTAAACATCGTATTTAAGTGTTAATAAATGCTTCAAAAGCAACTTAGAGTAACTAATTGTTGCATACCATAGCATATTGAAAACCACAATATCAGTAGGGCTTTTTATAGTTACTTGCAATACATATTTTGAGCTTACTGATACCATGATAATCCTTGAGAATAGGAATGCTGTTTGTTTTTGGTTATTTTTGGTCTTTCAAAAGCTGTAATTTGGTGGTGATTTTGGTATATGGTTCATGTAGTGATGTTCTTGTTGGAGAACTTATTATGGCTATACAATGATTGTATTCAACTGATGATGGTGTGCATGTTATCTGATTGAAACAATAAATCCCTGTTGAACCATGTAATCATGGATTCAAATGCTCGCTATATTTATCTTATTATAGGAAGGGTGCAGCTATATTTATCTTATTTATCTTATCATTTATGTAGACATATATGGTTTGCAAGTGCAGCTAGAAGGCGGGGAAGAGTTGTATAGTTAGCATTTCAACATGAAATCATTCTTTCTTCATATAACCACTTTATTTTCTTACTTCAAACTCTGGTAATATCATAACCATTGTTTGTACTACCATCGTCCTCAATCTGTTGAGAATTGAGGTTTGAGGTTTTCTTCACTAGTAAGGAAAAAAGGCGAATGGTTGAGTAAGATTCATTTGGATTGCATGAGTTTTAGTGGAGCATCTCTTAAAATAATAAATTGAAATATGGATCGGTCATGTTGATCTGGCATACATTTGTGCGTCTCTATGCCATTTTTCTGTCCAAAAAAAAAGAAAAGAAAAGAAAGAAGAATGCTACATTGATTCCATTTGTTTTAAATAATATAATCTATCCTCCTTGGATCATTTATTTTGAAGTGCCTACAACTAAACGTATACAGTATATCACATGTCTCTGATCATTCTATTTTACACTCAGATGAACGGGTACCTACCGAATTGAAGAAAAACATCATGCAAGCTCGAATGGACAAGAAGATGACACAGTCTCAGCTTGCACAAGTATCTCTCCATCTCTGAAACTCTCTTATTTGTTATCAAGTTTTGTTGGTGACTCAGCAATTAACAACGCTATCTGATGTTATGCAGTTGATTAATGAGAAGCCTCAGGTGATCCAAGAGTACGAATGCGGGAAGGCCATTCCAAATCAGCAGATAATTACGAAACTGGAGAGGGTTCTTGGTGTGAAACTTCGAGGAAAGAAATAAAACTAGGTCACGTAAACCAAACAAGTCCCTAATAGGGATGGGATGGTGGTTGAAGGAAGAAGCTATTATGTCTAGTTGATAGTTGAGTAGAGAGTGGTGGTGGTGTGCATGAACAACTTACAATGTTGGTTGTTTGTTAAGACAGTAAGTTAAGTAAACAGTTTGTTACTAGTGAATTTGAGAGGTCTGTCTGTGGTTTGTCTTCTTTTGTTTCATCCTTTTTTATGTTGATGTTTGCTCCCTTTTGCATCAACAGTATGTTCAAACTTGAATGTTTTAGTTATAAACTGCTTGTGTAAATTATGAAATTAATAAATAAATCAACATAGGTACTATCTACCTATTGGACTTAGGTTCCAAACAAACCCATTTTAAATCCATCTCATCAATGCTTACAGTTTTCCCATCGCGTTTAATCTATTGGTTGGTTGGTTGTTCTATCAGTCTAGTTCAAGAGACTCAACTCTAATGGGTTCCCATAAAAAGAGACCAATAACTGTCCTATTGATTCATGGTTAGAGTTAGGGTTAGGTCCTGTATAAATACCAAAAGCAAGGAGGGGAACCGAGGAACTTGTGGCACATTTACGTTACTTTTCCAGTAAAATTTTGAAATGGAGATATTTTTATTTAAAATCACTTTGCAGAATGATCAATGAAACAATTGATACGGTTTGATTACCCAACTCAATACTATACTGAAACTGAATTAAATTGGTAGTAGTTCTAGAGTCCACTTCTTCCCCATGTCGCCACACGGGAGGGACATGGGGACGTAAAAAAGGGGATCCTATCAACTTGTTCCGACCTAGGATAATAAGCTCATGAGCTTGGTCTTACTTCACCATCGAGAAACGAAAGAAGACTTCCATCTCCAAGCTTAGCTCAGACGTAGCTCGCTTCTTTTTGGGTGTGAAGCAGTGTCAAACCAAAATACCCAACAAGCATTAGCTCTCCCTGAAAAGGAATCCGATGTGGAACATGGATCCTTTCCAAATTAGTATTCAAAACCCTTCTTACCTAGAATTAAGTTTTCTGAAAAAATTACAACCACTAGGTACATTATGTAGTTTTTCCAAAAAATTATTCATTTGAATTTCCACTAATACATTTTCATGGAAGTATTTTCCACCTTCGTAATTTCTAAATTGTCCGGAATAGTCATCTGGGGATTTTGGATAACATTTATATAGAGAGATGTTATTGGCATTCTAACTTTTACTTATTACACTCCCTTAAAATATAAAGAAAATAAGTGAATGATTGAAAATAATTAAAAGTAGGATTTTATATGTGGCTAATCATAACTGAAAACAACTCCTGAAATTGTTTGAATGAGTGTTATAGTGTTTTGTAATGTTAGAAATTTTAATTTGTGCCAAACGAGTGTGTTTTGATATTAACTGGGTGCAGCAAATAATTTAAGAAATTGGATGTAATAAGTAAAAGTTGGGGTGCCAATAACACCTCTCTCTCTCTCTCTCTCTCTCTCTCTCTCTCTCTCTCTCTATATATATATATATATATATATATACTCTTCAAGGGTCTATGATAGCACATGAAAAATAGATGGGAAAATGAATTATCTGAAAATTTTGATTTTCAAGTATCAACCCCACACCGGAATAATAATAATAATAATAATAAAAAAAAAAAAAGGGAGAATGACCCTTAATGACTCTTTATTGGGAATACATATTAAATAATCCCTTAATAGAGAATACATACCATTTATGTTTTGATTAATAAAATATTAATCTATTAAGGATCTTTTGAAGATTTTTTTAAAGAAAAATACTTGAAATATCTTTTTAACAATTTTATTTAATAATTTTATAAAGTATTTGATCTTAAAAAATATATGGAGTCAAATAAAAAACTTGACCAATTTATTTAATTATTAATATTTTTATAAAAAAATAAAAAATAAATATTTTATTTATTAAAAACTAAATTCAATATAATTTTATTTGACACATTTGTGTTGAGTTGTTAATTTTTTAGTTAAATCAATTTGATAAACATTCAAGTCGAGTTTTAAAATTCTATTTTAATTATTTAAAATTATTTATATATTTTAATAAATCTAATAAACCAAATCAGTTTGATAATAATCATATTCATCTCCATCATCATCATTGGTGTAGTCATCATCTTTGTAATTTAAAGATTACTAATTTTAGTAAGAGAAACAAGTTAAATTTTTTTTTTAATTGATCTACATAAGAGATAACCATAGTTAAGGGGCATGCCATTAATAATAAAACATAGGAGTAGTTCAAATATTCTAAAATAAACATGTTTCTTTAAACTTCAAAAATCATTGAAAGGGTATTTATGCTAATTTCGCTTAAAAAAATCCTTTTTTGACTAATATTTGATATATTGAGTACTAAAGAGATCATATTCTTTAGAAGAGACTTTTTGGTGTATATTTTCAAAAAATAGGTCTGCAGTCATTGTCCTAAGAAAAGAAACAGAAAAGAAAGATTTTACCACTATTCTCTTACAGGGATATCAATGGGCCAAGTTAGTTTCCATTTCCATGGTGTTTTGAACCATAATCATTATATTTTTGGTTCTGGTTTTTATCGCTTCCGGCTCTAAACTAAGTGAAATTGGAACCGAAACCACCAAATAATTTTTATGGGTACCCATTGGTTCCAGTTCTCTCACAATTACACTCACCCCCCAAAACTAAAAAACCAGCTCTTTCTGAAAATTTTCCTAGCTGCAATAATTCAGCATAATTCATATTCACTCGAAAATGGATTTCCACAATCGCAGACCCTCTCATAATCCTCCATCACGCTCGTTCGGAACAATGGTACCTATGCAGTCCAATAAAAAACTCGATCGTTAAATACTGCCACAAATCAAAATCACATGATGGTACACCATCGATCCTTAACCACGAGTACGGCGCATGCACCGTACTCGCCCACGAACTTAAAATAACAAATTCCTTACTGGTAGAATCAACAACTGCTTCCAATACAGCCAAAACTCCATCATACTCATACAATATCGACATGTACATCATGCTTCTTGCAACAGAAGATGGCATATAATAACATAAATGAAAGCTGACATTAAAACAACATCCAAATACAGTGCTAACATTATCGACACCAGTTTCTTGCACACACAAAAGAACATACATACATATATTACTCACAAGCAAGTTTTGTACCAAAGCTAGTGAGGCAGATGGCAAATGCCTGGAAGGCTGACAAGGGCTGCCTATAATCCATTGTGAACATGTCATCTGCGACCTTCCCAAACTGAAGGAGCACCGTTTCCTCATCACCTTTCGACCCCGGCTGACTGGGATCCTCTGTTGCGACTAGCTGGAAGTTCTTCACTGATGCTACTGTCACTCGACCGTGAAAGTTGAGGCACCAACACTGCAAGTGTTCGTGCCACCTTGGAGCCTTGTTCCTTAGAACCATGCGGCCCCAAGAAGTGGTTACTGGGTTCTGCAACTCGGAGTCGTTCTTAGGTGGTTCATCTTCGGGTGTTTGTCTGGACCCGGGACATTGCATTGTGCATAGCATCCTTCTTGGCCCTCTTGACTTTAACAAGTTGAACTTGTAGGAGATCTGCCCAATCTCAAAGTTGCCAGCTGGAACCTGGGGGCTGATTTGCTTGCTTGCAAAACGGCGGCTTGATCGGCTGTACGAGGGTTTTGCACCATTGTATGGAGGCTGACTATCATAAATTGTGAATTTGGTGCCAAGAAAATCCGAGCTGCAAACATGACAGGAGCTTCAGTGGGAATTTTTACAGAAATCATTAAAAGAAAATTAGTTGTTATCTGTGAGATTCAACTTCACGGGGATGCTGAAAGCATTTCACCATCACAATCTAGTTTGTGCTTTTGGTTATAAAAAATTAATTGATTTTAAATTCAGAGAGCTGCTATTGGCACCCCAACTTTTACTTATTACACCACAATTAAAAATAAAAAAAATAAGTGAATGGTTGAGAATAAGTAAAAGTTGGGGTGCCAATAGTCTCTCTTGTTAGATTTCTATTTTTAGGTTGAGGATTTTATATGAGTCCAATCCTAATTGTAAACAACTGCTAAAATTATTTGAATTTAAATGAGTGTTATAATGTTGATTAATAACTTGAGCTAAATTTTTGTAATGTTTGAATAGTGTATTTTAATCTTTAATTGGGGTGTGATAAATGACAAAAATATATGGCATTGCCTATACCTCCTGAAAACAGAAAGATAAAATTCTAAGTTACACAAATAAAGTTACGGAAGGATGTGGAGAACTGCCAAAAGGCCTTACCTCAACTTGCCAACGTAAGCATTACTTCCTTGGGAAAGGTCGTCAGCATCCAGAGATATGATATACTCGGTGTGAGCACCACGCCTAAACCTTCGTGCTGCTAGGAGGAATTTTCCCTTGTCCATGAATGCTGCAACAACACCTCAGATGAGAGAAAGCTTCAAGTGTTCAAATTAGGTAAAAATCAAAAGCAAGCAACCAACAAAATGGGGGGGATCATCATGTTCATATTTTCAGCTATCAAATAACATCAATCAAGGATTGCTTGGAGGTGTAGAGTTGGAGGTTGTAAAATAGCCGGAGAAAGTGGTACAAGATATAATAATTAAAATTAAAATTTAGAAAAGCAAATAAATTCAAAACTTGGTAAACCTAATTATCATATAAACTAAATGCAACAACCGACATATTGGTATCACTAATTCCTCAGTTGCAACCATTACAGACCTGCTCCAACTCCAGCTTCTAGTAACTTTGGAACCACTATTTTTCTTCATCTTCTATGTTCTTTCTCTTTCTTTTCTCGACCAAATAAAGAGCAATTCGTCTACCCAAAAAAGAAAATGCTGTCTCTTTACCCCTAAATCCATGCATAAAAGTTTGTCTTCTTGAAATAGTTTTGTTAAAACTTAAAAGGATGCACATCTGCTTCCCATGCGCCTGATAAAATATGGTGATTTTCAAAAACCAATCAAAAAAGATGCAAAAATATGTACTACATACAGAATTATCTAACTGAATACAAAATTGTACTAAATGCAACAGAAATGTTATTTAAAACTCTTTAACGATAAAAAAAAATGTTATTTAAAACTCAAGAGACACAAGGCGTAAGAATCATGCCCCACAGAGCTTTATTAACTTCCTTCTTCTTTTTTTCCTTTTTTCCTTTTTCTTTTTTTTTTCCTTTTTTGGGTATGGGTAAGCTGAATTTGATCCCACATAAAATTATATTAGTCCACACACACAAGTTCAACTTTTGTTCATGTGTTCATATTAACGAAGAGAAAAATGAGAGCATTAATAATTTTACCATAAAAGGGGAAATTTAATAGAAGTAAAGACCAAAAGAGCTGGGAAAGTTCAACTAAAGGAAGAAAGAGGATCATTTAGTGGCAAGAGGGATTTTCTTTCCTAGAGAGATGTGATTCCCCAAATTCAATTTATTTTCTAAAAAGAAATGATAGGCCCTACTTGGTATGACCACAGATTGCCGTAATTTCCTTTTTGTGAGCCCCAGAGAGTCCCCTCAAGAAATCAGGCAAAACATTTTGTCCCAAATTGCACCACAAACAGCCACCAATTTTGCAATGCAAACTTAGTAAATTAATGGTGATTTGCAAATGCACCAGGCACGGCCTCACAATCAAAATCTTGACATTAAAAAACAAATGTCATATCAATATCCTGGGAGGTGTTTACTTCCTCCATGAAGAACACACCTCCTTAATCGAGGCTAGGGTGCACATGGTTCAGATTGGTTTGGATTTTTGCAAACTTGGAACCAAACCAAACATAATCGGTTCTAAAAATTTGGAACCGAACCAATCCAATTATCCTATAGAACCGAACCAATCCAAACCAACCTTGGTTCGGATCGGTTCTCATACTTTTAAAATAGAAAAACTAGTATTTTTTCTTTCAAAAGAGGAACTCTTTGGATCAAATCGTAAATAATGCCTATTTTTAAAATGAAAATGATTTTATGATTAAATTTTGACTGAAATCTGTATAAATTGAATATTAGAGGAAGCTCAATGAGACTACAAAAAAAAAATTACAATTTTAAAATTGGTATTTTTGATGGATTAGTGAGGAAACTAATCCATAAATGGTAGATTAACGAATCTAAGTCTAGGTTCGTCTAGTATATTTCATCTAACAAACACGGCATAAAGGTTCTCATAAAAAAAATAAGGAATCAAACTTTTTGAATTTTTTTTTTTTTAAATGGGTTGATCCATTTGAGAGTTGAGAGAGAGATTTGTGTATATTTTTTATGAGTTTTTGTTAGAAAAAATATAGAGGAGATAAAGTTGTTCAAGAGAGAAATAGATAATAGAAGAACGAAATTAAGAAAGGGTTTTATTTTTAAATAAATATAACATATATATATATATACTTCGGATTAGTTCGGTTATCGAATTGGTTCGGTTCTATTATACCCCTAATCCGGAACCGAACCTAATCAATCGGATTTTTTTACATACAATTCGCACCCGAACCAAACCATGCTCAATCCGAACCAATCCAATCCAAAAGGCTTCGGATTGGTTCGGTTCTTGGATTTACCCAATCCAATGTGCACCCCTAATCGAGGCACATGCATCACAAGAAATGCAACTTTGGGGTCAAAGTTGGAGCCATTTCTAACGTGCCTTGCCTTGAGCCATGCCTCACAAACACCTTTTAAATTGCTCGGACATGTTACTGAATTTTGTCCCAGACCTCAAAGTGGAAGGTCTCATAATGAGCTGGGATTAACTTTGTCATCATAGCAGATATAATCTTCGAAAAAATGGAAAAGAAAAATGATAAAAAAAACATATAGAACAAACAAAATTATAATAAATAAATAAACCTTGATGTAAAAAAAGATTAATGAAACAAACACGACATTGATGTAATCAAATAAGAGAATATTCATGCAAGCCCTACTTAGCTGCATGACATTGGCATTTGGCGCGCTTATGTAGAATATGATTATGGGGATATCCCAGTTTTTCTTCTTGTTAGTTTACATGGGACATTACTATGTGTAGTTCTTTCACTTATTATTATTATTACTACTACTATTATTATTATTATTTGATTAGTAGTCTTTATTTTTTCATAGATAAAAAAAGGTTTCATTGAAGGAAGAATGTGCAAACCCTAGAGGATGAGCATTTCCCCATTTATACGAATAGGATCATCAAAGGAAATACCTTTCCAACCCTTGAAAACAATGAGCCATTGAACAACAAAGCTTTAATGTGAAGGACTTATTATTGGAAATCGTCTTCTTAAGCTCTGAAAGCGCTACAATTTCTCTCCCTCCAGATGCCCCAACAAATGGCAAAAGGAAGAATCCTCAACAAGATACAACCTCTCAACAAGACGGCTGCAATGTGCCAGCTCTGACACATCTGAAACAGAATTGGCTAATGCCCTTGCATCACCAAATTAAGGAAAGAAAGAGAGCTTGAAATTCGTAGGCTACAGGAAAAGAAAGGAATAGATGATTCACAGGTTCCATATGAACTTTGCAAATAAACCAATAAGCCAACATTAGCTCTTTCTTGGTCCCACGTTATCAATCTTGAAATATTTTATTCAAGAGATACAGTCCAAAGAAAGAAAGGAAAAAAAAAAAGCAACCTTGCGTGGAATTTTAGATCCCCAAACAAAAGAATCAGGGTTGTCAATTAACTCCTTTATGATGCCAAATCCCAGATTTTGAGTCCAATACGACAAAAACTTTGTAGTTCTATAATAGGTTATAAGTTGACTGTCACAACGCTTGCATCTGTCTTTTTTGATCATCAGTTGTACACACAGTAAAAAAAAAAAAATCGACAATTTTTTTGAAAAAAAAACGCGTTTAAAATGCAACTTGTGTCCCCAACGATTAAAACGATAAAAAAACGCGATCTTTTCATTTGTAACAAAAGCCACCGTTTTTTTCCCCTGACTTTTTCCCATTTTATTTTTTATAGGGACAAAAATTTAAACAATTTCTCTTTATTTAAATGTGGGATTTGATATATAATAGAATTTGGTAATTCAGAAATGTAAAATTATGGGTTTTGATGATAATAACTTGATTTTATGAATTTTCATTAGATATATTTTTTTTAAATAATTTTTATATATATTTTTTATCTTTTATTTTCATCGTTTTTTCCCGTTTTTAACGTTTTTTCCAAAGCATTCCCTTGCCGTTTTAAACCCGTACTACTATGACTGTATAATGATCGTAAGAAGGAATCTGGAAATAAGGGATTAGGAAGTCGAAGTGTCAGTCTGTTCTGTCCTGCCAATCGAGTAAGAAGGGAGCTGGCACATTTATTGGTACTAGCCGGCCAGGGAGGGTGAAGTAGCTCAGTGTGGGGCTCGCTCCTCTACTGGTTGTCATTAGTGGATAAAGTACACCAACTAAAAACTTTGGGACCACTGTGAGGTTTATAAGAAGAAATAGAAACCAGTTCAAGTAGGGGTTGCATGAATACTTATTCTCTTCTTCTTCCTAAACCACCCTCAACCACGAGGGTAATTCAAACCCAATTGACAAATAGGAATTTAAAGTTATCCTGTTGATTGTGCCACATAAAATCGCCTATGAATTTCTCCATAATATTTCCTATAGAAACAGGAAATCAAAAAAGGGGAAAAGAAAATATATTAGGAGACAGGGTATAGAAGATTTGATCATAACCAACTTCCCCTCTTTTGAAAGGTGCTAGATTTCCAACTAGCTCATTTCAACTGAATTCTTTCTAAAACAGGGTCTCAAATAACTTTTTAAGTTGATTTAGTGCCAAGCAGAAGACCCAAATATGTGGAAGGAATAGAGTTGACAAAGCAACCTAAGAACCTACCAAACTTTGAATGTTTGGCTCGCTTAACATGAAAAATCTTCTCTTCGAAATATTAATACTTTTAATCAGGTTGGCTGTTTACAAGTTATCCAAGTCATGTTTACCACTTAATAAGCATTCAACTTTTCTTCTCTACAAACATTCGAACTCTTCAAATCATCTAAGTGCACAAAGGCATCAAAGATCTGACGGAATACTTGAAAAGTTGCAAAATTGGCACACAAGCAACATTGGAATATTCCAGTCCTTTGTATATATATATAAAAGTCAATATTCCAGACTCTAATTACATGCCTAGCCATTGAGATTATTACTAAAAATAATAAGTTGAGGTATCTCTAGCATTACAATCTATTCAAAGTTGAGGCACTTTGGGAAGAAACAATTAGACTACGGTCAAATTAAGATTTTGTATTACAGATAATTATTCTCTCATTCGTTCCACTCAACTCTAGCACTTACCATTTGAAAAACCCAAACAACTTAAGAGAAACCTACAGTGATCAAACAAATCAAAAATGATTCCTTTGTGCACAAGTCACTGAAAAGTCAATCGAGGGATTTGATAAAGACAAATATGGATCTTTGCAATATGATCTCACTAAATTAAATTTAGAATTGACATTAAACAGCAACTGTTACATCTCTAGAAAGTCAGATGATGGAAATAATTAACAAGAGACAGATATAAAAAATTGTTTGCATATACGATTGGAATTTACTTACTTTGGGTTAATCCGAGATAAAGATAAAATGTCGAATTCTTGCTGTTACGTTTAATGAAACATTGAAGGGGAGAGTCGCGTGGCCCCGGCTGCAGTTATCAAAAAATAACAATACAACGATCTCAAAACCAACAATTTCCCAATGTTCTGTGGGACCATAATTATGCTCTAAACCAACATTGATGAATCAAACCCATTTGCCGAATTGGGCATATTTTAAACTAATATTGAACAGGAACATCTCTAAGAACTACAAAAATACAAATTCCCTAATTTAAATCCATAAAGAGTGGATTCAAATTAGGGAATTTCTCCAAAATTGAAACTTTAAGTGCTTAAGATGATCCTCGGAATCAATTGATAAAATTCTGATACAAAAAAACCTAACCGACAAAATCAAACATGAAAGGTAAAAAAAATACATAGATCAAAGCCCTAATTCAACCAGATCACGTCAAAATACAAGATAAATCTCTAAAAAACACACACACACACACACAAAAAGAACCCAAAGAAATCAAACCTGTTTGAGAGAAGAGGGGAAAGTGATCTTCCCACTTTGAAGGGGAGACCTAACGAGCCCCTGAGTGACGTCTCTCCATCTTTTACAGACGCAAGCGCAGGAGACAACATCCTTGCGAAGTGGCCAACGATTCTCGCGCGATTCGACTCGTTGGATGATCTCTCCAAGAAGCTCTGGTAGCATTTTAGACCAACAGTCCTCGTTAGAGACTCGATCGATCGAGTTCTCGATTTCTCCATCCGTTTGATCGATTTGTGGTTCGATTTGTTCTGGATTGTTGTTTAGGTTTCTGAGTTCTTGATAGGGTTTCGAACCCTTTCGAGACAGAAATGCTCTTCTCAGAGACATGGTTCTGCTTGATCTCTTCTTCTTCTCATGAAGAGAGAGAGAGAGAGGATTTTGAGGAGATTTTAAGGAGAGAAAATAAATAAATAAATAAATAAAAATGAGAGAGAGAGCTAGGCCAGGAGAAGAGTGGGGGAGAGGAACAGAAAAAATACTATTTAAAAATAAAAAAAACATAAATTTTTTTTTGAAATTACCATTTAGGGCTTGTTTTTTTTTTTTTAACTTCATTTACATATTTACCCCTTGACTTGGTTTAATGACTAAAAATATCTTTAAAAAAAAGGTCATTGGGTTTAGAGCTACTATTTGCACACCAATTCTTATAATAATTGGATTAATTTGTGTGGTGTTAGTAAAAGTTGGTGTGGCAATAGCAACTCTCTTAATTCTTATTACCAAATATACCCCTTAGTTTGAAGTGAATTACGAAAAGAATTTTGGTTAAAGTGTCTATCTAATGTCCCAGCTGATGATATTTTGAGAAAAGGACAAGTGACCAAATCATGCAATGGAATGATGTTATTTATCCTAACATCATGGTTTTAATTAAAAATAATGATTTTTCTGACGCCCCTTGACGGGGTAGATATTAGAACCATCGATTTTCCTCGCGATACATAATTTCACATATTTATTAGAGATATACCATTGTGTAACTCGAGGAAAATCTATGGTACTAGCACATGCCACATCAAGAAGCATATGGGAGAGGATGTGTCATAAAATCACGACTCTTTAATTAAATCTAGTTTTAACGTCTCGTCTCACTTAGTGATGAGACGAAGTTGTCTCGTTGAGTCATTTTATCTTGTACGAGGTAAATTAATATTTTTATAAAATCATGTAGTATGACTCACATCGGATATATGTATCATTCCCGAAAATGTCGATGTCAAATGAAAATTAAAGCTATTAATAACATACCTTCGAAACTATTTTGTAAAAATGTTGTTTTGGTAAATAACTTATATTTTAAGAATAATGTTGAAGTGACCTCAAGATTGTACTGCATATTCCTTTCGTGAAAGTGTGTAAGAATCATAGATAATTTTCATCAAGATACGCGTGAAAATCATCTATGGTTCATGCACAGTTTCCCGTTTGGGATGTGCGATACGAGGTATAATCATGAGGTCACTCCAGCATGACTCATATTTAAAATGGTGAAAATGTTATAGAATTAAATATCGATTTTGCCCCTATTAATTAGGGCACAAGGGTAAGGGTGTTTGCAATATTTTAGTGTAAAAGTATGAATGATTTAGACATAGGTTCCCACATTTTAGTGAATATTTGATATATGACCCCGTATTTTCAAATTTATGAAATAAGTCCCTTGACCTTGGCTTTTTTTTACTGGAAAAAAAAAATGATCTGATACCTTCATCTTCAACCTCTAACAAAAATCCTTAGATTTTTCTTTTTAAAACTAGTCATCTTCAATCCATTGTTTTCAACCTCACCTTAATAAAAATCATTGATTTTTTTTCCCCAGAAATCAATCATCTTCATGTTCTTCATCTTTCCATATGATAACCTTTTATGTTTCTACCAATTAAACCAGTCATTTTCAAACCCCTCATCTTCAATTTATCGTTTTCGTCTTCACCTTAAGAAAAATCCTTGATTGTTTCTTTCCAAAATAAATCATCTTTAAACTCCTCATCTCCATATTTGAAAATGGAAACCTTCGATTATTCTATCCAAACTTTTATCCTCTTCAACTTCTTTAACGTTGTGTTTGGATTGAGAGAAATGAAGAGAAGAGAAAATAAATGAGTTTCTCTCCATTTATCTTATTTGGAATGTTAAGTTGGGGAAAGAAGAAAAAAGAAAAAATTTGAGTTTTCTTTCTCACCAAAAGTGGAGTGATTTGGAGAGAAATCCTTTTTAAATATTTTATAATTTCAACTCTGCCCCTAGATTTCTTTTAAAATTAAAAAAAAAAAAAAAATTCTAACTTGATAAATACTTTGGAATGTGTTATGTCTGGATAATTTCAACAAAACTTGACTCGCCTACGAGTTGGTAAATTTCTCCTGAAAATGTCATGCTAAATTATGAAAACTTGATCTAGTCAATTGGGAATGTATTTTTTTAGTATAAATAGTTATTTCTTTAATTGTTCAAATGTTTATATAAATATTTGATTGAACATCTAAGTAATCCACCTTATAATAATAAAACGGTCTTGTTAATGTGTGTCCTTAAGGATCACGTTAAAGTGCAATAAATACACTTTGAAAATTGGATTTTGTACCAAAAATGCCCTTAAAAAATATTTTTTTCTAAAATATCCTCGTATGCTTATTCTCAAGGTGTATTTATTGCATTTTTAACGTGTGTCATAAAGCCACTCGTTAAAAAAATCCATGATAAAATTTATAGTTATTTAAGTACAAATATATAATATTAAATAAATGTAACTATATATGATTAGGACAAGTCAACTCAATATTGGATTATCGGTTTGGCAACAAACGACATGATGTAGCTAACTTGAAAACCATGGAACAAATCTCTAGGAAAATATTAATGATCTCTAGAAAACTCTTATCTCTCTTCCATCCAAGCCATTCATCAGCCCCACGTCAATCGACCCTACAAAATCATTACCTTTCAAGTGAAACAATATCATGTTTTGGAGCCAAAGGTTTGTAAATCATTTGTTTGATTTCTCTCTTTGAGGCCTATTGAAAGTAGGGATACAAGAATACATTATATGAACTCATTGCGAGACGATATCAATTCAGTTGTGATAGCTTCTCCCTCATCTTTGAGAAATTCTTTAGAGGATGCGAATGTTATCTTCATGATGTAATTTGAATGAATACTTGAGACTTTTAACACATCGAGAAAAGAGAGGACAACATAAGACTTCATCATTGCTCTCCATTGGGACATCTTCTAACAAAAAATGGAGGAAATGCTTGAGAGGGTTTGAGATGTAGCCCAAAAGATTGAACTTTTGCATACCTCATGTACGGATTGGTCCAAAGGCAAAATTCAAATAACTCATGATTTTGTCGAGGATTTTGCTCTCTTGCAAGGAGAAGAGTAATGTTCGCACATCATTATCTTCATTTCTCTTATTTGTGGGGTGGACAGTCTTCACAGGGAGCGACTTCATCGTGCAATTGACGAGAGAGAAAGAGTATGACATTGATGAAGATAGACTTAAAGTCTCTTACCATGAAAATCCAACTATTCGATTGGAGATCTCAGGATCTAGGTTCAATGGAAAAAAAAAAAAAAAAAAGTTGTGAGGAATTAATATAAAACACTATATTCAAAGACTACTCTCCTTCCTTTATGATGTGAACGGGAAAGTAGAATCACTATTTTGAGTTTCAATTATTCTATTATCTAAGTTATTTTTCAAATAACCAAACACATGGATCTCAACATCCCATATTCCACTCAGGGCGGAGTCAAAATTTTCTTTTAGTGGTGGCAAACTTATAGTTAATTGGAGGGAGAGAGGGGGCAAAAATTGGAGGGAGATGAGGGAATGGGAGCAACAAAGTCAAACAGGGCATATCAGTAGTTCAAGATGTAAGGGTATTTCGAATTTAAGCATAAATTCAATGATACCTAAACTGTCCAAAAAAAAATTGAGTGGGGGCAATTGCCCCCAATGTCTCCTTACTAGCATCCACTCAAAAGTAGATTCTTAAAGACCCCACTTATTACATTTAAAATAATAATAAAAATAAATTTAATAATACCCCCACTTATTACCTTTAAAAAAACAATAAAATAAAATTTAATAATACATTAATACTTACTATATATGACTTATGGGATCACATAGTATGGTCTAGTATTTTAATTTTTAAAAAAATGCTCATAAGAAAGTCATGAGAATGGAATCAGTCAACCAAACCAAAGTCATCCTTTTTAGTTCAACACTTCAACCTCTCCTCTCTTGTTGACCTTTTCATGATCTCTCATGCGGCATGCCATGTGACCCAGCACTATGATGACCATCACCAGGCCCGACCTTTTATTTGCGGACATTACTAAGGGTGGACCGTGGACCCATTATGATGGATGAGAGTGATAGCGTCCACCTAACCGACCGAATAAAAAGTGAATATTAATGATGTCCTAGAGTTCATCATACTCGTATCTCGAGGACCATCCATTGTTGTGGATCTTAAGTTGACACTTTTGACTGGATACCTAAATCAACCAACCTACCAATCAGTCTACTTTTTTGGTGTAAGCCTACAATAGGTAAATAGTATTTTTAGGGGCAAAAATGTATTTTTATCTCGCATGTTGATATGTTACCTAGAGAATTTTACTAAGGAAATCTATGGGGATATGTTGAATTTTGGGAGAATGACCGTGAAGGCTTGATTTAAAAAGATATTTACTAATAAGTCCCTTGACATGGATTATGGACCATAAAGGACAGTTTATAAAAAAGAGTCATCTTAGAGTAATATCGAAATTTACATTTTTTTTTTTTTGAAAAAGTCAACAAGGTTAAGGCAGACCCAGACCAACTATAACCTCAAGAAAAGACAACCTCTTTTATCTTGAGAGAGAAGAGAAACAAGGAGTGGGAAAGATCCACAAGCGATCTACGAACAACCCATAGAAGAAAGAAATTTACATCGTTTCACGTATTGCTGATGTGGGGGTGCTCACAGAACCATTGATGTTGTTCACTCTTATCTCGATGAAAAGCATTTATGGTTTTGTACACACATTGACATTAAAAATATGTGAATTAATATAAATTTCAATGTTACTTCAGCATTTTCCTATAAAAAAATGTCCTCAGAAATTTTTAGAGGATGTTTAATAAAATGCCTGAAATACCCTTGAATCATCTTTTTTACTTTTTAACCCTCCTAAGATAGTCTTGTGAAATTATCTTGTACATTTTTTTTAATGAAATACCCCTCCACATAAATATAAAAAATACTACTACTAATTAAAATTGACGACAATCCCCTTGATCTTGGTCTTCTTTTATTATTAATAAAAAATACCTAAAATGACAAAAACAATCCTGGATTTTTTCCTTTCAAAACCTTTCGTCTTCAATCTTGCTTAATATTGATGATGGTAGTGATGATGATGATGTGATCATCGTCATCATTCCCATCATCATATCATCATAATTTAATCTCATCTCATCATAATTATCATCACGATCACTACCATCACCATCATCATCAGGTCTTGTAGGCATCAAAATTGTAAATTGATCCCCACATCTTTCACAAATCACAAAAAAAATCTTTAAAAATCATAAATTAATTGGCATATACGTCCAAATTGGGCTCATTGGTTGGGATAAAGGTCTTAAAGCCTAAGTTTTGGGTTTTCATAGATAAAGTCCATGATCTAAACAAAGTCAAATAATCCACATATTAAGTATTGGGTCCTACACTCAAATAAATGAGTTTGGCCTACTCATATAATCCTTAAAATTGGATTTGAACGAAATTACCCTTTAGATGAACCAATCAAAGCTCTTTAAGTTGGGGCATACTTGAAAAACTAAATAATCTTAAGTTCATACATACAAAAGCCTCTTTTATTTGGAAAGGGATCTGGGTCACTTTCTCTCAGAAGGCAAAAGTTCTTCCTTTACAGAATAAGAAGCTCTTAAGCTCTTCTCTGTAGACGAGGCAAAGTTCTTTAAGAAACTCAGACTCCGATTAAAGAAAAATCAAGCCTAAAACCCTTTTCCACAAGGTAATAAATCATTCTAAGTCAATGAAGCGTGAAGTCCGTAGAAAATAAAATCTACATAAACCTTTATAGAAGATCAATCACAATAAAGTCATCATCAAAACAATCATCTCAATCGATCACGTGTGAAGTCCAGAGAGAAGAAAGCTACACACACATTGCTACTAGTTTTTGTACTTGACTATTAATTAGAGGAAAAAATTGAGATTTGCACCTCATTTTTCTTATATATCAAAATCAATATAAAATTATTTGCGATCTTATTTCACAAATATCAAAGTAGATTTGTGAAATTTGTTGTTGACAGCCTTATCATCACATCATCATCTTAGTGGGTTGAAGATAATTAGGCTCGAAAAGTGAAAAGTCACAAGGACTTTTTGGCCATTTTCGTAATTTATTAGAGAAGACAAAGGTCAAAGAGCATGCATCGATTTTAAATGTAATGGCTTATCAAGTATTCACCAAAATATGGTGGGTTCACCTATCAAATAAATGACAGTTCTTCCAAACTATGTTAAAGGATAGTTTAGGTATTTCATAGATAAAAATCTTCAAAAGGCCCTCCTCAACCTCATATAGGACTGCTACTTAGACGAGCAAACTCGAACTCAACCCGATTGATGGGTGAGCATGAGTTGAGTTATATGGAAAATGAGTTGCACATGAGTTAGGAAATCTCAATCCAAACCCGATGTTATATACAGATATATTTTAAAATATTAGTTTTCTCTTCCTAAATATATTTGTAAAATTAAGGGAAAAAAATGCTAATATAAAAACTAATAGATTTGGAGGTTGTGTGCAAATTAATTTACTAGGGATTTTTTAATTTTATATTGTATTTGATTTTTAAGATATAAAATAAAATTTATGTGTTGATCAAAATGAAATTAAACTTGCTCAATGAGCCCAACCTGCCCAAAATTATCTAACTTGGGCTAACCTGATTTTATAAGCTCAGTTTTGGGTTGAGCTTGGGTTAATGAGCTATAACCCGATGGTTGGGTTGAGTTGAGCTCTGGTTGAGGGTTTTACAATTTGGGTTGAGCCTGGATTGACCCTCTAATCCACTTAGGTTGTAGCCCTAATCTCATATTTTATAAAACGTGTCCTAAACGGTCCATATTTTTATTGAAGGGACGTTTTGGTGCATATATTAAAAAAATAGGCCTCTAGAAGTCATTTTCCCTTGAATTTGTTGTTTTTGTTTTATTTTCGATGAGAGGGTATCTGGATTGGTAGGGTGAGGCAACTAATCTCTTAGAGCTCCATATCTCGTCCAAATCCCTTAGGAACATGTAATATCCTGAACTATACATAGTAGGTAAGTCAAGATAAATCTCTATGCGTGGCCAACGAGGAGACTTGAATTCAAGACCTCTCCCTTTGTGGAGTGAGTACCTGGCTATTACCCCCAAGAATATTGAATTATTAATACTTAGGAACTTAAGATGGGTAATTGGACTCAACCAGTAGAGTAGGGTGGGAACTTATTTGATTAGTTATTCAAAATCTCATGCTAGCACATGATTGCAGCCATGATTAACCAAAAAGGATAATCATTGTGGGAGCTACAAAATTTTACATAATCTAAATGAGATATGTTGAACATCAAAATATGCAAAATTAGGCAACTTGACTTAACGGTAATAATAGAAGTTTTGAGTTGACTATTATCCTAGAGATTCGTAAAATAAGACAAATCAGACCACCTACGGATAGTATTCGATTTCGAAACCAAAATATTTGATTTTGAGTCCCCTAGTCTCGAGTGCATAGTCTATACTTGGTTTGAGTTAAAAGAACCCACTCTCTAAATCAAATACTACCTAATTCGAATCCACAAGCACTCAAGTTCTAGTAAAAAGATATCACTCAAATGAAATCGAAAACTCTTAAAATCGAGATGTATCTCAAAATGTAGTAATGCGATTTTTTATTTGACGTGAACAATAAAATGACTAACAAAATGTAATCACTAGTAAAAGACAGAGTCGTGATTTTTTGACTAAAATTTTTTCACTTGATCTATATGTGACTAACATGGCAAGGACATAGATCTTTTTCTTCGAGATACACAAGGAAAAGATCAATGGTTCTGTGCCCTTGTCACGTCAGTCGAGTACAGACTGAGTGAAAATTTTCGAGTCAGAAAATCATTAGCGTAAAAGATAATGTAAATTTTTAATTTGATGTTTTTACCCATCCCACCTATCTTTCGTTTGATTTTAGAGTAAATTACATCATGAATCAATTTTTGAGATAAATAGATTCCCAAACTATAGAAGAAAAATCAAAGTTGAACGACTCGTGATATAGATCTTTGAGGTCTATAAATTTCATTAAAGTCCTCCCTAATTGACTTATACAGAGTCAAATAAATTGGTAATAGTATTCATTGGGTCGGCCCAAAAGAGCACCGAGTGAGACATTTGGGTCAAGAGGCCAACCATTTATGACGGCATTGTTAAATGAGTATAATAATTATTTTTGACTTACTTCCCTACATATTTGACTTGACTCAGTTTTTGAAAATTTTAAATTCCTCTTGACGGACCAATAGCCTTCACCCAGTCAACTAAACTGAGCTGACTCATCCGACTCATCTTATCTAGAAAGTGAGAGAGAAATTATTTAATTCCATTTATAATTATATTAATAATTGATACTTATTTATTTTCAAATAATAATAATAATAATAATTTTTAACTAAGCTAGATTGAAATACTTACTCATAAGAGCATATTTTTATTTATATCATAAATTTTAAATTAATAAATATTAGGTATTTTTATCAAAAAAATATTTAAAAAAAACTCAATTGTCTGACGAATATTTCCCAAAATACCAGACAAGTCGTTTGGGATGGATGAATCAATTTGACTGATGATTCATATTGCAAATCCCCCACTCGTTCAATAATAATACTGAGATGACTCGGATATGACATCTTGGTGAGTTCTGATAAATTGACTCTAAAAAAGATACTCAAATATACTCAACTGACATGGCATGTGCATAAAAACCATCAATTTTTCTTCGAGATACATAAGGAAAAATCTCTGGTTGTGCACATGCCACGTAATTTGAGTATCTTTTCTTGAGTCAATTTATCATTATTTTATTTAAAAACAAGCTCACCATACTTTTAGATGGCACGTGGCATGATGTTTTATTAATAAATGATTTTGACAAACCTATCCAAATTTTGGTGAGTATTTGATATACTCTCCTTTGTTTTCAAACAAGGTCTTCTTGACTTTGGACTTCTCTAATAGATTATATAAAATGACCTAAGTACGCTCATCTTTCAACCTCTAGTTAAAAACTCTTAATTTTTCATCATCATCATTGTTGATGATAAATTATTTTAATCTAATCAATCTCAATTTCAATTCATCATTTTCAAGTTCGTCTTAAACCCTTGTTTTTAATCTATTCGACCTCCAACAAATATCATTAGGCTATGTTTGGATTGAGAGAAGAGAAGAGAAGAGAAGAGAAACTCATTAGAGAAGAGAAGAGAAACTCAATTTCTCTCCTCTATGTTTGGATTGATGGGAGAGAACTTGGGACAACTTTGAAATTTTAAAATATCTTAAAAGAGATCTAGGGACAGAGTTGGAATTATAAAATATTTTAAAAGAGTTTCTCTCCATTTCTCTCATCTTCTCTCCACTTTTGGAGAGAAAGAAAATTCATTTTTTTTTCTCTCCTCTTCTCTCCAATTCTTTTCTTTCTTCTCCCTATTTAACAATCCAAACAAGGGAAATGGAGAGAAACTCATTTATTTCCTCTTCTCTTCTCTTTTCTCCACTTCTCTCAATCCAAACATAACGTTAATTTTATCCAAACACAATGTTAATTTTTCTATCCAAAATTCCATCTTTTCTACTTTCCCATAAATCCTACTTTGTTCTTGAGACTTAAAGGTTGAAAATGTGGGTAAAAATAATTTACCCCTCTGGTTGAAGGTAACGATCGATTTTGAAAAAAAAAATGAAGGGTTTTGATAGGGGGATAAAGATGAATCATTTAGGTAATTTCCCTTAGTTTATTAGAGAAGACCGAAGTTACGAGTAAGTATGTCATATGTGTTAAACACAAGCACTATATCTATTTTATTTGTTACTAAATTTATAGATGATTACAATAACAAAAATAAAAAATATAGGGCAATACTACTAACAAACTTCCTAGAAACACTGCATCATTCAACAACCTTCCTAGAATATATCAACTAACTAAGTTAAGTCAAAGAAAGAAGTAACTAATTCTTAAAATTTTGCTACCAAAACGGAAATAGTCATTGAAGTTGTTTTCTATCACACATTCTTAGTCAAACATAGAGATGGTGATGACTCTCAGCACCAACTCTCTATTTATCACATCGAGTTCCTTCCTGGACTTCACGAACTTCTTGTAACACAATCCTTTGGTGAATATGTTAGCAATTTTCTCATCTATGCGGATTGGAATAAGATGAATTTCTCCTCAAAGCACTTTCTCCCTGATGAAGTGATGATGGACCTCCATGTGATTCGTTCTAGCATGGAAAATAGGATTTTCTGCAAGCTTGATCACACTCTTGTTATCACAATGCAACCCTACTTCATAATTTGTAGATTGATGCAAGTCTTTCATCAATTGCATCAACTATACACTTTTTTGTGATGCCATCGCTACTATATGGTATTCTGCTTTAATTGTGGACAAAGAAATAGTTAATTTTCTCTTGTTGCACCATGAAATAGCTCCTAAACCCAAAGTGAAAAAATAGCCTGTGGTTGACCTTCTAGTTGAAAGATCGCTCGCGTAGTTGGCAGTACAGAACCTAACAACTTCACAACTGCTTCCCTTTCCATACAAAATACCAAAACTCAGTGTGCTTTTTTACATATCGTAATGTACGACGAATTGCATCCAGATGTGGCATTTTTGGATTTTACATGAATCGGCTGACAACACTTATTACTTGAGCTATGTCAGGCCTGGTTAAGGTTAAATAAATCAAGCTACCAACTAGTTGCCTATACATAGTCTAGCCTTCAAGCTCTTCTCCTTCCTCTACTCGAAGTTTTGTATTGACTTCCATTAGAGTTGCAATCGTATTACACTCAATTATCCCAGATGACTTAAGTAAGTTTGTGACATATTTCTGTTAGCATAGAAAAATCCCTTGTTCAGTTCGGTCCATCTCAAGACCAAGAAAATGCTTAAGCTCACCCAACTCTTTCCTTTGGAATCTTGTACAAAGATTAAGTTGAACCTTTTTAATCTCCTCTTGATCATCTCCATTTATAACTAAATCATCTACATAGATTAATATAACTGAAATTTTACTAACCTTGGCTTTTACGAACAAACTTGAATCTGAAGGTGCTATTGAGTATCCGCTAGCTACTAGATATTCTGCAATCTTCCCATACCAAGCCCTTGGAGCTAGTTTTAAGCAATATAAAGCCTTTTTCAGCTTGCAAACATATTGTGAATTTTTAGAGTTCACGAACCCCTTGGGCTGCTCCATGGAAATTTCCTGATCCAACTCACTATATAAGAAAGCATTTTTTTACATCCATTTGCCATAACTTCCAATCTTTACAAGCAAGAGTGATGAGTACACAAGCTGTTGTAATTTTGACTACTGGGATGAATGTCTCACTCTCCAAAAATCATTCTACCCAAACCTAACCTATCACTTTTTTCTAATAAAACCACCCCTACACCCCATATCATAAAACTAACTCATTACCCTTCTCTAATAAAACTACCAACCCACATCACAACTCATATCTTTTTATCATCATTCACCTTCAATCCATTCTCACAAGCCATCCCTATACTCATTTCCTCCAATCAACTCACCTAAACACTCCATCTCCTCATCCTTTGGATACTTGTCACCATCCCCTTCACCCTCCCAAAATCAAATCACCTAATTCCTTACACAACACATTCTCTTAACCAAATACCACACCCCCTCATCCTACCTAACACTTAATTCCATTCTTTCAACTAAATACCACATTATTTCACCCCACCAAACACTCAACCCAAATGAGTTTAGGAGAATCCAAACTATTTGGATAAAAAACCATCCATTTACCCCTAATTCCACAAATACCATTATCTTAACTCTAAATTTCACACCCCTCACCCTCAAACCCCATGTCATTCTCTACTCTTCTATTTTTTCACCCCATTCTACCCTCAAAAGTAACCTTCCAACCCTATAAATGCCCCCTCACCTCCTAAAAAGGGGTATCAAGTCTAAGTCTAAAAAATCCCCCAACTCTCTTCTACTCAACTCTTATTCTCTCTAATTATTTTATTTTAACAATACACGCTTATAACTCACTAAGGACTCAAAGAAGGAGAAGAATAGAAGAAAAAAAAAAGGAGGAAAGAAGGAACAAGTCAAGACTTCAAGATAGGATTGAGGATCATATTTTTTTTTTCTTCTACCTCTCCTCTCACCTCTTTAATTTTTCTTTTTAGAAAAAACCCTAAGATGTGATGTTTCCCCTCCCCTATCTCTGGTAGATTGAACCTTGGTTATGTTGAAAGTATAGGGGTTGTAACCACCTTCAAAATGAAATCATTTTAAACCCTTCAACTCGTTTTGAGACAATCAATATTAGGGTCCTTCTCAACTCATGAGAATGGACCCGCAATCATTAAGCCAACATTTTTCCAAAAATATACATACATGTTCCCAAGGCTAGATGTTTATAAGGATCATTTCTTTCAATAAGATGATCCCATAATTTGAGTCGATAGTAAATCCCTTCTTAAGGTACAAATTATCAACCGATCAATTCTTTTATTTTATTTAGTTCAAAATGACCGAGTTACTTTTGATGTTACCACTAATTGGTGGAGAGAAAGGGGTGCTTAACACCTTTTCTTTTCTCTAATCGAATCGCTTACCTAGATCTTAGGTGGATCGATATCTTATTCGTACGAGAATTATTGAACGCCAAAACGACAATTTAAAAAAAAAAATATTTCGAGTGACTATTTACACCCTTTTACAAAATTGAATGGTGGCGACTCCAAACCTTTGTAGAAATGATCTTTAGAAATCGAAAATCACGCATCTACAAGTAACAATTGAATCCCATGCTTCCTTTGGAGTTCTAGTCTCTTGAATATAATCGAGTAGTTCCTTTTGCATGGTTGCTTTCAACACGAACAATGCCTTGTCGATTTTAACCCTCTACTTTTTTGAAGCATCTGCAGTCTCTAATATTCCATGGGAGGTCTAACATCAGTACCATTCACCACCTCCCATAGATCTTGTCTTTGAAGATAGGTAATTTGTGTTGTTCAGCTTCTCGATGTCGTTTATTGAATTGACAAGATTCATTTGATTGATCAAGCTAATATCAATGTATAAAGTGAGATGCTAGATCTGGAATCTTCTTAACTTGGTCCTTGACCGAAGTTGTTCTAAATCTGCTTCTCTTTCTGATTGTGAACACCAGGTTTTTTTTGCTCTGATACAAAAATGTTGAACACAAACACTTTATATGTTTATTTGTTGTTGTATTTATAAATAATTACAATAATAGAAAATAAAAAAATACAAGGCAACACTACTAACAATCTTCTAGAAACACTCTATTACTCAACCATCTTCTTAGAATATATCACCTAACTAAGTTAAGTCAAAGAAAAAAGCAATTAATTTCTAAAATTCTGCTACCAAAATAGAAATAATCATTGGGACGGTTTTCTATCACACATTCTTAGTCAAACACAAAAATAGTGATGACTTTCAACAATATGTTTATAAACAAAGAGGTATCTCAAATATCAACCCAAAGGTGGAGGGGTATGCCTAAATCACCCTAACTAAATCTTTAGTAAACATGATTAAGGAATGTTACAAATTAGGGAGTGTGCCACGTGGCCTGTAAAAAGGACAAAAGAAGGAGATGAAGAAGTAGAATAAAGTAGCTACAAAATCCTAGGTTCAAAGCATCTAAACATTTGCTTGGAGATCATTCAAATATTCTTTAAGTCTAAACAGAGAGGTAAGGAAAAATATTCAAGGAGGCAAATAAAATTACATTGTGTGTTTTTTTTTTTTTTCTTAAGAGACAGCTGCACCCTTTTTGGCCACAAAAGAGGATAAGAGCCAAAAGAATATGAGCCCCAAAAGAGTGCTCCCCCATATCATTTTTAATGATGCAAAATCTTATTCATTCTTCTTTTTTTTTTAGATTTAAATTTCTTTATTCTTTGCTACGCAGGTCTGATAGATAGCTTTTCTTAAACTGTGGGCACTTATCATGAATTCATGACATATTTGCTACTTATAAGTTACAAGAGAATTTTAAAAGATTAATATATTATATTATTATAGATAAACTAGAGGTGGCATCTGCAAATATATCAAAAGGGCTGATTTGTAATTTAAAATATTGATTAAAGGATTTTTAAATATTACACAATAAGAAAAGGGATACTTTTATAATTTTAAAAACTAAGCAATGTGTTTATACGGTCATGGATTGCAATTTTCTTGTAAAAATATAAAAATGATCCTAATTATATTACATTTAGATATTAAAGTGGGGGGACATTTATGGCTACTTAAATTTGGTGTCGAACCACTTTTCCACCTTCTCTCATTACAATATTAAAGATGATTTTAAATACATTCATATATATATATATGGGGCGGTTCAAGGGCCATATGAGAAAACATATGAAAAAACTTTCGTTTTTCAAAATAAGAGTTAGAGGTTTTGGATTGAGCTGATATTTTGCAAGAATGGTCACTATGATGAAAAGATCATCCTCACAAAAAATCAGCTCAATCAGAAACTTCTAAATCCATCAAAAGTGATTTACAAATTAGTGATAAAAATTGGTAAAAAATCGACGATCCACATTCTAAATCACTTTTAATGGGGTTAGAGGTTTCAGATTGGGCTGATTTTTTTTTTTTTTGATGATCTTCCCATCATAGAGATCATCCTCACAAAAAATCAGCTCAATCCAAAATTTCTAACCCATATTTTAAAATATTATTAAAAACGAAAGTTTTTACATATGTTTTCTCATATGGCCCTTGACCTGAACCATATATATATATATATATATATATATAGGGTCCCGTTCGCCACCCTTAGTTTTACCACACACTTTAACAAACGCGTTTGTCTTACATGGGTTAGAAGTTTCGGAATGAGCTGATTTTTGGTGAGGATGATCTCTATGGTGAGAGATCATCCTCACCAAAATCAGCTCATTCCAAAACTTATAACCCCATCAAAATTGATTTACAAAAAATGGACGGTCCACGATTTTTCAACGTGTAAACATGGGGCTAAACATTCGGAATGGGCTGATTTTTGGGGAGGATGATCTTCTAATCATAGAGATCATCCTCACCAAAATCACCTCATTCCAAAACTTCTAACCCATGTAGGACAAAAAACGTTTGTTAAAATGTGTGGTAAAACTTAGGGTGCTGAACATTTCCATATATATATATATATATATATATATATATATATATATATATTGACATTAAAAAATTATTTAATATGAATTTCGATCAACAACGTTAATCTTCTCTATTATAATAATGTAAATAAGTCTTCTTCTATCATCAAGGAATAGAACTGCTGTAAATATATAAAAATAAATAAATAATCATTGCCACTTTATCTCTCTCAACATCAACTATAATTCGAATATCTTTAGGTCAATAATAAAAAATCATTCCTACTTTCTTTCTACTCTCGAAGGTTTTCTACTGTGATATTTAGCAATCTACTCAAAATTGAGAATAATATCCGAAATTGGTGTACCTGAAACAAATCTCAATTCATTTATGCTCTCTTCGAACAATTCAAAGAATCCCATAAGAAATGAAATGTTGTCAAATGCAGTTAAAATTGTCAATTTCGGTAAACTAAGTACTCAGACTAGTTTCTTGTTATTGACTCTTAACTCAAAAAGTCGTGTTGGGGTGACATTGGGATTTACTATTCTCACATTTCTGATGTGGGTGTGCACATAACCGTAGATGTGTTTTCTCTAGATAAGAGTAAAAGCCATCTACGATTATATGTACACCTCCACATCAAAAATGTGAGAATCGCAATAAATCCAAAGTCACCCTAGCATTAGTGTAACTCAAATCCAAAATTTTCTCAAATGAAGCTATTGTTGAATCAATCATTCTACATGTAGAATTTAACATGTTTGAATCATTTTTGAACCATTTGCTTCCATGACTTTTGAAAATGTAATTGAAGTTGGAGCCACATATGAATTTCATTTGAGAATTATTGGAGGATGTGGAGGTGCAATCCCTTTTTCTTTTCAAAAATAAATGATGGAATGCACTTAAGATATGAATTTGGGTTGGTGAACATTTTGGATTTATTTATACATGAGATTGAATAAAAAAGAGACTTCGGAATTCTCTTGAGAGCAAAACAAAAATAAGGAAGAATAAGAAATCTTTCCCTTTTCAAATGATTTTAATTCTCCTTTCTTGTAACAAAAGTTTCATTTTGTAGCATTCAACATCTCATGCGATCAAAGTTCCATTTGGACTTTTGCATCTCCATATTATTCTTTACACAATATGTTCAATAGGTAATATAGTTTAAAGAGTTGTGTTATAGTGATCTCAGCGGGGAATACCTTAACGTGGTGGTGCACACATGTTCGTAGATGCGTTTTACTCGTATCTTAGATAAAACGCATTTAGGAGCATGCGCGCACCACCACGTCAAGATGTCCTGCACTGAGGTCACTCCAACATTAATCTAGTTTAAAATCAAGAGATTCTATTGTCACACCAACTTTTACTTAGAGCAACCCAAGTTTTGAAAGGGATTATCCCAAAAACTTGCGCAACTTATGTACAAATTCCCATTTCAGTAAACTGTTCATTTTAATTCTCAAAATATGTTTTTTCCAGTGAATTCCTCACTTTTATAATCTACGAATTCATTGATAAAATACCAATATGTATCGAAATCGGAATTTCATCATGTTCAAGACACGAATTGGAGATAAATAATGATTTTCTAACACCCCCCTCCCCTTTCATCAAATCGTAGATCATTTGCCTCGAGATACGCATAATCATAAATCTTTTCTTGTGTATCTCGAGGCAAATGACATACAATTATGTGATGGGGGCATGTGTCAAAGGGGGAGTCATATTATCACGATTCATTGGATATTCACCAATAAGAAATTGAGTGATCTAACAAAACGTTGGTGTGGTAATATAAGTGTTCTTAAATATATTCCATCAACAAACATCTCCTTGTCAAATATTATGTTAAAACATCATCTCATGACATGATATGGTCAAACAACATTATGCCAATTGAGTCGGATTGAGGTCACTCCAGCATTAATCTAGCTTAAAATCAAGAGATTCTATTGTCACACCAACTTTTACTTAGAGCAACCCAAGTTTTGAAAGGGATTATCCCAAAAACTTACGCAACTTATGTCCAAATTCCCATTTCAGTACATTGTTTATTTTAATTCCCAAAATATACTTTTTCCAATGAATTCCTCACTTTTATAATCTACAAATTCATTGATAAAATATCAATATGTATCAAAATCGAAATTTCATCATATTCAAGGCACGAATTGGAGATGAATAATGATTTTCTAACCCCCCCTCCTCCCTTATCAAATCGTAAATCATTTGCCTCGGGATATGCATAATCATAAATCTTTTCTTGTGTATCTCGAGACAAATGATCTACAATTCTGTGATGGGGGTGCGTGTCAAAGGGGGAGTCATATTATCACGATTCATTGGAGATTCACCACTATGAAATGGAGTGATCTAAATAAACGTTGGTGTGGTAATATAAGTGCTTGTAAATATACTCCACAAACAAACATCTCTTTGTCAAATATTCAGTTAAAACATCATCTCATGACAAGATCTGGTCAAACAGATGCCAATCGAGTCGGATTGACGCAATCAGCCGGTTTCAAAATTTTGAAGGAACACTGACACGTATCCCTTTATGTTTTTTAAAATAAGATATATTACTCTATATTTTGTGAATATTTGAGATGATTCCTTATTTTTTCTAAATTAATAATATACCACCCTTGACCTTGGTCTTCTCTCTTAAACTAATTGAAAAAGATATCAATGTCCTTATCATCATCATCAATTTATCATCATCACCACCACCACCACCACCACCATCACATCTTCGGGATTATCATATTAAAGAGGTTAAAGATAAAATAAAAAAAGATTTCTAAGTCATTAGTGCCATTTTTCATTTGTTGATGAGAGAAGACCAAAGTCAAGGGGCATGTCGCAAATTTGAAAACATAAGGGACATCTAAATATATTCACCAAAGCGTGTCATGGAAAGGAGAGGTTTCCTCCAACAAATGGACCATATTCACCCTTGGATGTCCAACGGCCACGTACTATTTTGATAAACATAGATGGACTAAAATAATATTTGACCAATAGATATTATATAATGATTTAAAGAGGATAAATAATCACCTTTTAAGCACCACTCACATCAATAATAATATCAAATATATTATACCCCTAAAACAAAAAAAAAATAATAATAATAAAAAAAAATGAAAAAATAAAAAAATACAAAATAAAAATTTATTTTTTAATGATCATGGACATTACCTATTAATGAGAGATTTGGGATGAGAAAAGAAAGAATAAGAATTCAACCCTATTCCAATGACCTTGGAATCCTTCTTTCTTGTGATGAGAGATTTTTTATCTTATTGAAATATGTCTTATTTAGTTAGTTTTAAGTAAGCCTGTCGGCCCGCCCGACAAAACAAGGGCTAGGGCCGGGCTTAATAATTTTCAACCTGTTAAATCCTGGTTGGATTAGGCCTTATAGTGTCCAACCTGGACAAGTCTGGCCTGCTACTTAATCTTATAAAAATATTTACAATATATTTAATTAGAAACTTTTATCCTAATAAAAGTAAAATATATTATCTAATTACAATTTAACTCTCATCTATAAACTTTATAGGTCAATAAGACATTAATTTCAACTTCCATTGGATAGTCTTCAAACATGCATATTTTACAAATTTTTTCATTAAAAATATTAAATTTTAGTCATTTTCTTTGGCCCGAACCCAGCCGGAGTCAAGCCTGAGTCCATTAGGGATGGGTTAGGGCTTAGTAGACTTAGGCCCCCCGATACTAGTATAGGGCTAGTCTAGGTAGAACCCGCCTCTTTAGATCTGGATTAGGGCTCAACTAAGCCCCACCCAAACCCACCCATTGACACCCCTTGATTCCTTACCTTTGGCTTTGAGTTCAAGCAAATGTAATTCTTCATGAATTTCAGCCATTGGATTTGAGTATTTTTCATCATAAATCAAGATTTTGTGTCGAAAATACTCGCACATTTCTAATTATAATAGTAAAGATATCATCACCCGCCTTCACCCAATCCATGGAAAATTAAAGGGAATTTTTTTAATTTAGTTTTAAAATATCAATTAATGCAGATTCAATCCCAAACTTGAGCAACCACACAACAATTCTTTTAGAAAAAAATATGAACAAAATTTTATTTCTTGTGTTGCCCCAATTGAAGAAGACAAATTACATTTCGAGATCATTTTCACATGTAAAGATACAACATTTCCATCTAAAACTACAACTGTAAAGGAAAAGAAGAAGAAGACGAAACTTCATGCGGTAGTGCTAAAAAAAATTCAACTCTAAGTGTATCATTACAAATATGAAATGACAAGCAAGAAATAACACAATGGTGGGGCTCACTTGTGGTGGATAAACGTCTCATTCTGCTATAATGACCCTACTATTGTTTTTCTCCCCCCTATTTAATTTTATTAACTTTACTCTCTTCCCCCCTCCCATTATTTTCCTTTTTTTTAATAATACTTCTCCAATTTTATTATTTTCCCTTATTTACCCCCTTAACATCCAAAATGGGATGCCTGTGCCGCGGCACAAGTGAACTCTAGTACACTATATGCTACAATGGTAGATTTAGGTGGGGTTTATATGGGATAACTTTTCTGAAATTTAAATGCAAGAATAATAATGTTACGTTAATTCTAAAAGAATTTACGATTTGTCAAGTTTTTCTTTATTTTAGTAATCTCATTTTATTTTATTTGTAACATACATTGAAAGATTTTACAATTTGACAAATCTTTCTATACTATTTTGCAAATGGGCTGCAAAAAGGCTATTGGGCCAAAAAGACTTCCATCCATGGTACTGTTGACCTGATTCTCCATGGTCAAAATAATAATAATTATATTTGCTTAAACAATACTATTATGATCTGGTCAAATGACCACTGACCAATATATATCTAGTCAACAATTATGTTCAATAGGGCACATTGTAATTTCGTTAAGGAAAATCCTTGGGGACTTTGTTTTCACTGTGATTCTCACTGCATTGATGGAATAGCCATAGATGTCTTTCATTGAGATACGAGTAAAAAGCATCTACGGTAATGTGACCACCTCCAAGTCAGAAATGTGAGAATCACAGTAAATCCCTGTGTCACCCCAGCATTACTTGTTCGTCGTTAAATCATAGTTTATCAACGACGTCTCTTGATTAAACACCAGCCATACTAGTCTTAAAAAATCTTAAATCTTTCTAATGGTCGTTTTGCTCACCACATGGATCACTATATTAGGAAACAAAATAAATTAGTAAAGAAAGTGTTATTATTATTATTATTGACTAGATTTCAATGAAAAAAAAAATATCAATAAATAACTTAGCAAAGAAAGTGTTTTTTTCTTTTTCAAAGTAAAAGCTTAACTATTACTTAGTTGAAAAATATCTTAAAATACCCTCTATATTTTATAGAATTTGAAAAAAAAAAAAATGTAAGATAAAAAAGTTCTAGGAAATTTTAAGAAAAAAAAGGATACTTAAAAAAATTCTTAAATAATTATTGATATCTTCAAAATTACGCGTTAATGAAAAAATAACAAAACGTGTTAAAATGGGTTAAGTAGGTTGACGCCCCTAACCCAGACCTAACCCATTTAATAATCGTGTTAGACAGATTGATGCTATATATTATGATCCAAACCCATTAATTTCTCGTCGTTTTGGAGTCATGTTGGTGGGTCATGTTAAGATTGTCACCCCTAATTTTAATACTTGAACTTGAATGAGCCAATCTATCAAAAATCTGAAAAAAAAACTTCAACCAAGTTGATCATATGATAAAAAATAATAGAAATCTAGTTTATGTTCCTGGCTTGCCAATTGAACTAAACAAATAACATTTCAAAGCACATTCTAATCTATAAAGTAAAATAAGCCGTTTCCCCCAAAACTACAAGTGTAGATAAAAAAAAGAAAGAAAGAAGATGAAGATCCAAGGGACGATAGGCTATAATGAATAATTGTGATGAGGCCAAGATGCCTTCCAGCTTCGATAAGTACATTATCGACCGTTATCACATAAGCAATGCAGCAATTAGTTGAAAATACAGGGTGTATATCAAATTAAGGCATAAATACAAACTAAAAAAATTGAGTGGCGCCCTCACAATGGATAGAGTTAGGTGGGATTTATATAGGAAAGTTTTTCAAGAAATTTGAAGACAAGAAACATATGGATCATTAATTCTAAGAAATTTTGGAAAGATTTTATGACTTATCATATCTTTCTTCATTTAGTAACCTCATTTTGTTTTCTTTGTTACATATATTGAACCAAAACTTAATATTTAATTAGTGATTTAAGAGAGTTTCTTACAACTTATACGTCAAATCTTTTGGCATTAATAACCCATTTTTATGGTTTTTTGCAACATACAATGAAGCAAATATGTGACATTCCATTAGTAATTGTGGACAAAATGTACCAATCTAATCTTTCTACATTATTAACTCCATTTTATTTTGTTTGTGATATACATTAAATCTCAGAACGATATTGGGATTCATGAGGCCCATTTAATGTATTTGACCTTCTTTATTTGTCTCAATCTTCTTCGTAAAAAATTCGGTCGAGATGAATTGCAACTCAATTAAGAGAACGAACAGTAGTATGGGTGGATTTTAGTCCAATCATCCGTGTCTTCTTATTATTGACCTGATTCTCCATGGTGAAAAAACGATAAATACGACTTTAGGAATTCTTGGTCAAACATTATTGACTAGAATTATATTAGCTCAATGAACAATGATAAACAATAATATTACAACTGATTAAATATATCCAATCAACTATTATGTTCAATGGGGCACACTATAACCCCATCGAATCGTCAAATATCCATTAACAGGTCGTCTCATGATCTGGTAAAAAATCAATTGGCTAACATTTCTTGGTCAAACATTTTGTTCAATATTTTACATACTTTTTTTAGTAAATAAATATTGGATTAGAGTAATATTTGATTAGTAAATATTATATACTTGATTTAAATAAGGTTGGTTGTCACCTTTTATGCGTCACATATAGAATTTTTGGGAAAGTAGAAAATGATGGAATTTTAGGTAAAAAAAATAAGGGATTTCTACAACTGACGGAATTTTGGATAGAAATATCTAGAGATTTCTACAAAACATTCAACCGATGTTAAAATGATGGATTGAAGATGATGTTGAATGAAGTAGAAATCTAAATATTTCTACAAAGGACTTAGCCGATATAAAAATTGATGGATTAAAGATGAGGTTGAATAAATTGAAAGAAATTTTCGAGTAGAGATTTAAGAACTTGAAAATGACTGATTTTGAGTTAAAAGTAGAAGATGAGACATTTAAATCATTTAAAATTAATCCATAAGAGAAGACTGAGGTCAAAAAGCCATGTCATTGGTTTGGAAACAAGGGTAACAACTCATGAGTTGCATTATATAACTTGAGCTCGAGCAACTTCATATAATCCCACACTACATATGACCCCAAGAAAACAACGAGCATTGGGATTTGATTTCTACATTGATCAAAATGGAGTTTTAGTCACTCTCAAGTAAACTTAGAGCGCATCATGCCTCAATTTCTGATTTTAGTCTGATATGGGAGAATTGCTATTATAATCCAAATCAAATAAAATGTGGGATTTTAAAATTGGATTATAGGAAAGAATCATATTCTAGAATCTAAACCAAATGCCCTCTCAATGTTGAGATTCTCAGTTTTGAGATTATCAATTTATTGTTCGAGGAGCTTTTCTAATTATTCTCGACTATAATATTATATGGACCACATATACAATTAGTATTTAAGAAAACTTACCGATTATTTGTTCTCACATATACAGTCGGTTTTAGCAAAAAGGTTTGAATTACATAATTTAAACTAAAAACGGAGGAGCTATGAAATAAAAGGTATCTAATGCAATATTAGAAGATTCTATTCATATATTGGTGTGATCATGCTCAATTAAGGATGTAATTCCTAGTGGATTTAAGGTTAATCATTTGCCTGATAAATTGATCTTTTTCTAATCATTGAATTTGAGTATTTCTTATCATAAATCTGGAATGTGTCTAAAATAATTTGAAAATCAGGATCTTAAATAAATTAAAAAAACGCTCAAAATATAATTATTCAAAAAAAATAAAAAGGCCTATAGTTTTTCCTTCATTTTTTTTAATAACATATTTGCAATTAGAAAAAATACCAGAAATTTTGACCATTATAATTGGTAGAGTGCAAGTTGTTTCTCATTTGAGTGGTCAATTAAAATAGGGAAAATAATAAAATAAAATTTCAAACGACATCTTAGGAAGAGTTTCCAAACAGATAATGTACTGGACAAGTAATAGATACTAAAGAAAATAGAGAAATATAAAAGAAACATCTTACCTTTTGAAGATTGCAAAAGGAGGTTTGGTTGTTCATTCTTCTTTGATCAAAAGAGAGCTAGTGTGTGTGCAAGAGGGATAAAAAAAGATCAAACTCAAAAACCCTAGATGTAAGAGAATGCCATTGCGAGAGAGGAGCGGAAAAAGCTAAGGGTTTTAGAAAACCCCATACAAAGGGGTGTTCTTTTTGAAAATATATAAAGTTATTGAAATGCCAAGAACAACGATCAAGATTGAAATTGATAGGTACAAATACATTTACAAAATAAGAGAGAGAGAGAGAGAGAGAGGATAAAACCATTGATCATAAGATATTACATGCTACAACAAGTGGACATGGGTATATATAGAAAAAAAATTCTTAAAATTTAAAGGCAATGAAGTTATGATATATTAATTCTAAAAGATTTGAAAAAAAAATTACGACTTGTCAAATCTTTTTCTACCTTATAATGCCTTTTATTTTGTTTGTAAAATACGTTGAACCAAACATGAAACATTAAATAAGTGATTTTAAAAAGATTTTCAACCAGTAAAATCTTTCTCAATTATATTAGTTTCCTTTTATTTTCTTTGTAAGATACACTAAAACTAAACCAAATATGCAAAAATTTAATAATTAACGGAAGAAAGATTTTTATAGCTTGTCAAATCTTTCTCTATTATATTAGTTTCCTTTTAGTTTATTTGTAATATACTCTAAACCAAATACACAAAATTCAACAATTAATTAACATTGCAAATTTTTTTATAACTTGTTAAATCTTTATCTATTATTAATTTCCTTTTATATTGTTTGTAACATAGGTGTGAACCAAACAATCAAACTTTGATAATTGAGTGAGAAATGATTTTACAATTCGTCAAATTTTTTGTGTGTGGGTATTATTAGCCTTTTTGGTTTTGTTTGTAATATACATCAATTAAACAAATCGTTGTCGATACGATTTTAAGAATCCTTGAGTAAGCAAGCACTATTGACTAGAATTGATGTTTGATAAATGTACAATTTTATACAATGTTATACAATATATACGGTCAAATAGCAATTGACAAACACCACCTCCTGGTCAAACATTTGTTCAATCAAATCGTATTTTTCTAATCAACCCACAATATATACATACTAAGACAACATCATCTTAGTCGACTCCTTGGGAAGACTCAGTCCGAGTGACATGTAAAAGAAGTCAAAACACTCGTTTGTGCAAGGTTGAGAGGTAGGATTGTTGAGGAAAGATTACAGAAATAACAAAGGAGATGAGATAGAACCAAATAAAAGATTTCCAAGGATCTTTAAGATTCTAATTAGAATTCACTTTTAAATCAAATTAAAAAGAGATTAGTATAAGGAAGAAATGAGATATAACACGGAATCAACAAGATCAAGATAGAAAGATCCTAATTCAACTAGGATACAAGAATGTACATAAAATTTGTGAAGAAGGAAGTTACCAATATTGGAAGAACTATTAGAATCTATAAATAAAGGTATCACACACAAGTGAAAGACTTTTGAATCATACTTTAATTTGGATCTTCTTATTTTTCTTCTAATTTGATTGTTGGAGGGTCTTAAATTAGAAAATCATACCAAATTTGAAACATATTGTAAAGAATAGAAGAGAGATCATCATCGAGATACGAGTCTAGGGTAGCGTATTGTCTTTTTACCTACATAGACATTTCCAACATCTTGGAATTAGCCTAATCAACAACTTGTTAAGCCTATTTAGCTACTTCTTAGTCTATTAGTGTGTCGCTGCCCAAAATTCATTTTCACTGGTTTAGTATCTCATGCCATTGGATCTTAGAAAAGTCCTTTTTAAAATGTAAAAACATATATATCGTTCAAGTGGGTCATCATTCCAATTGTTTACAAAATGTACCACCGCTTTTGATCATAGTGAGATAAAACTAGTAAAGTATGCATTTGAATATTTTGATACAAAATAGGCTTAAAATCAAAGTTTCAATGAATTTTTCAGTCTATGTTGATTCGTCCACAAATAATTCAGTAAATTCTTATTTGTCTAAAAAAAATTGTAAAAAAACCATATAATGACTTCCCTATATTTTTTTTTTGAATATTTGAGATGGTCCCCAACGTTTTCCAACTAATGACATCCTCTGAATCTTGCTCTTCTCTAAGAGATTAATCAAAATGACCTAATAAATGTTCTTATCTTCATCCTCTAACTAAAAAGTAAAAAAACCTTGCTTTTTTTTTTCTTTGAAAGCCATTTTCCAGGCTCACATGTTTATATACCATCATCATAACCTTGAGATTTTATCTCCTTTAATTTTTTAAAATTTACGTACAAGAAAGAATTTTAGGAGCAAAATGAAAGACTTATAGATTACGAGATGCGTAATTATGTGAAAAAGTGTAATATATTTGATAAAAATTATTTTATGATAAAAAATTCTATATAATATTAACAATATTTATCACTAAAATACGGATTCTTATGAATATTAAAAAAAAAAAATCAAATGTTTCAAAATGTTCTCTTTGCTTTTGATGATTGTTATTGTGTCAATATTTTCCTTGACCCAAATATTTATTTTTTCCCAAATGAGATTTTAATTAGGTGTTGTAAAGGGTTAGGGTGTGTTCATGCTGTGTTGAGGTAAAGGTATTATGAAAATTTACGAAACCCAAACCCAACCCATTTAATAATCGGGTCAAAAAGTCAAACCTAAACCCAACCTATTTATAAATAGGTATACTTGATACAACCCATATGTAACTTGTTTAATAAAATTCTAATATTCAGTGGAAGAAATTATCTTCATTTCCACTACAAAAAATAAAATACCATTACTAAAAATAAAGTCACAAAATCATAAACTAAGTTCAATGGGAAAAATGACTTTCTTTTGATTTTTTTTTTTAAATTCATATAATTTTATCTTTGACAACAACGTGGCATTAGAACATGTTTTTTTTAATGCTATAAGCTAATGTGGTAAAAAAAACTTTCCTTACCAACTTAGTAAGGAAAATTTCATTATTATTATTATTATTATTTTTGACTAAGTATTTTTCATTATCACACAAACATGCTAGTCTTACTTAGAAAATCTTAATTCTTTCTAATGGTTGTTTCGCTCACCACATGGATCACCATATTAGGAATCAAAATAAATTAGTAAAGAAAGTGTTATTATTATTAATGGCTAGATTTCAATGAAAAAAAAAAATCAATAAATAACTTAGCAAAGAAAGTGTTTTTATTTTTTCCACAGTAAAAACATAACCATTAATTATTTGAAAAATATCTTAAAACATCCTTTATATTTTATAGAATTTGAAAAATAAATGTATAATAAAAAAGTTCTAGGAAATTTTAACAAAAAAAAAAAAATGGATAATTTAAAAATTCTTAAATAATTATTGATATATTCAAAATTACGCGTTAATGAAAAAATAACTAAACGTATTAAAATGGGTTAAGCGGGGTTGACGCCCCTAACCCGGACCCAACCCATTTAATAATCGTGTTAGGCAGATTGATAGTATTATGATCCAAACTCACTAATTTCTTGTCGTTTTGGAGTCATGTTCGCGGGTCATGTTAAGATTGTCCCTAATTTTTATACTTGAACTTGAATGAGCCGATCTATCAAAAATTTGAAAAAAAAGCTTCAACTAAATTGATCATATGATAAAAAATAATAGAAATCTTGTTTATGTTCCTGGCTTGTCAATTTAACTAAACAAATAACATTTCAAGCCACATTCTAATCTACAAAATAAAATAAGCCATTTCCCCCAAAACTACAAGTGTAGAGAAAAAAGAAAGAAAAAAAGATGAAGCTACATTTTCCAAGAATCACAGAGAACAACTGTGGAAATTTCTTTTGATTATGAGGCTGATGAAGATCCAAGGGACGATAAGCTATAATGAGTAATTGTGATGAGACCAAGATGCCTTCCAGCTTCGACAAGTGCATCATCGACCGTTGTCACATGAGCAATGCAATTCTTAGTGTATTCTTTTTGGCAATTATAATGCTGTAGAAATGCCAAGAACAGAGTGATAAATGTAAATACATCATAAACCGAAAATAACAATTAGTGGAAAATGATGAATGAACCCTTGATCAAAAGACACTATATACTACAATGGGCAAGGGCGAAGCCATGCTTTTCTTGTAATGGAGGCAAATTTTAACAATGGTAAGGTTGAAGAGCTTGAAGTAGAATGGTTTGGGGAGAAAATTCAAAGGTATTTGGTTAAACGTTGTAGAAAAGGATATTTAAGTCATTCCAATTAGTTTATGAGAGAAGTAAAGTTCAATAGGAGAGTTGTTGAACTGAATTCTGATTTTCTCATTAAAGTTGAAGCAAATATATAATACATCCTTTACAACAAGAATAACAAAAAAATATCTGAAAAGAAGGATGACTCAATAGAGTCCTATTCTAAAGGAAGACTCAGCTGACTAGAAACAATAATTGAAACTGCAAATGACACATATGTTCTTTAGGTCCCCCTCAAGATAGGCCACGAGTAGAGAGGCCAATCTTATCTCTTAGTAGCAGGAACTGAGAACATGGCAAAGGTTTGGTTAGGAGATCAGCAAGTTGGTCTGCAGAAGAAACGTGTGCCACACGAAGTAGATTGGATTGAACCTGATCACAAATAAAATGGTAATCCACTTCTACATGTTTCATTCGAGAATGAAACACAGGATTGCAGCTTAATTGAGTGGCACCAATATTATCACAATAGACAACTGGAGAAGACGGCAAAGTCACACCAAGTTCAGCAAGTAGAGAGCATACCCACCGAAGTTCAGCAGCAGTAGTAGCAACTGAATGATATTTCACTTCTGTAAAAGAACGAGCAACAGTATGTTGCTTCTTAGAACTCCAAGAAATAAGATTCTGCCCAAGATAGACTAGGTAGGCACTAGTGGAAGAATAATCATCTTTATTGCCAGCCCAATCAGCATCCGAGAACGCATGAAGAGTATCAGAGAATCCATGAAGTGATAAAGGAGACTCACGATGTAGAAGAAGTCCTTTATTCAACGTGCCACATAAATATCGCAAAATTTGTTTAATAAGTACCCAATGCTCGTCAGTAGGTTGATGCATAAATTGGACCATCTTATTGACAACAAAAGAGATATCAGGACGAGTGAGAGAGAGGTATTGCAGGCTCCCAACTACAGCACGAAATTGAGAAGGATCTGAGAGAGGAGAGCCCGAGGTGATGGTGAGAGAGGAAGAATTTGTTGGCAATGGGGTAAGAATAGGGGTAGCATCTGCCATATGAGTCTTTTTAAGTAAGTCTTGGATATATCTTCGTTGAGAGAGCAATATGCCATGGCGATGTGGAACAACCTCAACACCAAGAAAATAAGAAAGAGATCCAAGATCTTTCAGGGAGTAGCGTTGAGCAAGGCAGGCAACAAATTGAGAAATAAGGTCATCACTATTACCAGTAATTATGATATCATCAACGTACACCAGTAAAAACAAAACATGTATGCCAGTGTTGAGAACGAAGAGAGAAGTATCTAAGTGAGAATTCTTGAAACCTAAATCCACAAGAAATTGACTTAGTTCATGATACCAAGCCCGTGGAGCCTGTTTGAGACCATAGATAGCTTTATGAAGTTTATAAACAAATGTAGGATGATCTGAATCAACAAATCCTATTGGTTGAGCCATATAAACATTTTCTGAGAGCCGACCTTGAAGAAAGGCGTTGTTGATATCGACTTGACGAAGAGACCAACCATTGCTTACTGCAATACTGAGTACAAGTCTTACTGTGGTAGGTTTAACAACCGGACTAAAGGTCTTATGGTAATCGACACCGAGTTGATGAAATCTTTTGCCATAAGACGAGCTTTAAACCGATCAATAGAGCCATCAGAGTGTCTTTTAATTCGAAAGATCCATTTACAACCAACAAGATTAGTGATACCATTTGGAGGAACTAGCTCCCATGTCTCATTATGGACAAGAGCATTATATTTTTTAGACATAGCTTGACGCCAGTTATGATCTTTGAAGGCATGAGTCATGGAAGTAGGTTCAAGATCAGGTGGGGATGATAAGTGGGTGTGTAGGTTGAGCTTTTGAATTGGTTTATGAATATTATTTTTGGCTTGAGTAGTCATGCGATGTTGGGTGGTAGTTCGCGTTTCGGTGGATTGATGGATAGGAGTTGGTGATTGTTGGATGGGTAGTGGGTGATGCTCTGTTTCTGTTTGATGTGCTGGTATCTCAGAAAGAAGTGAAGTGTCTTCAACAGGAGGCAGTTCTTGAGAGCGCATTTCAGGTGGAATAGTAGAAGTCAACTGAGTTGGAGAAGGTAATGAAACAATGAGCACTGGGGGAATCCAAGTATCTATGGTGTTGGAGGTGGGGCGAAGTAGATGATCATGAAGAGAGGTGTACGGGAAAACTGACTCTACAAGCTTAACATGACGAGAAACAAATGTTTTTGAAGTAGATGGTTCAAAACACAAGTAGGCACTTTGGGATAATGAGTATCCAATAAAAACACATGGTTTAGACCTTTGATCAAGTTTGTGAGATGTATATGGACGAAGCCAAGGATAACATAAACATCCGAAAATCTTTAGTTTAGAATAATTTGGCATTTTGTGAAAAATTAATTCATAGGGAGATGATAGATTGAGCGTAGTGGTTGGCATCCTATTAATTAAATAAATAGCAGTAACAAAGGCATGGGACCAAAAAATAATTGGAAGTGAAGCATGAGAAAGTAAGGTGAAACCGATTTCAACAATATGGCGATGTTGTCTTTCTGAATAGCCATTATGTTCGGGTGTATGAGGTGGAGTGGTTAAGTGTGCTATGCCATTTAGAGAGAGGTAATATTTGAGGCCCATATATTCTCCCCCATTATCTGAATAAAGAGTGATTATTTTGTGTTGAAAATAATTTTTCACAATGACTTTGTAACGCTTAAAAATTTCTTGAACTTCAGATTTTCGTTTGAGTGGGTAAAACCATATCTATTTGGTAAAGTGATCAACAAAAATGACATAGTATTTGAAACCATCGTGCAATAAAATAGGTGAAGTCCATACATCAAAATAAACAATTTCAAGAGGTTGTGTAGAAGTAAGAGATGAAGTAGAGAAAGACAACTTATGACTTTTATTACAAATACATGCATTACATGAGAATTCTTTTGACATAGGAGACGAAAAATCTAAATGATATCTTGATAGAATGTGTTTCAAAATGGGAAAAGCAGGATGACCTAATCAATGATGCCAATTTGAAGAAGTGGTTTGGACATTGGAGAAGGCAAGAATTGGAGAAGACATAGATTTATTAGTCGGCCATGTATACACTCCATCCTTAGTGCTGCCCTTCAGAAGGATTGCCCCTGTGCGAAGGTCCTTCACATGAAAAGAATATGAGAAAAATTCAATTAAGGCATTATTAGTAGTGCAAAACTGAGATATAGAAATTAAAATTTTTTTCATGGTTGGTACACAAAGCACATCATTCAGAGTAAAGGTAGTAGTGAAAGTTGGAAGAGAGAGAACCAGTGTGGATGATGGAAAGATTAGTGCCATCGCCAATCATAACGTCGTCAGAGCCAGTATAAGGTGCATGAAGGGATAAGTTGTTCAAGTCTGTTGTGATATGGTGAGATGCTCCACTGTCAAGTAACCAAGCTGGATTGTTGAAGGCATTGTCAGCATAATGAGCCTGTGGCTGCCAGGGTATTGCCGAAGTGTTTGGGTGTAAAGATCCTGTGTTGGATTGCTGAATTGGTACAAGCTGAAATGAAGGACATCGCTTGGCCGAGTGCCCTTGTATGCCACAGATCTGACAAAAACCCAGATATGGACGAGATGGAGGACGGTTGCTATGAGGTGGAGTACCTGAATTGGTAGTCATGAGTGGTCGGCCAGAATTGGTAGGCGACGGGTGCCAGCCCGCGTTACCAGTAGGATATTAAGAGTGCGGTCGCCAGTTGTGGTTGAACTTTTGTGGGTGCCAAGTGGTATTTGTTCGATTGGTTGGATTGGTAGTGATAGGAAGATGTACATCAGTTTTAATGTTTACTTGAAGAAATGCTTCAAAAGATAGAAGTTTCTCATGAAGCTCATCGAAGGTAATAGATGTGTCTCGAGCTTGAACAGCACGAACAAGTTCTTTGTAGTCATCTCCCAGTCCATCTAAGATCTTCTCTGTAAGATCTTCCTTATCCATTGGTGCTCCTAGTATGGCAAGTTCTTCTGCACGGGCTTTAATAAAGTGAAGAAAATCAGTGATGTTCATGGTACCTTTGGTGTAATTTTTGAGAAGATTCTTGACTTGTTTGATGCGGCCACGAGATGGTTTAGCATATGTATTGGAAATAATAGTCGATGCTTTGCGAGAAGTGGTGGCTCTAGCAATGAAGGAGATAATTGTAGGAGACAAAGAACCAATGACACTATGTGAAAAAAGCCCATATTTGACGGTCTTGGCCCGTCAAATTTTCAGAAATTTGACGGACCGTTCTGTCAAATATGCCCGTCAAATATTTTCTTGTAGAATTTTTTTTTTTGACGGCCCTGAACTATCAAATTATTGGAGAATAAGCTATAAAAAAAATTTAAAAAAAAAATCCATAGAATATGACCGTCGAATATGGAGGTTTAACAAACAATAGAACGGTCCTCTAATTCACCAATCACAATAAACGAAATAATAAAAAAAAAATTAGAAAAACATAAAAAAAACAAAACAAAAATCATAAAACAAGCTCCAAATTAAACTAAACAACTTAAAATTCATATTATATATTGAAATTTCATTACTAAACAAGCTCTAATGGAAGCAATTGGGCACTAAATATGAAATTGTGTCACATATATAATTACTTAGAAATAAAACATAATAAAAAACAAAAGGCCGTGATGTCTTTAATCTCTTCTGGCTCTCTCTGCTCTATCGTGTCCTCTTATTTTCCTCAAGGTTTGTATTTCCCCTACATTGTCACTGTTCTAGACTTGCACCTTTTCAATATCAGGAAACTCTTCAAAATCTTCTCAAACATTGCTTGCTTTTCTGGCATCAATTGCTGAATCCATGGCAATCCTAGTGTCAGTCTTTGTCATTTTCCCACAGTCAGCATTTCTCTTCCTTTCTCTGTTCTACGATGTTTTCCTTCTTCATTGTGCAACTCTTTTCTTTGACCTTATCTCTCATCCTATAAAAGATGTCACTATTGTTACTGCATGTTCCTCGCTGCCACATCCGCTTCTTTTTTCCTTCTTTTTTCTTTTTTTTTTTTCGCCGCAACTCCAACTGTTTAACTTTTTTCTTGCTTGAGTTTTGCTCTCTCCATCTTTGTTGCCTCTTTCTTCATTTTCCGATCATTATCCTTCTTCTCTTCAATACGTTTTGCAGCCTCAACAGCTTCCAAGGCTTTCACTTTAACATCTCTTTTCCCTATTGGACAAGACAAGAAGTGACAAAGCAAAATATCATATTAACATTAGGGCTTTCTCATTTCGTTCTGTAATGACAGGCCAGGCCAAATTCCAACCCATTGACAGCCTTAGTACAAAGTAATTGCAAATCATGCAATAGGCTATTTATGCTCTTACAACTATAGTTTGTGGTTCAAAAACAACAATATCCATATTCTGAACAAAGATTATTAGTATGCATGCATTGTGGTTTTATAGTCAACTAAACTGTGAATAAATTAAAACCTATAAAAATTGAGAATATAATTACAACTATAGAAGATTAGTGTTGGCAAAGAAACTAGAGAAGGAATAAATTCAGTATCAGACCACCTTAGAAACTAAGATTTTTAAGATAGGTAGAACCATGTAAGGACACTCATAAGGATGAGATGCTAGCTAAGATTGATAAGCGAGACATACCCTAAAATAGATTTAACACAAATTTAGTAGGGAGACTCATAAGTCCCAACCCCATGAGGTAACACCAATCAAACAGACCCTTTTAAACCTGGGTTATATTACACTATAACATCACATTATGGGGCAAGCTGAAAATTATGACTTTACCAAATAATATGGGAGAAGCATCAACTACATCTCAGCAAAAATACATGTATATGTTACACTACCAAGGAAGAAATGAAAAAAAAAATATTATGAAAATAAGGAAACTAAAACATTAATAACCTTAAGTCAAGCTTTCTGAACTGAAAACTCCACGATAAATTCTTTGATTTCATAGTTGGCAGCTCTATCAAGTGCAGTCCTTCCATCTGCATCTTTAAAATTATAACTAGCACCAACCCTTAATAGCTCTTCAATTTTCGGTTTCTTGCCTTCAGAGACGGCCATCAACAATAAAATGTCTACAGGGTGTATGTTTTGGCTTAAAAGAGCATCCATCTTGTCATAAGAACCATCAACTACAAGCATCCCATGTAGTTGAAGTACTGCAAAATATTAAGATTATACTTGTCATGGGAAAATTTTTACATGGAACTAGAAATCTTTTACTCGGAATACAAGCAAGAATTGTATAGCAAACATTGTTTAAAGTCTTTTACTTTGATGACACCAAATCCTAGTACTAACAGATTCTCACTTGAAGATCAGAAAACTCTCTCCACACCCAACTTTAACATAATTACATATTCTCCCTTGGAGTGGAACCTACAAATATAAATATATTTTTAAAATACAAATACCACTTCTTCATTTCGAGAAAAAAAATTCAATTTTTTTCCTCCTTCAAATCGAATGGCTCACGATCCTTAATCTTTACCATTCAAAGGGAGAATATGTAAGGATGTTTTTAGAGTGTAGAAAGAGTTCCTGGACTGTAGGGGAAAATGGGTAGGCAATACATTAAAGGAAAAGAAATATTAAACTTATTCTCATTCATTAGTCCATATGTAAAAAAAAACTTGAGCATTAGATAATGAAAAAGGCTTCATGAAAGGACATAGTAAATGATATGTTACCAATTGTTTAAGTACAAAAAAGCCATAGAATATCTGTAATCATATTAATATAGAGAAAGAAATCACTTACACTATCAACCACAATAACCGCTATAATCCACTTCTAGCCAGGGCATCAACAATACTTAATAAATTTTCAGCAGAATCTGACACCATGAAATAAGCAGATTTTCAGTGTCTACACCTATTGACTCTACAAGTGATGGATCCATTGCATTCTCCACATCAAGATAAGCACAATATCCTAGAAAATAGAAATAGAACTCTTCAATTTTTCTGATTTTTTTATTACCTCCACATAACAATAATACATAAGCTACACATTTATCAAACCAAAAGAATGCATTCAATAAATCAGCTCGTTCAAGTGTATGTGGTATTAGATACCTCTTCAGCATCATCATTTTCATACATGTTGTATCTAAAGGACCGACTCAAGCTATTTGCTTCACAAGGCTTAGAGTTATCCAAAGACTGTAAAGGAAACACTACTGCATGCCAGTTAGAAACCATAAAAGGAGCAAATTCTTGATGGATCTGATAAAAAATAAAGAGTTATTCTTCAGCTCACCACAATGTTAGCTTTAGCATTCTTTTTCTTCCCGTTGAATGGATGAATTCCTGTTTTCACGTAAAATTTCACCTCTTTCAATGACTTAAATTGATGGTCTTCAATTGGACTTCCAATCACATTTGTAGACAGTTTAATGTCACCTTTCTTCTCATCTCCTTTAGAAAGCTATGATAGATTCGAAGAAGCATCTTTATGACCTCATTATCACTCACTACTTTGCTTTGCAAACCTTTTCTAGTGCATCTTCTTTTCTTTATCTGAAATTGCAAATATTCATAAATAAATTAAAACAGAGAAGTTAATATTACATAGGACTAATGCAAAACATACATATGAAAACAGACATAATCGGCCCCAAACACCCACACATTATATCATGAAATCGGTCCCAAATAATAGCCTTTGGGGCTATTGTACCCCAAACAGTTTCCAAGGTTCAATTTTGTAATAAAAACAACAACCCAAAACAAGGACATCTAGAACTGGAATCATCATATTTTACCAGTTTTGATTCTTTTCAATTCTTATTTTCTAAACATGATGCTTTAGAAAAAGAATCAGGATCATGTAAGATGTCCAATCCCTATAGAATAGGAATGGTGTGTCTATGCGTCATGTTTTTGTTGGAGTTTAAAACACGGTCCTGAACAAACCGTTTTCTACATGGCACACAACTGAATGTGTTTAGTCTCCAATTGAAATAGGTGCCACGTAGACACTGTATGTTGTTGTAAGAACATAACACAATTTTGAATCGCAACTCTCAGAAAAAAACTAAAGTGAACCAAACTACTACAACTGCCTTTGAATGAGGCATAATTGTACCTTTTGAATGAATCATTAGCGCTTGGAACCCATTGGGTTGGGTGCAATTGACAACTGCCTTGTGCCCAGGAAATGTTGTAAAAAATTTGGGCTTTCTGCAAACAAAAAAAGGGGAAAAAATTCTTCATTACCGCAAAAGAGATTCTAAACCGTACAAAGCAAGATGAAAGGAAGCTTTGAACAATACTTGTTGCTCACATTCACATAAGATGTAGAGGCAGATGTAATTCACAAAAGTAATGATTTTCTGACTTCCACATGTGGCATACTCAAAATACTCTCCTGATGTGGCATGTGCTAGCACATGCCACGTCAGGAGAGTATTTTTTAGTATGCCACGTGGGGGAGTCATATTATCATGACAATTCAAAATGTCCGATGTACTATATAAGAAATTAAGTTTCATTCAAAATACTCGAAATAATAATAATAATAATAATAATAATAATAATAATAATAATAAACAAACAGACAAAAACAAGTAGATAGAAATGTAAAACCTGGGCAGTGGCAAGCATGTTCCCCTTTGGATAAGAATCTAAGCTAATATGAAGGTGGCAGATAATCAGGCATTTGTGTGTGCACGCATGCGTGACGTGATATTGATTTGAAAGCAAAAAAGTACTCTCCCCTTAGGGCATCATGAAAATTTTGACTTTCTTATATGCCTTCACGAGTCACTTTGTCTTTGAAGATCCTAGATTGCCTTTCCACTGGCTTCAAATGGCAGGGAATGACCTTCTCTCTATAAAATGCTACCTCTAGAATACGACTCACTGCCTACCAAATGTATCAATTTAAATTGCCACTTTGAACAAATCATAAGTTGACTAATAAATTTTCAATTATAATTTATTTACAACAGGTATCTCCTTTAAGTGTATGCCTAACTTCTCTAAGAGAGCATATATTAGCACACCAACTTTTACTTATAACACACCAAGTAAAAGTTTATTGGTGTGTTAAAGTAAAAGTTGGTGTACCAATAGAATCTCACTTTAGGGTAAGAGATGATAATATGAAAGGAGTCAACATAACAATAGAACTCTGGAGAGATGTTTTGGAGTCCAAAGGTTTTAGAATAAATAGAATCAAAGACAAAGTATATTGAGTGAAGCTTTATAGACTAAACTTCTATTTACTAAAAGGGGAGACAGATGGACCCTTTACACTTAAGAATGACAATATAAGAACTTCATTCTACGGGCAAACGAAGCATAAACCTTTTTTACTGAATTATATGTGGTAATTAAAAGAAAAATTATCTTAAATTTTCAGATTTCAGCCCGAGACATTCATAGAACAGTACCAGTCATGAACCGATGATTCAATACAGCTTCTGCAATTGGCTGTTTACGGAAGTCAGGATTCAGCATTGCCTGGTCCAAGAGCACAATTAACGTTAAAGAACTAAACAATAATAAACTGTTTCAGCATTGTAGGGCATTGAACTGTATGGTCAAGTAGATGGGTAGTTGAGTTGTCCTATAAATAGTAAACGAGTTGTAGCATGGGAGAAATATTAATAATTATAAATTGCAGGTTATGGGCTCACCTGGAGTAACTCCCAGCCAGCATCAGCACCGAGATCCAGAAACCTGACAGCACTTCTAATTTCTTAGTTGCTCATAACTTCTCCAAAAAACATACCCAGTATCACACCTTCATATGTACAAATCAATGTTTTATGTCTAAACATCAAGCACTATATAGTGCAATATATCTTATTATCTTAGTAATCGAGTGTTGACAATTATCTTTTAAGATATAGTGCAATATGTCTTATGGACGGTCATATCGATCTTGTAAAAAAATGGAGAAAAAATTATTAACAATTCTCTTTTATTTGAATAAAAATAACTACAAAATGACTTTGCCAAAGCATTGTTTCTAGCACAAACTCCTCAAAATCTTATTAGGTATCATGTACATATATACAATATAAAAAAATTTAAACACCAACTATTACTATGTAAATTAAAATCTGCAAGATAAATATCAAAGTATAGGATACCAATATATAAGAACAAATGCAACCTATCAACATAAATAACTCCACAAACTATCATAGTATCAAACTTAAAAATCACTCCAAAATTGTAGAAAAAAATTATAATACAAAATTAAGATAACAAACAAATAAAACTCTAGATTTTCATTTCAATACAAAAAAATATATATATATCAGCACTCACTCCCTCAGAAGCAAACTACCCAGGTTTGTGGGATGTCATGTTAATAAAGGAAGTATCCATTCAAAGAGTAAACATCACTGATAAACGTTGTTGATGTCAAGAAATACTGATCCTGAATGCATTAGTACATATAAGACTTCATATTTCAAACGAATTGGTGAAATATTAGTTCTAGAGCACCCCTCCAAAGTGCAATGGAGGTCGCTAACATAGGCCATGGACCTTCTTGATCATCCATTGACATTGTCCATGTAAGTATGTTTTAAACCTTCCTTCAATACTTTTTTTATACATCAGAACTTTCTTCACCTTTCTTATAGGTTTCCGATACAAGACTAAAAACTAAAGCACCTACAACCTTAAGCTACCCCCACTCCCCACAAGTGTAGGATAAAAAATGAGAGCTGCTATTTGCACCCCAAAATGAGAGATGATTTGGGATCCATGGAAACAAGAAAACAAAACTCTAAGAATCACATAATCCTGACTGTTGAAACACAAAATCTAATGGTAAGGATATATCTTAGAGCACAAAATTCAAAGAACTCTAAATATCAAAAAGATACTTTTTTATTATGGATAAATGTAGAATTCTGTGCCCTTCCATTTTCGAAGTCTTTCATTAGTAAATTCTTTTATTGTATTTTAAACTTGAATGATTGAGGTATCATTTGGGCCATTGTGACAATATATACAGGATCCAAATTTTTGAGTTTAGTGGCAATCCGTTTTCTAAGTCTCTAATTTGGCATAATTTTATTTAATAATGTTTTTTAACTAATCTAAAACGTGAATCATACAAAACTGAGATCTGAAATAAGAAAATCCTACAAAACCTAAATTTCAACTATTTTTCTACTAAAATTCAATGAAACTCAATCCGATTTATACGATACAAACCCTAGAAGACATGAATCAAATAGGAAAAAAGAGATTTCGAACATACCTTGAGGATTAGATGTGAAATTCAATTTTTCCAGACAAATCGTCATGAATCTGCCATACCCGATCTCAAATGATGTGAAATTCAAGCTTTCGATCCTCGATTAGCAGAGAATCCAAGAACATAGAGATTTCTATAAAGAAATTCGAAGGGAAGTTAGTGATGGAGGAGTGTTCGGATCAACTATAAAGAAATTCGACTTCGTTTGAAATGGAGATAGAGATTTCTTCGCGTGGCTGTGATTGAAATCCGTTCGATTTCGAGATGTGCAATCGAAAGAGATGCAACTTCGTCAACAATGGAGATAAAGAGTTCTTCGCAAAGTTTCCATCGAGAAGAATTGTGCTTCACCTTCAATGGAGAGGTCGATCGATTGAGTGAGAGAGAGAGAGATAAACAGTGAGAGAGTGAGGCAGAGAGTGAGAGGTCGATCGATCGACTATGAGAGAGAGGCAGAGAGAAAGAGAAACAGTGAGAGAGAGAGAGGCAGAGAGTGAGAGTGATTGTCGAAAAACGTGGACCAAAGGCCGCGGAGTTTTGGGTTTAAAATTTGACGGGCCAAGCCCAACAAATTTTTTTAGATAAATTGAGGATTTTCACGTAGTGTGAAGGCATTAATGATCAGTTGATCTTGTCGAACCCAGACATTGTAAGCTTGATTTGGTTCTGTAGAGTTGTTTGTAGTGAGTGTTTTTGGCGGGCAAGGTTTGGAGCCATCAATGTACCAAAGGAGATCATAACCGATGAAGAGAGTTTCAAACTGAAGCTTCCATGAGAGGTAGTTGGTAGAGGTGAGTTTGAGAGGAGTGGTTGGAATTTCGTTTGTAGTGGCCATAGTCATTGTTTGAGAAAGGAAAAAAAAAAGTAGAAAGAGAAAAAAAAAATAATGGGGAAGAGGAATGCACTGCTCTGATACCATAAAGTTCAATAGGAGAGTTGTTGAACTGAATTCTGATTTTCTCATTAAAGTTGAAGCAAATATATAATACATCATTTACAACAAGAATAACAAAAAAAATCTGAAAAGAAGGATGACTCAACAGAGTCCTATTCTAAAGGAAGACTCAATTGACTAGAAACAATAATTGAAACTACAAATGACACGTATGTTCTTTAAGAAGGACCAAGCCAAGGGTCAATGTCATCCTCAATTAAGTTGGAGGGAGGTGAGGAAGTGGGGGCAAATGGGTATCTCAAATTAAGGCATAAATACAAATTAAAAAAAATTAAGTGGCGCCCTCACAATGGATAGAGTTGGGTGGAATTTATATAGGAAAGTTTTTCATGAAATTTGAAGACAAGAACATATGGAACATTAATCCTAAGAAATTTTGGAAAGATTTTACGATCTATCATATCTTTCTTCGTTAAATAACCTCATTTTTTCTTCTTTGTTACATATATTGAACCAAAACTTAATATTTAATCAGCGATTTTAGAAATTTTCTTACAACTTATACGTCACATCTTTTGGCATTAATAACCCATTTTTATGTTTTTTTTTTCAACATACAATGAAGCAAATATGTGACATTCCATTAGTAATTGTAGGCAAAATGTACTAATCAAATCTTTCTACATTATTAACTCCATTTTATTATGTTTGTGATATACATTAAACCTTAGAACAATATTGAGATTCATGAGGCCCATTTAATGTATTTGACCTTCTTTATTCATCTCAATCTTCTAAGTAAAAGATTCGGTCGAGATGAATTGCAACTCAATTAAGGGAACGAACACTAGTATGGGTGGATCTTAGTCCAATCATCCGTGTCTTCTTATTATTGATCTGATTCTCCATGGTAAAAAAATGATAAATACGACTTTAGGAATTCTTGGTCAAACATTATTGATTAGAATTACATTAACAATGATAAACAATAATATTAATACTGATCAAATATATCTAATCAACTATTATGTTCAACAGGGCACGCTATAATCTTGTCGAATCGTCAAATATCCATCAACAGATCGTTTCATGACTTGGTCAAACATCAATTGGTTAACATTTCTTGGTCAAACATTTTGTTCAATAGGATACATACTTTTTTTTAGTAAATAGACATTGGATTAAAGTAATATTTGATTAATAAATATTATATACTTGATTTAAATAAGGTTGGCTATCACGTTTTATGCATCACATATATAATTTTCGGGAAAGTAGAAAATGATGGAATTTTGGGTAAAAAAATAAGGGATTTCTAAAATTGACAGAATTTTGGATAGAAATATCTAGAGATTTCTACAAAGCGTTCAACCGATGTTAAAAATGATGGATTGAAGATGATGTTGAATGAAGTAGAAATCTAGATATTTCTACAAAGGGTTCAACCAATATAAAAAATGATGGATTAAAGATGAGGTTGAATAAATTGAAAGAAATTTTCGAGTAGAGATTTAAGAGCTTGAAAATGACTGATTTTGAGTTAGAAGTAGAAGATGTGGCATTTAAATCATTTAACATTAATCTATAAGAGAAGACCGAGGTCAACAAGGCATGTCATTAGTTTGGAAACATGGGTAACAACTCATGAGTTGCATTATATAACTCGAGCAGCAACTTCATATAGTCTGACACTGCATATGTTCCCAAGAAAACAATGACTATTGGGATTTGATGTCTACATTGGTCAAAATGGAGTTTTAGTCACTCTCAAGTAAACTTAGTGCGCATCATGCCTTAATTTCTGATTTTAGTCCGATATGGGAGAATTGCTATTATAATCCAAATCAAATAAAATGTCAGCATTTTAAAATTGGATTATAGGTAAGAATCATATTCTAGAATCTAAACCAAATGCCCTCTCAATGTTGAGATTCTCAGTTTCGAGATTATCAATTTATTGTTCGAGGAGATTTTCTAATTATTCTTGACTATAATGTTATAGGGATACCACAAATACAATTAGTATTTAAGAGAACTTCCCGGTTATTTGCTCTCACATATACAATCCTTTAGCAAAAGGTTTGAATTACGTTATCTAAACTAAAAAGGGAGGAGCTATGGAATAAAAGGTATCTAATGCAATATTAGAAGATTCTATTCATATGTTGGTGTGATCATGCTTAATTAAGAACGTAATGCCTAGTGGATTTAATGTCAATCATCAACCTGATATACTGATCTTTTTCTAGTCATTGAATTTGAGTATTTCTCATCATAAATCCGGAATGTGTATAAAATAATTTGAACTTCAGGATCTTAAATAAATAAATAAATAAAAATGCTCAAAATTCAAAATCAACAATTAAAATAATTAATCGGGATTTTTAGGTCCTCCAAAGAGTCAGAAATATTGATGGGTCAGTAAGAACTTAAAAGTTAATCTAGGATTTCATAGAATCTAAGATGGGTTATTCACATGAACCCACATGAATGGAAGACATACCGAATTTACAAAACTACCATCTGTAGGTTTCGTGCGATTGATCATTTAGAATTCTATGATATCTTGGATTGACTTTCGTGTAAGCAACATTACTGGAAGCCTATGTTATTTTCATAAACAAAAGATATTTGATGCTCTGCTATGATCAAAAAGTCTTTTTCACAATTAATTGCAGGCCATAAAGCCCCGCCATTCACATCATTTCTAATTGGATCCACAAAGAAATTTAGATATTAGATTCTAGTAATAAAACATGAAGTCATAATTTTTTTTTTTAATCAAATTTAACAACGGGTAAGTTGAATTCTGATCTAATTCGTAATCTCCACTTGTGTTTCGTGTAGCTTCTTATGTGAGGGGCGCTCGCATCTAGCTTGAGCCGTGTTTATATCCCATGAGGATACACTAAATTCTCCCACCAAGCCTTAGGTCAATGCCCCAAAAGTCCTCCAATTTTTAAAATCCTGTCATCAAAATCATAATTATTTTAAAATTAAAAATAAATTCTTTACAAGACAATAAAAGCTAAATTAATTGATACAGTGAATCGATGTCCCAAAGTACTGAAAAAACCTATAGTTAAAGTTGTGCATGTATTTGTAATAATACCGCAAATTTGAGCTTAAAATCTTTCCTCCACATATAATTATTCAAAAAATAAAAAGGCCTATAGTTTTTCCTTCTTTTTTTTAATAACATTTTTTGCAATTAAAAAAATTACCAGAAATTTTGACCATTATAATTGGTAGAGTGCAAGTTGTTTCTTATTTGATTGGTCAATTAAAACAGGAAAAATAATAAAATAAAATTTCAAGCGACATCTTACGAGGAGTTTCCAAACAGATCCATACAAATGTACTGGACAAGTAATAGATATCAAACAAAATAGAGAAATATATAAGAAATATCTTACCTTTTGAAGATTGCAAGAGGTTTGGTTGTTCATTCTTCTTTAATCAAAAGAGAGCTATTGTGTGTGCGAGAGGGATAGAAAAAGATCAAACTCAAAAACCCTAGATGTAAGAGAATTGCCTATGTGAGAGAGGAGCGGAAAAAGCGAAGCGTTTTAGAAAACCCCATGCAAAGGGGTGTTCTTTTGGGAAATCTATAAAATTATTGAAATGCCAAGAACAACGATCAAGATTGAAATTGATAGGTACAAAAACATTTACAAAATAAGAGAGAGAGAGAGAGAGGACAAAACCATTGATCATAAGATATTACATGGTACAACAAGTGGATATGGGTTTATATAGAAAAAAAATTCATAAAGTTTAAAGACAACGAAGTTATGATATATTAATTCTAAAAGATTTGAAACAAAATTACAACTTGTCAAATCTTTTTCTACTTTATAATCCCCTTTATTTTGTTTGTAAAATACATTGAACCAAACAAGAAACATTAAATAAGTGATTTTTTTCAACCATTAAAATCTTCCTCTATTATATTAGTTTCCTTTTATTTTATTTGTAAGATTCACTAAAGACTAAACCAAATCTGCATAAATTTAATAATTAACAGAAGAAAGATTTTTATATCTTGTCAAATATTTCTCTATTATATTACTTTCCTTTTAGTTTATTTGTAATATACACTAAACCATAAACACGAAATTCAACAATTAATATAGGAAATTTATTTATAACTTGTTAAATCTTTCTCTATAATTAGTTTCCTTTTATATTGTTTGTAACATAAGTGTGAACCAAACAATCAAACTTTGATAATTGACTGAGAAATGATTTTACAACTCGCCAATTTTTGGTTGTTGTTGGTATTATTAGCCTCTTTTGTTTTGTTTGTAATATACATCAATTAAACAAACCATTGTCAATACGATTTTAAGAATCCTTGAGTACGCATTATTGACTAGAATTGATGTTTGATAAATTACAATGTTATACAATATTATTATTATATGGTCAAATATCAATTGACAAACACCACCTCTTGATCAAACATTTGTTCAATCAAACCGTATTTTTCTAATCAACCCACAATATATCCATAATATTTAATCAATGAAAAATGTAGATGCATGAACCATCGGGACTTCGTTTGAGTTAGAAGAAGATTTTGGCGGACAGTTCATGCATTACCGAAAAAGGAAGGTTGATGTGAATGCATTTTTCCACTTGCATTAGGAATGAGAGGGGGGAGAGCATCCGATCATTTACATTTCAATTTCCCTGCCAACTATTACAAGCTAAGGCACATAATCTAGTATACGAAAAAGAGGGAAGGCTCCGAAGGTTCGTCGCTGCAACTACCAAATAGAGATGTCAAAGAGAGCAACATGATGAAGAGTGAATGCCTCCTCCCCCATTGACAAAAAAAGAGCGATGCCATGAACATAAGGAACAAAAAGTAAGGCACACAATCACTCGAGAGTATAGCTTGAAAAGGACAGACATGGAACATGGAAAAAACGATGATCAAGGATATACGACATGAGGTTAGAGTATACCAAGTTTCAATGGTGGTAAGTGTTGCAAGGGTACCAGAGTTGATCTGGGGGATAAAGAAACAATGTTCACCTAGGAAGACCTCTTGGGAGTTGTTACCCTTCATTATGATGTCCAGGTAGTGACATTAACGGTTGGAAATGTAGATCTGAGGAGGATCCTAGTGGATGTTGAATGCATGGTCAACATCTTATTGGAAGTTGCAAAGAAAATAGGGGTGTTAGAGAGCCTTGAGCCAACACAAGAAATCATGTTCAGGTTCAATAGAGTGTCGACCATTTTGATTGGTGAAATAACACACATTTTTGATGATTTAGAGACCTTGTCACATTAAGAAAATGGGACTTCGAGACTTAGAAATAATCACATTGAGACACAAAGAAATCACTCGTCGAAATTCCTATAAATTGAAAAACTGATCAAAATACCCCTAACAGTCAACCCACACTTAGACATTTAGGGTATGTTTGATTGCACATGGAAAATAGGGTGGAAAATCAATTTCCATGGAAAATGATATTTTTCAAGTGTTTGATTGCACATGGAAATGGAATTCATTTTCCACCCCATTCAAAAAGTCCACTAAATCATGGATTTCACTTTCCCACCCATATGGGTGGGAAAATGAAATCCACCCATATTTTCCATCATCAATTCTTCCCTACCACCACCACCATCACCACCACCACCACCACCACCATTACTATTACACTAACCTCGTCGTTGTCGTCACCATCACCGTCGCCATCGGCTCCGTCTCCGATCACCTTCTATCTTTCTTCTTCTTTTTCTTCTCCATCCCTCACCTCATCCGCCACCACTACCACCACGTTCTCCCCCCATCTTCCTCACTTACCTCCGTCGCCACCGTCACCGCCGTCATCGTCGTCGTCGTCGTGGCCGCCACCGCCGTCGTCGTCGCCGTCATGGCCGCCACTGTCGCCGTCGTGGCCGCCACCGTCGCCGCCACATCCTCCCCCCTCCCTCTTCCTCGTCATCTTCTTCTTCCTCTCCCCCTCCTATCATCTTCTTCCTCATTCTCCTCTTTTTCTTTTTTCTTATATTTTTCCATGATTTTATCCATGTGAAATCAAACAATGGAATTTGATTTTCCAACCCTACCTATTTTCCACAACTAATTTTCCATGGATTTCAAATTCCATGGAAAGTGACTTTCCATGCAATCAAACATACCCTTAGTTTCACTAGAAAATGAAAATTTGGGACAAAACCAAGCTTTTCAATAACATGTGCACAAGTTGACAAAATCTAGAAACCCTGACACTTAGGATCACATGAAATGATAAATCTTTATATAAAATGAAAATTTTCACTTACGCGGAATAACACTCATGACCACATAAAATGACAATTTCCATTCACATGGAATGATACCTGTCGATCACAAAAAATGATGAAATTTAGACCACGATCAAAAAAGCAGAATTTCAATTGAAAACTTAATTTGAAAATTAAAATCAAACCACCAATCAAGACTTTAATCTTAACTAATTGAATCAACTAAATTTTAACCAATCAATCAACTTAAACAAACTAATTGATTTTAAAATCAACCAATCCTCTATAAATTCAACCAATCAATCTATGATCCAACTAACAAATTCTAAACGATCAAGTAATTGGACTGAAATTCTAAAAAATCTTAAATTAACCAATCCAAATCAATTTAAACTCGAACCTACCAATTAAGATCCATCAAACATTTAAACCAATCATAAAATGGTCCTAAGCCGCAAAGCGTAGGATCACACCCCCCTTATTTCTTGTAGACGTTTGAAAAAAAAAAAAAAAAAAAGATGGTCTCCAGGTCGGTCAAAAGGAGAAGAAAGTAAAATTAAGAAGAGAAAAAAAAATAGGAAACAAAAACATCATAAATGGAGGACCTTTCCTCACACTAAAAGGGACGGTTGAACTCTCTCCCTTCTACGACTTCCTCTTGTTCTCTTTATTTTCCTCTCTTTCTCACTCTATCAACCTCTCTATTGCAGCACCCTTACAGATCTCATCTCCCTCATCTTTCAGCCACGTTTTGTACCTCATCTTTCAGCCATTCCATTAACAATGCGAATAGAGAAAGAGATATCCAACATCCAAAGAAATGTGGAAGTCATCCCTACCCAACACCATTGGCAATCCCCTCTATCTCCATTAATAGCAGCCTTAAACAACACCCATTCCATACGTTCATAGCAACCCCATAGCACATCTTCCATACGTTCATAGCAGTCCCAAACAACACCCATTCCATATATTAATAGCAGCCCCATAACACCTCTTCTATACGTTCCTAACAGCCCCCCCACTCCCATATCAGGTTATCCTTTCTTACAATTCTCTCCTAGATCCATTTTTTTTAATAAAACCTCTGCCCATCTCTTTCTCTCGACTTCCCACTGTTGGAATCCAACTTATGTGTTAGGAGCTCGCATACGAATTTGAAGTTAATAAGGAAAGATTGAAACCTTTTGAATTACTGAAGGAATCACAGCAAGTGACGAATATTCATCCATCATCATTTAGTTCATACCCGTGTCATTTCAATATTCACACTAATCGATAAACCTCAGGTAAGTTGCTGGTACGTGATCATGTTCAATGTCAAGCTCAAACTTTAGCCTGAAAATTAAAAAATTTATATTTTGTTAGCCCCAATATTTTAATCCAGGATTAAATGATCATTCATGAGGGTGAATTTGAATCTGTAGGGCCAATCGCAACTTAAGGTTTGTGTGGTTATTTGATTGCTTCTATGTTGGTTCAGTTTTGTTTCACTTATTTTTATTTTTGTTTATGTTTCTTTTTATTTCTTTTTATCTTCTTTTTTTAATATTGACCAACTCACTAATTACTCATGCTTGTGAAAAAATTTAAACCAAATTGATAAATATTTATGCATGAGATAATATTTATCCAATTTGGTAATTATTCATGCGTAATGTTTACCCAACATGGTAATTAGTTGTAAGTGCAACGATACTTGCCCGATTTGGTAATTATTCATGCAATCTGATGTTGTTTAACCAATTTGAAAGTTATTTATGCATGTGAGAATTTCAACCAATTTGAAAATTATTTATGTGTATGGAATTTTAACCAATTTGGGAATAATTTGTACATGTGATGAATTTTTACCGATTTGAAAATTATTGATGTATGTTATGAATACCAATTTGGAAAATATTGATGCATGTTATGAATACCAATTTGGAAATTATGGATGTATGTTACAAGTTTTTTTTGTTATCAATTTGGTAATCATTGATATGTGTGACATTATTTTAACCAATTTGAAAATTATTCGTTTGTGGAATGTTTGACCAATTTGGAAATTATTTGTGCACGTGGCATATTAATTGAATTTTATTTTTATAAAAACTTTCCTCGTGAGCCTTAGGATATTGGATGATTTAGGCAGTTTCAAACTATTCCTTTTTTCCTTGCATGCGAAATTTGAAGAATTGTGTGATATTTGAGGTGATCATAGCCATAGGATTTATTTGGCCGACTTGATGTGAAATGATGATGATGTTCTGATTGGTCGACTCGCCATAAAAAATGACAATGATTGGACTTTAGCCATGACCTTAGTCTTTTTATTTTGACATTAGAAGTTTTTGGATCGTAGTAAAAACCAATCACCTCGATCAGGCAGGTTCAATGCCTAACACCTTTCGAAACCCGTAACCTAAGTCTTTGCCCATATCTCTTACCCGTGGATTGTTCCGAATCCATTTGAAGATATATTAATTCCTAGACCTAAAATAGGTGGCAACTCCCCATTCTTAGAAAATCCCTCAATTTATCATCAGATACTTTTTATTTAATTGTAAAAAAATATCAAAGTATTTTCACATGCTAAATCACAAAATTCCATTATAACTAATGATTAAGTAAACTCAACATTTTTTCAACCATGCATACCAGCCTTTTCATTGCACAAATAATGACAATTGCCTCATACGAACACTCTCATCCATGTGAATTTCACATATAAAACAATCCAAAAATCTAGGTTCTTGTACTAATAAAATAGTCCCCCAAATCGAATTTTACACCATCAAGATATTCTCAAAATCCGTGTTTTATAACCACCAAAACAATCCCAAAAACTAGATAATCATCCCATCAAAATAGGCCCAAAAATCAGATTTTTGTGGCACTAAAACAATCCCACGAAACTTATCATTAGTAGTCCAAATCAATCTTAAGAATCTAGTTTATAGTACTAAATCATTCCTCAGAAATCAAATTTTTGTACCACCATAGTATACCCAAAAAATTTTGGGATGGGAACCCACCTCAAGTTAATATACACCAATAATAGGATTAACCTTAATTGATGCCCACTAAACATTCAAGTTGATGGTGGTAGTTAATCCAAATTAGTTGACATTACTCAAAACTTAAATAGCAAATACCGAACAAGGGAAAGAAAGCATCAAAGATCGAACAACATAAACAATTGAAGAAAATACTAACTGTTAGGTTTTTAGGTCCTTGCCTGTTAAGCACAATGGAGATCAAACTTTGAGTCGTGTCACAATCTCTGATCGTCGGTCCAAACAGCCATCACATGTCAATGCTACTAAAACATTCATGATGCTTTCATGCTTTAAACCATAGGGTTTTCGATAGAAACCAAAAACTCGCAGAACTTAGAGAAGAGAGGGAATAGTGAGATTTTTCTGATTTTAGTGTATTACTCACGTATAAACTCTACTCATATTTATAGGGATAAAGAGATAATGGGATTGTAATGTCTTACTCACGTACTAGGCTCTACTCTTAATCAAATAAGGACTCAATCTTACTAGGACTCTAATTCTTAGAGAAGTCCTAGCATACGTAAATATAAGATAGGCCTATATAAACGCCCAGAATAACCAACATCTCTCACTCGTCTATAGTGGGGCTCAACAATCATTTCATCATCTCAAGCTATGCAAGTATTCTCTTCATACAAGGGAATGAGGTGTGCGATCAACGGGAGTTTGTCTTCTAGAGAGAACATTATGCCAAGTTTCTATCTAACTAACAAAATACATCTCATCTCCTATAACTCATACATGCCCCAGACTTATTTGACCACATCATATTGAACATTTTTCAAATCCTCATAAGCTTAATATTAGAACAATGCTCAACCCAATACACAATACACGAACTTCTTTTGAAAAACAAAATAATTTTTAAATCTATACATATAGTTGAATATATGATATTATAGAAAAATCTTTTAAAAATAGAAATATCAATGCCAGCACAAGCTCCGATTATTTTTCTACAATCTATCATTAAAATGTGATGTCTGTAAATAGGAGTGTCAATGGATAGTCGAAATTCGAATCCGAATTCGAATTTGAATTCGAAAAATCGGATATTATCCAAAAATTTCGGATATCGGATATCGGATTCGGATGTTATTTTAAAATTCGAATGAATTTCGGATACGTATTCGGATATTGCGATATCCGATTCGATAATGTCCGGTCCGATATAATATATGTATTCTGTATTCATGTTTTACAACAAAAATTTAATCTATTTTTATCTTCTCTCAACCTCAACCACACGAACTAGAACCAGTTGAAGTAAACGGAGAGTTTCGACCGTGCAGGGTTGCAAGCTCATTCTTCGGCCAGCGAGCATACAGGTACGTATTTTTTTTCTCTCTCTCTCTCGGTAAAACCCATTTATTGACGGTGCGAACTCCATAATCTCCAGCCGAAGAGCATCAACGATACTTCCTCTCTTTCTCACTCTCTCTCTCTTTCTCTCTCTCTATCTCTATCTATCTCACAGACACACGTAAAATAAAACCCCATTTTTTTTATTCAGATTCGAATGGAGTTAAAAAAAAAATAAGTAAATTAATTTTTTTTACAGATTCGAATAAGTGGAATTTTACTCTCACACACAGGGTAAAACCTCATCGTCTTCAGCCCTCAGCCCTCATCGTTTTCCACGATCTCAACCCCTTACGATCACTGTTGGAATCTCTCTCAGCGGCTCACCTTCGGCATCGACGTCCATTGACAGGTCGAATCGGTCGAAATCTCTCTCTCAAAACCCATTTGATTTTATTTGTTTTTTTTTCCCAGAGATTTTTGGATAATTTTCGAATTGTAGATTTCGGATTCGAATCGGATAATATCGGATATCCGATAATTTATTCGGATACGAATTCGAATATTCGTTAGTGATATCCGATCGGATTCGAATTCGAATTCGGATAGTACTAAAAAAATTCGGATTCGAATTCGGATATAACACTATCCGATCGGATATCTATCCGTTGACAGCCCTATCTGTAAACACCCAATTTTGACCGGATCCTCGATGCAAAATGCCCCAAAAATCGGAATGAGTCCTCAAAGCTCAAACCTTTAAAAAAAAAAATTTATCTTTCAATAAATGGCTCAAGGCCCTACTCACCTGGTCCGTATTCAAAAAATGAAAATCTCGTGTCCACAGCGTCAAATAGTATTTCTTAAGTTTTCATGTTGCTTAGTTTTGGTTAAGTTACTTTTCTAGTCATGTTTCATTGGACCTTATCAATCATAGTCATAGGTAACATGTTAGAGTCAATAAATATTGACCTTTACTTTACATCATAGTTATTAGTCACTAAGGGTATAATAATTAACTAATTATTCAATATATTCACATAGCAAGAAAACAAATAATTATTCACTTACTTATATAAGTAAAAATAGGTCAAAATAAATAGCATATGTAATATGACTTGCATGTTATGGTGGAGCTTCTTAAGAGTTCATCAACCTCAACACCATACAAATCTAAGTCTAGGCCTAACCTGAACTTCTCAATCTAGTTGCTTACTAAAGTGTCTGATTAAAGTTCACATCCACCTTCCTTATTCTATAAGCCTACAAATCATGTTTGATTCCTATGAATCTCATCTCAACAATATTCGAGGCAATGTTAATATAATTATCAAGCTCACAATCATTGTACCTTGTAAATTGATTCACCCTTTGGGGTTCAAATGTCTAAATAATTTATCTTCCTACTTGTAATTGTGTGAGTAAATGACCTTTACCTGATGATGAAAAACAAGTCCATGTTCAAAAAATATGGTTAAAAGTGTGTGCATAAGATAATTCAAAAAGACAATATAATGACGAAATAATCATATGAAAGCAACATATAAAAAAAATCCAAAAGTGACAATTAAATCTAAAAATCTACTACAATCACTAATCAAGATCAATAAGTTCCCAACCTTAGTTCTTCATCATAGAAATAATTTCATCTTGTATAGCAATTATTCATTTTTTAGAAGTAGGTAATGACAACTCTTCTTAGTAGTTCTTAGGTTCATCATCATCAATTAGGGTAGACATGAATGATTTTCCTTCATTTTCAAATCGACGATAGGGTATAGTTCCATGTTTGCTCCTATGGGGCTCAAGATCATCATCAAAAATATCCCGTGATACACTCCCATTGACTCGTATACTCCCATTATCCTCGACAATTATCAGGTCATTAGAAGGAGGTATATTTTCCCCATCCTCATCAAAGATAGGTGGAGGTACCTCTTCTGATTTTGAATTTGGTTATATTATTTCATAGAACTCATGTGATATCTAAGTTTTCTTTTTTCTTGAGAAATCATTTTCAATGAAATCCACATCTCACGACTTAATCTCTATCATACCATCAGTGTCTCGTTCTTAAATAAACATAAAGTCTTTAGAATGTTCAGAATATCTTATAAATGTACATTTCTCACCTTTTTGTCTAACTTCTTAATTTAATGTGAAAGAATATGATCAAAATTAGATGATCCCTATGGACGTAGATGATCCAAATCGAGTATTCTACCTATCCATAACTCATAAGGAGTGGATAGACCAGATTTAAAGGGTACCTTATTAAGGATGTAGGCTGCAGTCAGAAAGTTCACCTCCATAATAAAAAGAGAAAGATTTGCTTCCACCATCATCGATCTCACCATGTCTAATAGGGCTTTGTTCGTTTTTTTTTACTATTCAATTTTGTTGTGGAGTAGAAAGAATCATTAATTTCCTATAGATGTTTTTTTTCTACACAAAGCCTCTTTACAATCTCTGATAGATATTCGCGCCCTTAGTCAATTATGAGAATTTTAATTTTTCTCTTCGATTGTTTTTCAACTTCCAACATAAATTTCTTACAGCAATCTGATACTTCAGAGTTATTTAAAATCAAATAAATGATGTAGGTACCACATTTCCAAATGATTTCCTATTGGAGTTTCTTGCTAAACAATTTTCATAGATCGAAAGATTGACTTTTGAAAGTTGACCCAATAGTCCATCCTTCACTAGTCCATACACCCTATCTTTCCCAATATGGCCTAATCTAGCATGCCATTTTAACAAATTAGAAACAACACTATTGGAAATCGAATAATCATTAGAATTTAAATAACTATAATTAGCATCTAATTTAAGCAAATCATTTGAAATAAAAATGTATACATAAACAATCAAATCCAAATGAATGTTAATTGTCTTTAATGAAAAAATAGAAATCAAAACCTAAATTTAATAGCAGTTCAACTGAAAGTAAACTACATTGAATTCTTGGAGCATAAAATATTGTATGCATCCATAGTTGGTATGTTCTTACTTCCATTACGTATTTATTAAAATTATTTTCCATGAATATCTTAATACTGCCATGCATGACTCAATGAAACTTTCCAAGCCCTACTTTATCCTTTGTTTTATGTTTGGTTACTCTATAATCAATAATCCAATCAAGATCATAAGAATAAGGGGTATCATAGTTAGTTTTCACATTTTTTCGGCTTAGTGCATTCATGAACAAAGTATCCTAATTTCTTACAATTATGGCATGCCATCTTTGACTTATTTTCTTTTCTACCATGTTTTCCTATGTGGAGTTTAAAATTTTAGTTATTTTTAGGTACAAGATCATTAGTTTGAGTTCTTTTCGTTGACTTTCGCTTGGATATGAAATTCCCACGTGCAGCAGATTCAACAGTGAAAATAACACTATTAGTCATTGTTGACTAACATTCAATTTCTAACTTAAGATGTCGCGATAATTGAGAGATGTTGGTAATGTCTCATTATGCGTCATATTGATTTTCACCTACTCCCAAAAATCAGGTAAAGACTTGAAGATAGTAAGAATTTGTTGCTCATCTATCAGAATATTTTCAATAACTTTCATATCGCATCTTGTTTGAGACATTTTCTTAAGATAGTCAATCATGGTGTCATTAGGAGCCTTCTCAACGTCAACGCGCACAATCTAATTGTTGAGATACTTGAAAAAAAAAAGCTTCAAAGCATCCCACATTTCTTTGGATGTTGGATATCCTCGAATTCGTCAATAAGATTATTGTGAATGCTACTCAGTATAGTAAAGTATGCACAACAATCTTGTTTCTACCAATTTAGGTATGTGTCAATGCTACGACGGTGTTGAGTAGAAATACCCTCTCAAGTCTATCTATAACTATAGTTAAAGTATCTAAAATCCCTTACATATCTAGGATACTGTGGATCTTACAGTGCTAAATATCATAATTATTTATATCCAATTTTTCTCTCTTATTTAAATCTGTTATTACGTGTTTAGATGCTATTGAAATTAACTACATTAAAAAAAACATGCATAAATTTAAAAAGATGAATATGTCAATTTATTTATTTATTTATCTATTTATGTATCAATTATGCCATACACACAAAATTTTCTCTATCCCTTAGATTATCCAATTGAGATAAAAATTGTGACATCAGATCGAAAGATTAAACATTGACAATTGTCAAATAAGCAATCATTTCTCTTGATTATAATTGTTAAATCTTTGACGCGCAAATTTTAAAAAGGAATCTAAAAGATTACCACCCTTCTCACTAGACTTTACTCTTATTTATAGGAATACAGAGATAATGAGATTGCAATCTCCTAATCAAATAGGGATTCAATCTTACTAGGACTCTAACTTCTAGAGGAGTCCTAGTGTACGTGAATATAAGATGGGCCCACATAGACGCCCAAAATTACCAACACTAACCGTGTTTCCCCATTCTAACTGATAAGCATATGACTTTATTGATCAAAAACGTAAGAACAATGGATGATAAACACTTTGTAGATCCTTTAAATTCCTTCACACAAAATTTCTATTTTTGATGATCATAAATAATGACACTTTAGTGTAATCACCTTTTTATAGAATTCATAATGAAACCATATGCAAATCAATAATGAACAAATTTACACTAAGAAAGTGTGGTTCAAATTAACCAAAACCCTAGGTGACGAAAGTCAATTCTTCAAGATACAATCAGGAATGACAGGAATACAACTTATGTTTCCATTTTATAACATGCATTAAACAAAATCTATATGTTTAAGTATGAAGTAATTTGAACTGTTAGATAATCCAAAAAATCATATAAGAATGAACCAATTTACAATTCACATTGTCTATGATGCATCAAAGAATATTCAAAGAGCTAAATAAGAATGTATATAGAAAAGTAAATTCCTTCAGAAATAATAACAGAATAAGCAAGCATTTTTCTTCAATGATCTTCTAGCCCTGAGATTGATAGAATACTGAACTCCTCTTACACTTTTCTCCCCGTATGAATGATGGAGAGGTTTAGGGTTCGTGTTAGAAATAAACGACAGGAGCAATGGAGGTTGAGGGGAGATGAGGAGTATACAAAATTGGAAAATCTGATAAAGGAGGGAAATGTAGGAATGTGGCTATAATTTGAAGCGTGGGGATGAATAAGATAAGAATGTGGATTGATTTTGGAGGAGGGATTGGAAGGAAAGTGAAGGGATGGAGACGTTAGAGAGTATGAGATCAGAAAAGTAAACAAGTTCCCTACACCTACACACAAATAATAAAATAATTATAAAGAGAGACCACTGAATCTTCCTCCTCCTTCCCAAATTGATTTTCACATCCCTTTTTATAAACCCCTAGAGTCGTCCCCACCTCCTTCGCATCATGGGGCTTCGTGTGAGATAGAAAATAGAGGTTAAAGAGATATGGGTAGTTTTTAGCAAAATGGGATATGATGGAGAAGAGAGAAATGAGGGTTGGGTAGTTTAGGATCTTTAAGAAAGGGGAGTGGTAAGGCGTGATCAACGAAGGAGTGGTGAAGTTGTTTGAGATAAGAAATCAAAGGAGGGGTAATGTGGGTCACGTGTGAGAAGGGGATTATTATTTGTGGTGTTGTGGGTAGGGATGCAACTTAATTCGGTTCAAACCAAGAACCGAACCATACCATGCAGTTTGGATTGATTTGGTTCGGTTTAGACTGGTATAGTTTGATTTCGGGTTTAAAAAATGAAGAACCGATGAATTCGGTTTGGTTATCGATTCAGGCAATATAAAAAATCGAACCAAATCGAAAACCGAACTACTATCAATATAAAATAAAATATTAAATTTATATTTGATTTTTAGGTTTTTACAAAACCTAAACCCTTAACTCTTTCATTATTTCGGATCCCAATTCCCTCTACTCTCTCTCTCTTTCTCGTCTCTTGTAGCGATCGTGCGGCTGCGAGCTCAACTCCAGCTGCAAATGGTCATCCCACCCTTCCCCCCATTCACTCACTCACTCACTCTCTCTTTCTTTCTCAAATCTAATGGAGATGGGAAACCAGTACGGACTGTTGGATCTACCACAGTTCATGGCTGCAAGAACCCATATTCCTACCTTCTCACAGGCGATAAATCAATTTTTCGATCATCGGAATCTGACAACAGGATAGCATTATGAGATTATGGTGTTGGATCATCAAGTAAGTAAGGTGTTGCCTCATGGGGTGGCTGATTTAGGTTCTGATTCTACCAACTCTACTACGAACACCAACAACAACACTACTATTGGTGGTGGTAGTGGTGGTGTTTGTGGGTTTGAGATGGAAGGTTGTATTGGTGGCAATGGAGGCAACGGTAGATGGCCCAGGCAAGAAAATCTTACCCTTCTTGAGATCAGATCTCTTCTTGATCCTAAGCTCAAGGAGGCTAATCAGAAAGGACCCCTTTGGGATGAAGTCTCTAGGTATGTTAAATTATTTTAATTTAAATTAAATTACTCTTTCTCTCTCTCATTTGTAATTGATGAACTGTTTATGACAAATGAGTAAGGTGTTAATGTTCTAGAATGTTTAAGGTAACCTACCTATAAGGGTTTTAGAGAAAAGTTAATTATTATGTTGGTATAATTTTCTGATAATTGCTATCGTTAGATTTTGAGTTTTTTGGCAACTCATTGAACCGAACCGAACCAATCCAAATTAAGGTCGATTTGGGTTGGTTTGGTTCTAGATCAATTCGGTTCGATTTTGGTTCCCATATAATGAAACCGACCTTGGTCGGTTCGATTATGATTTTACTCTAAACTTAACCATCTCGAACCAAGTTACACCCCTAGTTGTGGGAGAGTGGTGGGGGTTTAAGAAGAGTCAAAATAGATGACGTAATGTATAGGTGTGTTGGGTAGTGAGGTGGGCTGGTTAGAGAACGAGTTGAGTTGCATGTTAATTTGAGTTGGGTTTGGTTGAATAGGTTTCGGAGATTGGGTTGGGCTTGAGTGAATTGGATTTTGATTTTGGCCCTTGGATTTTGGACTCAATTTTTTCTCTCTTTTCTTTTCTTCAATTCTTGGATCTCCTTCAATCTCTCGGGCTCTCAGATCTAGTGTTGTACAATTTTGGGGAGTTTACGCATAAACTCCAACAAGATGTGTTAGGAAATAAATAGACCTTGATAGAAGAAATTGACTAGTTGGGCTTTATTAATCCCATTGTAGGGATATTTGACCAGTAGGTCATTGAATATTTTCCAAATTTGAGAAAATTCCTTATCGGATTGTCCTCGAAAGGTCATTATGGCATTTTTTATTTTCTCAGTTTTTTTTCATTGTCAAGAATTTGGCAATGAAATTTTTTGACAATCAATCTCATGTGGTGAGGGAGTTAGTGGCCAAGGAGTTTAACTACGCTATGACGTGATCTTCTAGAAACAAGGAATAATCCTAACTTGACACTTTCCTCATCCAAGTTTTGATTGTGAAAAGTTTGACAAATAGTCAACATTTTATTTAAATGATTGTAAGGTTGCTCACTTTTAAACCCATGGAATTTATGGAGCATACCTATTGTAGTTACCTTAATATCGAATTACGATGCATTTGTTGTAAGTAGCGTGATACACAAATGTGGAGTGGCAGTGGTTGGTGCAAAGAACTCATTTAGAGTTCTTTGATCATCCATATTTGATTCTTGAGGGATAGGGGAAGTTGAGATTCCTTCTAATCCTAGGAAGTGAATGAGATCTCGTGATCTCTGGATCAAATGGACTTAGAGATTCTTGTAGAGATCTCTTATTGACCATACACTGCTTAATTCACATAGAAAACACGACACACAAATTCAATAATGATCCTGATAGGGTTATGAATGGCTAAACAACTCCTAACTGTTTCAAATGATAACCTAAGCCTCCAACCCAGTTCTTTGAAATCAGAACCAACCAATCTGATTCCCCAAAAAAAAGGTGGCTCACAATGTTGAGAAAGGACACTCTTAAATCACCTTAATTTTTTAATAAACATGATCTATTCCCCTAATTGGCGAGGTAAGATCATCATTTGGCACTGATTTTGATCAAGAAATGCAATTAGTGCAACTTCGGATTATCATTGCCTATTGAGCTCGTAGGCCCTAAAGTCTAAGTCTACCAAATTTTAAAATTAATTTGAGTTTCTATGTGAATTTTATTTTCCTAAGAGGGCAAGAAATTTGTGCTGAAATCCAATTCTTATCTTGTTAGAGTCATCCTCTTAAGGGTGTCTTCTTTACTAAGTGCGTATCTAGGGTATATAGAAATAATTAACCAATTTTAGCACAGAAACCCATTCGGAGTATATTTGTGGATAAACAAGTCTTACCTCTTATTCTGGATAGAGGATGTTCTTTTTTAGTCTATTTGGACTACCAACACCAAACTAGGTATATGAACCCGAGGAGTCGAGACACTTGCGTCTCACTATTGTCTTCCCCTAGAACTATTACAATCCTAACCTTCTCGGATGAGTGTCAATACCTAAAATTTTATTACAAATGCAGTCATATTACATGTTCAGTCTAAGAAATAAAAACAAATATTGTTGAACTAAAAGTAATCTACTGTGATTGGTTAACTTGTTGGGATCCTAATATGATTGGCTAAAAAAACAATTCAGCAGCTTTGATCTCCCCATCAAATCCACTACCTACAAGTAACAAAACAAATCCACCATCATATCTTTAAGAATTAATGAATTCCATTACCATCCTAGAAGTATCATAAGACATTAGAAAACAAATCAATGTTCGCTACGTTCAGATAACCGCGTCACATGACATATTCATCGTGCCACGGTGAAATTGCTTTAGAAATCGTTAAATCAAGTTGTAAAATGTTTATGGTATTGCCAATACTGCAAATTAAAACTTTCTAAAAAGTTTTTTTCACTTTTAGAAATCGGATTTGTTTAAACCCTAATTGGATTTCGTCAAAAATTGAAACTAAACCAACGTCCAGAGCAAAGACACCAATGTGTTTGTCGTAGATTAACAAAATAAAAATAGTGCAGAACAAATAAATATAAACGTGGCAAGCAAGGTCGATCCATAGAGATAACGATAATTCTTATTCCTGACTTAAAATGATAATTCTTATTTCCTCAAAATGAAAAGGGATAAAAAGTGTAACCAATTTTAAATAAAGAATATTAATTAAAGAAGATAGCTATGCAAAAAAAGAACTAAGATCAGTCGAATCCACTGTGAGCAAATTACCAATTTAGATTACCTAGTACTTGTCTTTATTGTCTCGATCCAATCAACAAATTAATTCTATTAGATCAGACGATAAATCAATAGAATTTTTTTTGTAAATCGAAAGTCTATGAATTCCTTTTTAGAAAAACAAAATCATTAAACCTATGATTGATCATTATTAATAGAGCATGACTTAACTTGATCGCATCTAAGTCTAAATCATCAAAGTTAAAATTACTTAACATAAATCTAACAAGTAGCTACTAGAAAAGAAATCATGTTAGAATAATAGGCATGTATGAAACACAATCACAAATATCTAACTTTGATTAGCTTGCTCTTAGTTTCCTCGACATCTGTAACGGAGGGATTACACTACGTGAAAACAAGAAAATTTGACAAAAAAAATTGACGGGCCAAGGCTCACGAATTTTAGAGACTGAATTTTGACAGTTTAGGACTATCAAAATTCTTAATGTTCCCAGATTTGATGGCTTAGAGTTGTCAAATTTCTCCCATCCTTCATTAATTTGACAGTTTCAGACTGTCAAAAAAAAAAATTTGACAATGAAAAATTTGACCTCTTGGTCCGTCAAATTTGGGGTTTTTCACATTGTGTTAGCCAAACATCATCGCAAACTAATAAGAACTAAGATAAAAAGAAGATGAAAGATAGAAGAATAAATGCAAAAGAAATAAAAGCTTCTTATTAATCTTGATCTGAAGCTTGAACACACAAGCACTTCTTTGATTAATATCGAGTTTTTTTTTCGGGATTTAGATATTCTAGGACGGTGGTCTTCTTCATACGAAGAACGCAATTGATTACATAATCCATCTCTGCCTGAAGGAAGAATCAGTCAGCTACTGTAACTAGCGCTTCTTCCTCTTCTCGCATCATGACCTATCGATATCCTACAAGATATCCTAGAAATAAAAGAGTGACTTTTGAATTTTGAAATTATTTTCCTAGTTTGAGAATCGTTGGGTTTTTTGGTTGGAAGCGTTTCTTGCAATTTAATTCTCCATCCATGAGAATCGAAAAGTGATTGCAATCGGAAGGAAGCGCAGGCAAGCCTTAACTTCATTTTCAACTTCTTAAAGAAGATGAAGTTAGGGTTTTGGAATGAATCAAACAGTTTGTCTCTATTTAATCCATTGGTTTATACCGTTTTCAATTTATTTTCTTTGATTTTAAAAGAAGGGCATTATTGTAAATTACAATTTGAAAGGGTATTTTAGGTATTTAATTCTTTGAACGTTAACTAAACAGTTTTTGTTAATGGTTTGACCAAGTCTAATTTTGCCAATTTTTATAGGGGGTAAGACAAATAACTATAAGACATATAATGCAAATATGAAATATTAGAATTTAGAAGATGATCCATTCCCACAAGGGTGTGATCACCCTCAATTAAGGAAGTAATGCCTTATCATTCTCTAATTTCTATAATGGGCAGAAATTTAGTGAAGTTCTATAAACCCTGGCTCTAATTTCTATTGGATTTATACTCATTCTATACTTTTGGTATCATAGTCACAAAGTTGGACTACGGGTTTAAAATGGCAAGAGAAAACTTCGGAAAAAATATAGAAAACAAGAAAAAACAAAAAACAACAACGTTGAAACATAAAATATAAAAAGTACTTTAAAAATTATGAAAAAAATTATATATCTAATAATATATAGGATGTTTATCTTGTATTTTCAATATAACATGTTCTCAAATATAATTATACATGTTATGATGGAAAAAAAAAAGTTTACTCACCAACATACCTTTTGTTCAAAATAATGAACTATTGATAAAAAATGAAAAATCATAACATCAATATATTATCATCAAATCTCATATTTCTACATTTATGAATCATCAAATTCTATTATATATCAAATCCCACATTAAAAAAAAAAAAAAATCCTAGACAACATTCTAGACAAAGTTTTGTCTTATATAACTAAAAAGTTTTGGAATGGACTGATTTTTTGTGAAGATGTATAGTCAGTAAATCATCCTCACAAAAAATCAGCCAATTCTGAAACTTCTAAACCCATGAAAAGTGGTTACAAAATAACTGTAAAAATTGATGGTTCATAATTCTTCATCTTATAAATTAAGGTTAGAAATTTTAGAATTAGCTAATTTTTGGTAAGGATGGTTTTCTCATCATAGAGATCATCCTCACAAAAAATAGGCCATTCTAAAAATTTTAACTCATAAAATAAAATGCTCTATCTAGAATATTATTTTGGATTTTGTCAAAATCCTGGGACATTGACCACGACCCAGGGACATTGAAACTCAAATATTATACAGCCAAAAACTGAGCCATGGCTCCCCTTTTGGGCCTGGTACACATGATCTTTGGGCCCAATCCTAGTGGATTCCCGGTCAATCGTGAGCTTGATATATCGATGTCTTATAGTCATTGGATTTGGGCATTTCTCATCATAAATCTGGATTGGGACTAAAATAATTTGCAATTTAGGATCTAAATTAAAATAAAATAAAATAAAATTGCTAAATATTCAAAATCAACGATTAAAAATCAGGACGCATAGGTCCTCCAAAGAGTCTGACCAATATGGATCGGGTCTGTGGGCCTGGGAAATTGCCTTGTGGCATTTTGTATTTTGGGGTCATGTGAGAATTGGCAAAAATTGAAATACAGCTTGATGTGAGCTCGTCGTGTGGAAAAAAAAATTGCTCACAAAAAAGTTTGTGAAATCACGGACTAACCAATCACACGAAACCACGTGTAGCGAGGGCATCCCTAATTTATAAAATGACCATCCTTAGACTTGGTGTGATTGGTCATCAGGGATTCTGTGAAACCCGGGAATGACTTTACTATGAGTAAAAAAATATCTCCGTCACTTGAAAAAAACTACCCAACATCACTAGAAGTTCAAATATGTTATTTTCATAAACAAAAACTATTTAATGATTATCCTCGTGATCAAAAAGTCATTTTCACACTTAAATAAATAAATATAGATGTTACATTATTGAAATAATAAAGATCAAGTTACAAAAAATTATCAAATTCTAACAAAGATCAATTGGTAGTTCTATCAATCAAGTTGAATTTCGATGCATATGTCCACCAAAAGATCTCATTCGTGATCTTGATATTGTCTTAATCTCCATGTGCTTCATTTAGCTTCTTATGTGAGGTGCTCGGACCAAACTTGAGTCGTACATGTTTATATCCCACGAGGATATACTAAGTTCTCCCAACAATCCTGAGCTCAATATCCTCCAAATTTTAAACCCTGTCATCAAAATTATAATTACTTTAATATTTAAAATAAATTTTTTACAAAACAATAAAAGCTATACTATAACTATTAAAAAAATCTTTCCTTCACATATAACTATTAAAATAAAAATGGCCTATAGTTTTTTCCTTATTTTTTTAATAATATTTTTTGCAATTAAAAAAATACAAGAAATGTTGACTATTATAATGGGTAGAATGCAAATTGTTTCTCATTTGAGTGATCAATTAAAACCCTAAAAAACAAAGATTGAAAGAAAAGAAAAAAATACCCTAAAATATTAAAATAAAATTTCAAGCGACATCTTAGGAGGCGTTTCCAAACAAATCCATACAAAAATATTGGACAAGTAATAGATACCAAAGAAAATTGAGAAATATAGAAGAAATATCTTACCTTATGAAGATTGCAAAAGGAGCCTTGCTAGTTCATTCTTCTTTGACCAAAAGAGTGCTAGTGTTTGTACGAGAGAGAAGGAAAAAAGATCAAACTCAGAAATCCTAGATGCAAAAAAATGCTTATGTGAGAGAAAAGCGGAAAAAGCGAAGCGTTTTAGAAAACCCCATACAAAAGGATGTTCCTTTTGGCCATATGTAAAGCTACTGAAATGCCAAGAACAACGATCAAGATTGAAATTGATAGGAACAAATACATTTACGAAACAATAGACAGAGAGAGAGAGAGAGAAGACAAATCCATTGATCATAAAATATTACATGTTACAACAAGTGGACATGATGGGTTTATATAGAAAGTTTTTCATTAAATTTGATGGCAACAAAATTATGATATATTAATTTTGAAAGATTTTGAAAAATAATTACGACCAGCCAAATCTTTTTCGACTTTATAATACCCTTTATTTTGTTTGAAAGATACATTGAACCTAAAATGAAACATTAAATAAGTGATTTTAAAAAACATTTTCAACCAATCAACTCTTCCTCTATTATATTAGTTTCCTTTTATTTAATTTGTAATATACATAAAAGAGTAAACCAAATATGCAAAAAATTAATAATTAACCGAGGAAAGATTTTTATAGCTTGTTAAATCTTTCTCTATTATATTAGTTTCCTTTTATTTTATTTGTAACATAAACTAAAGAGTAAACCCAATATGCCAAAAATAATAATTAACCTTGTCAAATCTTTCTCTATTATATTAGTTTCCTTTTATTTTATTTGTAATATTCACTAAACCAAATATGCAAAACTCAATAATTAACATTGGAAAGAATTTTACAGATTTTCAAATCTTTCTCTATCATTAATTTCCTTTTATATTGTTTGTAACATACATATGAACCAAACAATCAAAATTTGATAATTGTTAAATCAAATTTTTTTGTATTATTAGCCTCTTTTGTTTTGTTTGCAAAATACATCAATTAAATCAAATCATTGTCAATATGATTTTAAGAATCCTTGAATAGCATTATTTGATTAGAATAGCGTTTATTAATCGTACAATGTTATACAATATTATTATGATTTGGTTAAATATCAATTGACAAGCAAGACCTCTTGGTCAAACATTTGTTTAATTAACCGTAGTTTTCTAATCAACACACAATATATATCCATAATATTTAATTAATGAAGAACGTATAACTGATTTAATCAAGAGTGATCACCAACACCCCTAGCTTATGGATCACATATTGTCCACTTATTCATAGATTCACATTATTCTAAGGAATTATTTTACATAATCAAGTTCTTTTAAAGAATGATTTCTCGTATTTCTTATATGCTTGCTATAACCAATTTGAAGATGAGTCTATGGATTCGATTAGTAAGACAACCCCACATGGCCACTAATACAAAGAAAGACTGAGTCAGGCGTGGCATGTATTGTCTCCTATGAAATCAATAAGACCACTCGACGGATGAGCAGAATAGTCAAGACATCCGTACAACATCTCAGCCAACTCCTTGGGAGGACACAGAGTGATAGTGGAAGAACGTGAAACACTCGGCTGGGCAGAGCCGAGAGATAGATCATTGAGGAACTATTACGAAATAATATAGGGATCGGATCGAACCCAAGTAGAAGATTTCCTAGGATCTTTAGGATTCTAATATAAGGAAGAATTGTGGCATAACACGTAATCAACGAAAATAAAGATAGAAAGATCCTAATTCAAGTAAGATATAACAATATATGCAGAATTTGTTTTGTTAAGAAAGAAGTTATCAATATGAGAAGAACTCTTAGAATCTATGTAATATTTAAGACTTTTAAGAGGGAACATAAGGGGAATTATCCTCAAGATACGAGTGTGGGGGTGAGTTAATTTCTTTTTACCAACATAGACATTTCCAACACCTCGAAATTAGCCTAATCAACAATTTGTTAAGCCTATTTAGTTAATTTTTAGTTTAGTGGGTATTGCTTACCAAATTACATTTTCTCATTGTTTAGCATCCGACTAGCATTGGATCATTGAAAAGTCCTTTTTAGAATGTATAAAAACATATATATATGATTTGGGGAGGTCATCAATTATTTACAAAATCGTCCACTTCTTTTGATCGTAGTTAGGTAAAGCTTGTAAATTATGTATTTAGAATATTTTGAAACAAAATATGCTTAAAATCAAAGTTTCAATGAATTTTTCAATCTTTGTCGATTCATCTAGAAATAATTTGGTATATACTTATTTGTCTAAGAAAATTTGTAAGAAAACCATATAATAAGAAGGAAAGAAATAATGGAAGCACCATTTTGTTCTCCCTCTCATGGTCCTTCTTCTCAATCCTTCCAACCCCAAAATAGTGAGATTGATTGGGGTTATTCTTGACTTGAACTCTCATGTTCAGTTGAGAATATTAACTCTCAACTATAGGGTAATACCACTACCAACCAGTCCAAGAGCAACACCAACACCAATAATAAAGACGGAAAGAAAGTGAGAAAAAATCGAGGGGAAAAAAAGGGAGCTCAATGTTGAGTCTTTTTCCGCTTATTCCTATCACGTGGATGATGGATCAAAATCTATCCTCTCAAGTGGCAAGGTGGTTGTGTCTCCATTGAGTTAGGATGGAAAAAAAAAAAAACTGGGAAAAAGTTTTAATGCTTGAAATCCATTAAATTATAAGAAAATAATGGGACTACAAAATAAAAATGAAATTAAAACTTACAAGACGAGAGCTAAAACTCCAGCAAGAAAATCAAATCGTTCTCTACCATTAATTTCCTTTTATAATATTATACAATATTATTATGATTTACTTAAAAATCTATTGACAAACAACACCTCTTGGTCAAACATTTGTTCAATCAACCATATTTTTCTAGTCAACCCACAATATATCCATAATCACTACGTGAAAATTTTCAAAATTCGACGGTCCAAAACCGTCGAATTATGGGACCATTCGACAGTCCTGACCGTCAAATTGGTTCATCGATCGAATTTGATCTTGTCGAAAAAATATTCGACGGTTAAAAATCATAGAATTTAGGGATATAGCGACGGTCAACGACCGTCGCTATAGAGGAAACCCGTCGCAAATACATACAGCAACAGTCAGTATATGGACGACAGTCGCTATAGGGTATTTTATTAAAAAATATATATATATTAAGCCTTTAGCTACGATCGCCGACCGTCGCTATAGGCTATTCTTTAAAAAAAAATATATTCGGTCCCCAACTAGGACTCGCCCAATCTGGAAGTCCAAAAAGTAACACATCTAATTTCAACCAACCACAAAACACATTCAGGCCTCAATCCTACATATGGCAATTTTCAACCTTAGCGAACATGTACATGTACATCTATTTATATCCTGTTTAGTATTACAAGGTTGATATAAAAAAAGAAGCATTTAGTTAGAATATGGAGTCCAGATATTGGTTACGACGACGCCTGTTAAATTCCAATAGGCTTCCATAGGTACGACCTGCCACTCCAACAAAAAGAGCCTCAGTGTCTGGGCTGATGATATCCCTGTAATCTCCGCAAAAAAATCAATCTCCTGTCTTCGGCTATACCCAAACTGTGTATCATAGATGTGAACAAAGTCTGTTGGTTCGGCCATGGCCATAAACCTGCCATCTGAAGTGAACTTAATGCCTCTTATTGCACCCATTCTTCCTTTAAGTACATCGAGGGATTGCGATAGATTCCTTATGTCCCACAACCTGCATGTAGTGTCCTGATTTCCGGTGGCAAGGATCTGCCCATCTGGGTGCCATGCCGATGCAAAGGAATAGTCTAAGTGTCCTCTTAGATTCCCCACCACCTACAAAGAGAGAAATATATTCGATGTGTCTTCAATTGCAAGAAGAGATAAGTTATGTACACAATCAACAAGACGATGCTACTTGCCCTCAACAACAGGTGAGTGGAGCGGATAGTCTCACTGGCTGTAATAGTTGTGTATCTGAATATCAATGGCAGCAAGTGGCACAACAAGCCGAGCAATAGGAGTTGTGAATTTACGTCGGCTTGCTTCTGTAAAATCAATAAAGACATGTGATGAAATTACAAACAACTATGAATTGGGTTTAATTGTGATGAATTGATCAGTGATGGGTCTTACTCTATCATATTTTTGTTCTTTTTTTAGGTTGGCTAGGCCTCCACAGAAGAGAGATGTCCCAAGAACAAGAAGAAGGTTTGATATGATGGAACCCAAGAGAGAGTACTTCACCACATCAACTTTTCTATCATATAGAGCAAATAATGCTATTATTAGCTCTGTTGCATTACCACATATTGCATTAAGAAGCTCCCCAACTGCAAATTCAAAGAATTATAAATCACCATTTCATTTTCCAAAATAGGAGAGAGAGAGAGAGAGAGTGTGTGTGTGTGTTGGTAGAAAATACCTGTTGGACCAGTATAATACGCAAGTTGTCTGCAAAAGTAACAGAAAATTAAACAAAAATCCATTAAAAAAAATCAAAATTTATATTTAAACATACAATTCTTTGCTTGATTAGCAAAAAATAAAGACTTACTCAGTGAGAAAGCTAACTCTTTCAGCAAGTGGAGTAAGCCCAAGCAAAGTCAAAGTAAATATCCATGGCTATTTGGAAACAAGAATAAAAATGACCCATTAAGAAAATAAAAATGCTAATTAACCTTTTTTGACAAAATGCTAATTAAATATTAATATTTAATCAATGAAGAATGTATAACTGAGTTAAACAAGAGTGACACCAACACTCCTAACTTATGCATCACATATTGTCCACTAATTCACAGATTCACATTATTTCTAAGGAATTATTTTACATAATCAAATTATTTAAAAGAATGATTTCTCGTATTACTTATTTGCTTTGTATAACCCATTTTAAGATAAGTCTATAGGGATTTGATTGTGGGGGCATAATTAGGTTTGATAACGTGTATTAATAAGACGACCCCACATGGCCACTAATACAAAGAAAGACTAAGTCAGACGTGACATGTATTGTCTCCTTCGAAATCAATAAGACCATTCGACGGATGAGCAGAATAGTCGAGACATTCGTACAATATCTCAGTCAACTCCTTGGGAGGACTCAAAGTGATAGGGGAAGAAGGTGAAACACTCGGCTGGGCAGAGCCGAGAGATTAGATCATTAAGGAATGATTACAAAATAATAAGGGGATCAGATCGAACCCAAGTAGACGATTACCTAGGATCTTTACGATTCTAATTAGAATCCAATTCCATGCTAAAATAGAAAGAAATCAATATAAGGAAGAATTGTGGCATAACACGGAATCAACAAAATAAAGATAGCTAGATCCTAATTCAAGTAGGATAAAAGAATATATGCAGAAGTTTTTTTTGTTAAGAAAAAAGTTATCAATATGTAAAGAACTCTTGGAATTTATATAATATTTGAGACTTTTAAGAGGGAACATGAGAGAGATTATCCTTGGGATACAAGTATGGGGGTGAGGTAATTTCTTTTTACCCACATAGACATTTCCAACATCTCGAAATTAGCCTAATCAACAATTTGTTAAGCCTATTTAGTTAATTCTTAGTTTAGTGGGTATTGCTTCCCAAATTACATTTTCTCATTGTTTAGCATTCAACTAGCATTGGATCATTGAAAAGTCCTTTTTAGAATGTATAAAAACATATGTATGATTTGGGGAGGTCATCAATTCCAATTATTTACAAAATTGTCCACTTCTTTTGATCGTAGTTAGGTAAAGCTTGTAAATTATGTATTTAGAATATTTTGAAACAAAATATGCTTAAAATCAAAGTTTCAATGAGTTTTTCAGCCTTTGTTGATTCGTCTAGAAATAATTTGATATATACTTATTTGTCTAAGAAGATTTGTAAGAAAACCACATAATAAAGAAGGAAAGAAATAATGAAAGCACCGTTGTGTTATCCCTCTCAATCCTTCCAACCCCAAAACAATGAGATTGATTGGGGTTATCATTGACTTGAATTCTCATGTTCAATTAAGAATATTAACTCTCAACTATGGGGTAGTACCACTACCAACCAGCCCAAGAGCAACACCAACGCCAATAATAAAGAAGTAAAGAAAGTGAGAAAAAACTGAGGGAAAAGAAGGGAGTTCAATGTTGAGTCTTTTTTCTCTTATTCCTACCACAAGGATGATGGATCGTAATCTATCCTCTCAAGTGGCAACGTGGTTGTGTCTCCATTGAGTTAGCATGGAAAAAAAAGTGGGGAAAAGTTTTAATGCTTGAAACTCATTAAATTACAAGGAAATAAAGGGGCTACAAAATAAAAATGAAATTAAAACTTACAAGATGAGAGTTAAAACTCCAACAAGAAAATCAAATAAAATAACTCTTGATTACAATTTGATAGAGTTTTCACTCTAAGAGTTCTCTCACTCGGTAGATGATGGTAGAAAATGAACCATCCTCAAAACCCTCCAGAACTCCCCTATTTATAGAATTATAGGGGAGCTTTATACAAAAATTCAATAAAAAAAAACAAAATCTCTCCAAGGATTTAGTTCTGTCAAGATAAAAAATGGCATTCATTATCTGTCAACTTATGATTTTTCTTCTTCTTTTTCTTCTGATTCTTATTGATTTGCCTTCATTCCTTCTCTTCATTTGTGTTGTCTTTCTTATACTTCACTTCCTGAACAAAATTGTGTCTATTTCAGACACCACATAGGGGGTGGGACCGTAGCATCAAAACACATAGATGCAAGAGAGTAGCTATCTAAGTGGGGAGCAGAAAAAGCGAAGTGTTTCAGAAAACCCCATACAAATGGGTGTTCTTTTTGAAAATATGTAAAGTTATTGAAATGTCAAGAACAACGATCAAGATTGAAATTGATAGGTACAAACACATTTACAAAATAATAGAGAGATAGAGAGAAGGGAAGGGAGGGGAGGGGAGGGGAAAACCATTGATCATATGATATTAGAAGTTGCAACAAGTGGACATGAGTTTATATAGAAAGTTTTTTCATAAAATTTTAAGGCAACAAAGTTATGATGTATTAATTCTAAAAGATTTTGAACAACATTTACAACTTGTCAAATCTTTTTCTACTTTATAATCTCTTTAATTTCATTTGTAAGATACATTGAACCAAACATGAAACATTAAATACGTGATTTTAAAATTATTTTTGACCAATCAAATCATCCTCAATTATAGTAGTTTCCTTTTATTTAATTTGTAATATATACTAAAAGAGTAAATCAACTATGCAAAAAATTAATAATTAACAGAGGAAAGATTTTAATAGCTCGTCAGATCTTTCTCTATTATATTAGTTTCCTTTTATTTTATTTGTAATATACACTAAATCAAATATGCAAAATCAAAAAATTAACATAGGAAAGATTTTATAATTTAACAAATCTATCTCTATCATTAATTTCCTTTTATATTGTTTGTAACATGCATTTGAACCAAACAATCAAAATTTGTATTATTAACCTCTTTTGTTTTGTTTGCAATATACATCAATTAAATCAAACCATTGTCAATACGATTTTGAATCCTTGAGTATCATAATTGACTAGAATAGCGTTTATTAAACGTATAATGTCATACAATATTATTATGATTTGGTTAAATATCAATTGACAAACAATACCTCTTGGTCAAATATTTGTTCAATCAACCATATTTTTAATATTTAATCAATGAAGAATGTACGTATAGCTGATTTAAACAAGAGTGATCACTAACACCCCTAGCTTACGCATCACATATTGTCCACTAATTCATAGATTCACATTATTTCTAAGGAATTATTTTACATAATCAAGTTATTTTAAAGAATGATTTCTTGTATTTCTTATATGCTTGCTATAACCCATTTGAAGATAAGTCTATAGGGATTTGATTGTGGGGGCATAATTAGGTTTGATAATGTGGATTAATAAAATGACCCCACATGGCCACTAATACAAAGAAAGACTGAGTCAATCGTGGCATGTATTGTCTCCTTTGAAATCAATAAGACCACTTGACGGATGAGCAAAATAGTCGAGACATTCGTAAAATATCTCAATTAACTCTTTGGGAGGACTCAGAGTGATAGTGGAAGAACGCGAAACACTCGACTGGGCAAAGCCGACTACGAAATAATAAGGGGATCAGATCAAACCCAAGTAGAAGATTTCCTAGGATCTTTAGGATTCTAATTAGAATCCACTTCCATGTCAAAATAGAAAGAGATCAATATAAGGAAGAATTGTTGCATAACACAGAATCAATAAGATAAAGATAGAAATATTCTAATTCAAGTAGGATACAAGAATATATGAAAGTTTTGTTAAGAAAGAAGTTATCAATATGTGAAGAATTATTGGAATCTATATAATATTTAAGACTTTTAAGAGGGAACAGGAGAGAGATTATCCTCGGGATACGAGTATGGGGGTTAGGTAATTTCTTTTTACCCACATAGACATTTCCAACATCTTGAAATTAGCCTAATCAACAATTTGTTAAGCCCATTTAACTAATTCTTAGTTTAATGGCGTGTTGCTTCCCAAATTGCATTCTCTCATTGGTTTAGCATCCAACAACATTGGATCATTGAAAAGTCCATTTTATAATGTATAAAAACATATATATGTTTCTAGGTGGTCATCAATTCCAATTATTTACAAAATCGTCCGCTTCTTTTTATCGTAGTTAGGTAAAGCTAGTGAATGATGTATTCAGACTATTTTGATACAAAATATACTTAAAATCAAAGTTTCAATGAATTTTTGAATCTTTGTCGATTTGTCTAGAAATAATTTGATATATACTTATTTGTCTCAAAAAATTTGTAAGAAAACCATATAATGATTCCCTATATTTTTTTATTTATGAATATTTGAGATAGTCGCATACGTTTTCAAACTAATGACATCCCCTGAATCTTGGTCTTCTCTAAGAGACCAATCAAAATAGCCTAATATATGTCCTTATCTTCTACCTCTAGCTAAAATGTAAAAAATCTTTTATTTTCCTTGAAATCCATCAACCCAATTTCCAAGGCACAAATGTTTCTTGAGATTCTATCTCCTTGGACGATAGAGTTTTTGGAGAAAAATGAAATATTTACAAATTACGAGATGCGTAATTTGTTTTAAAAAGTGCAATATATTTGACAAAAAATATTTTATGATCTAAAGTTATATATAATTTTTAGCAATATTTATCATTAAAATACGGACTTTTACAAATATTTTCAAAAAAATTTCTTTCATTTTGATGAATGTTACTGTGTCTTTGTGTTCCTTGACCAAATATATATACATATGGGTCCCGTTCAACACCCTACGCTTTACCCTACACTTTATCAAATGTGTTTTGTCCTAAATGGATTAGAAGTTTTGGAATAGGCTGATTTTTGGTGAGTCCTCACCAAAAATCAGCCCATTCCGAAACTTCTAACCCCATAAAAAATGATTTACAAAAAATGGACGATCCACAATTTTTCAACTTGTAAACATGGGACTAGAAATTTTGGAATGAGCTAATTTTTGGTGAGGAGGATCTTCTAATTGTAGAGATCATCCTCGCCAAAAATCAGCCCATTCCAAAACTTCTAACCCATGTAGGACAAAACACGTTTGATAAAGCGTAAGGTAAAGTGTAAGGTGTTGAACATTTCCATATATATATATGGGTCCCGTTCAGCACCAAACATTTTAGCCAACCATTTTTGTCCTACATGGGTTAGAAGTTTTGGAATGGGCTGATTTTTTGTGAGGATGATCTCTACGGTGAGGAGATCATCCTCACCAAAAATCAGCCCATTCCAAAACTTCCAACCCCATGTTTACAAGTTGAAAAATCGTGGACCGTCTATTTTTTTGTAAACTGTTATACTCACAAAAAATCAACTCATTCCAAAACTTCTAACCCATGTTTTGAAAAATGTTTTGCTAAAATGTTTGCCAAAACATATATATGGGAAATGTTCAGCACCAAACATTTTGGCAAATATTTTAGTAAAACATTTTTCAAAACATGGGTTGGAAGTTTTGGAATGGTCTGATTTTTTGTGAGGATGATCTCTACGGTGAGGAGATCGTCAGCACCAAAAGTCAGCCCATTCCAAAACTTCTAACCCCATCAAAAACAATTTACAAAAAATGGACGGTCCACGATTTTTCAACTTGTAAACATGGGACTGGAAGTTTTGGAATGTGCTGATTTTTGGTGAGGATGATCTCCTCACCGTAGAGATCATCCTCACAAAAAATCAGCCCATTCCAAAACTTCTAACCCATGTAGGACAAAAATGGTTGGCTAAAATGTTGGCCAAAATGTTTGGTGCTGAACGGGACCATATATATGTATAGGGAAATGTTCAGCAACAAACATTTTTCAAAACATGGGTTAGAGGTTTTGGAATGAGCTGATTTTTGATGAGGATGATCTCTACGGTGAGGAGATCATCATCACCAAAAATCAGTCCATTCCAAAACTTCTAACCCATCAAAAATGGTTTACAAAAAATGGACGGTCCACCATTTTTCAACTTGTAAACTGGGGCTAGAAGTTTTGGAATGGGCTGAATTTTTGTGAGGATGATCTCCTCACCGTAAAGATCATCCTCACCAAAAATCAGCTCATTCCAAAACCTCTAACCCATGTTTTGAAAAATGTTTTGCCAAAATATTTGTTGCTGAACGAGACCCACATATATATATATATATATATATATATATATATGAACAGCGTTCCGAAGACTCATATTGGGACTCACATTGCGACACACCGTTTTGTCTTATATGGGCAAAAATGTTTGGAATGAGCTGATTTTTTGTGAGGATGATCTCTGTGATGAGGGGATCATCCTGGCAAAAAATTATCCCATTCCAAAACTTCTAACCCCATCAAAATTGATTTACAAAAATTGGACGGTCTATAATTTTTCAACAAAAATTGGACGGTCTAGAAGTTTCATAATGAGCTGATTTTTGGCAAGGATGATCTCCTCACCATAGAGATCATCCTCACAAAAAATCAGCCCATTCCAAATATTTTTGCCCATATAAGACAAAACGGTGTGTCGCAATGTGAGTCCCAATATGAGTCTTAGGAACGTGACCCTATATATAATATATATATATATATATATGGGTCACGTTCCTAAGACTCATATTGAGACTCACATTGCGACACACCGTTTTGTCTTATATGGGAAAAAATGTTTGGAATGAGCTGATTTTTTGTGAGGATGATCTCTGTGATGAGGGGATCATCCTGGCAAAAAATCATCCCATTCCAAAACTTCTAACCCCATCAAAATTGATTTACAAAAATTGGACGGTCTATAATTTTTCAACAAAAATTGGACGGTCTAGAAGTTTCATAATGAGCTGATTTTTGGCAAGGATGATCTCCTCACCATAGAGATCATCCTCACAAAAAATCAGCCCATTCCAAATATTTTTGCCCATATAAGACAAAACGGTGTGTCGCAATGTGAGTCCCAATATGAGTCTTAGGAACGCTGTTCTATATATATATATATATAAGGTCCCGTTCGCCACCCTTAGTTTTACCACACACTTTAACAAACGCGTTTTGTCTTACATGGGTTAGAAGTTTCGGAATGAGCTGATTTTTGGTGAGGATGATCTCTATGGTGAGGAGATCATCCTCACCAAAAATCAGCTCATTCCAAAACTTCTAACCCCATCAAAATTGATTTACAAAAAATGGACGGTCCACGATTTTTCAACGTGTAAACATGGGGCTAAACATTTCGGAATGGGCTGATTTTTGGGGAGGATGATCTTCTAATCATAGAGATCATCCTCACCAAAAATCAGCTCATTCCAAAACTTCTAACCCATGTAGGACAAAAAACGTTTGTTAAAGTGTGTGGTAAAACTTAGGGTGCTGAACATTTCCCATATATATATATATATATATATATATATGGGGGGCGTTCAAGGGCCAACTTTTTAGCAAACTTTTTGGCAAAACATTTTTCAAAACATAGGTTAGAGGTTTTGGAATGGGCTGATTTTTGGTGAGGATGATCTCTACGGTGAGGAGATCATCCTCACCAAAAATCAGCCCATTCCAAAACTTCTAACCCATGTTTACAAGTTGAAAAATCGTGGACCGTCCATTTTTTATAAACTGTTTTTGATGGGGTTAGAAGTTTTGAAATGGGCTGATTTTTGCTGATGATCATCTACTCACCGTAGAGATCATCCTCACCAAAAATCAGCCCATTCCAAAACCTCTAACCTATGTTTTGAAAAATGTTTTGCCAAAAAGTTTGCTAAAAAGTTGGCCCTTGAACGCCACCCTATATATATATATAAGAACAACATTATTACGACTCCTATTACGACTCACATTGCGACACGCCGTTTTGTCTTATATGGGCAAAAATGTTTGGAATGGGCTGATTTTTGTGAGGATGATCTCTGTGATGAGGGGATCAACCTGGCAAAAAATCATCCCATTCCAAAACTTCTAACCCCATCAAAATTGCTTTACAAAAATTGGACGGTCTATAATTTTTCAACAAAAATTGGACGGTCTGGAAGTTTAATAATGAGCTGATTTTTGGCAAGGATGATCTCCTCACCATAGAGATCATCCTCACAAAAAATCAGCCCATTCCAAACATTTTTGCCTATATAAGACAAAACGGTGTGTCGCAATGTAAGTCGTAATAGGGGTCGTAAGAACCCGACCCATATATATATAAGGGAAATGTTCAACACTATATATATATATATATGGGTCACGTTCCTAAGACTCATATTGAGACTCACATTGCGACACACCGTTTTGTCTTATATGGGCAAAAATGTTTGGAATGAGCTGATTTTTTGTGAGGATGATCTCTGTGATGAGGGGATAATCCTGGCAAAAAATCATCCCATTCCAAAACTTCTAACCCCATCAAAATTGATTTACAAAAATTAGACGGTCTATAATTTTTCAACAAAAATTGGACGGTCTAGAAGTTTCATAATGAACTGATTTTTGGCAAGGATGATCTCCTCACCATAGAGATCATCCTCACAAAAAATCAGCCCATTCCAAATATTTTTGCCCATATAAGACAAAACGGTGTGTCGCAATGTGAGTCCCAATATGAGTCTTAGGAACGCTGTTCTATATATATATATATATATATTATATATATATATATATATATATATATATATATAATATATATATATATATATAAATAAAAGGGAAATGTTCAACACCTTACACTTTACCCTACGCTTTACCAAACGTGTTTTGTCCTACATGGGTTAGAAGTTTTGGAATGGGTTGACATTTTTGTGAGGATAATCCCTACGATTAGAAGATCCTCCTCACCAAAAATCGGTCCATTCCAAAACTTCTAGTCCCATGTTTACAAGTTGAAAAATCGTGGACCGTCCATTTTTTGTAAACCATTTTTTATGGGGTTAGAAGTTTTGGAATGGGCTGATTTTTTGTGAGGATGATCTCCTCACAATAGAGATCATCCTCACCAAAAATCAGCCTATTCCAAAACTTCTAACCCAAATAGGACAAAACATGTTTAGTAAAGTGTAGGGTAAATCGTAGGGTGGTGAACGGACCCATATATATATATATATATATATATATATATGGGTCTCGTTCGGCATCCTAAGTTTTACCACACATTTTAACAAACGCGTTTTGTCCTACATGGGTTAGAAGTTTCAGAATGAGCTGATTTTTGGTGAGGATGATCTCTATGGTGAGGAGATCATCCTCATCAAAAATCAGCTCATTCCAAAACTTTTAACCCCATCAAAAATGATTTACAAAAAATGGACGGTCCACGATTTTTCAACTTGTAAACATGGGGCTAAACATTTCGGAATGGGCTGATTTTTGGGGAGGATGATCTTCTAATCATAGAGATCATCCTCACCAAAAATTAGTCCATTCCAAAACTTCTAACCCATGTAAGACAAAAAACATTTGTTAAAGTGTGTGGTAAAACTTAGGGTACTGAACATTTTCATATATATATATATATATTATTTTTTCAAACGAGATTTTAAAAATTGAGTTTGAATGGCCTATCTATTAAAAAAATACTAAGAAAAGCTCCAATCATATAAATCAAATCATAAAAAATAATGAGAGATTCTATTGCCAGAACAACTTTTGCCAATGCCACACTAATTCATATTAAATCATTAAAGAATTAGCACACATCGTGGGTTGGTGTTAGCGTGGCAATAGAAGCACTCAAAATAATAGAAATCCGGTCTATGTTCACTTGGAATGGTTTTTGAAGCCGGTTAACAAATTAAACCGACCGGCCTGGTCTGGCCTAATTTTGGAACATAGTTCACGATCTCATCTCAGCTGAACTAAAAGAACCAGTGGTCATAGCACCTGCCCCATCACGTGATATGCAGACAAACCCCTTTTCTATGTGTATGTGGTGGGTATTTAGACACCAAAACTTAACCTAATCACCTAATTCGCATATATCCAAACAAACAAATCTAAAAGGAATGACAACTAACATTTTCTCACCTAAACCTGCGAATGTTTGCTTAACCAACCCTTTTAATAGGCCTCAAAAGCAAAAAACTAATCTAATTGATGATTTTCCAGCCACTCAATCTGAATATTTTCGTTGTGTTGGATTCCACCCATGCACCCACTCATAAAGTCCAACGAATAAAAATACAAACTCGAATCAATTCTCAAAAAATAACCAATCCGACTAATCTTTTTTATTCTAAGGCCCTCCTTGATATGCTACAAATCATTTGAAAATGCAAATAATTTTCTAAAATCAATTTTACTGATACTTGATTATATAATAAAAATGATTTGCATAGATCACTTAAATTTTTAAGAAGTTTCAGTAAATAATTTGTTGCACAAAAAGTGTTGTAAATTAATTGTAAAATCACAAAACAAAAAAAACAAAAAAATTAATAAATCATTCATTGTAAACCATCTGGAAATGCAAATGATTTGTAATGTACCAAGTAAGGCGTAAGTTGCAAAGGAGATTAGAAGTTGGAATACAAAATAACTACTTGGAGTACAAAAACTGCACTCTTATTTAATTGATTACACATTCTTGTCTAGTAATATAAATAAACAAGACACCTTACTTCCCTTTATTTCTTTTCTTATTGTTGAAAGTTACCTTTGAAATTGAATTTTAAAATACTCTCCCACATGTGCCTTATTTTCTTCTTCTACTTATTCTCCTTCTTATCCCTTTTTTTTCTCCCTTTTTGTTTGTTAGCTCTTTGTACAATATTCTTGAATGAGATGATGCACTATCTTTACAAAGGAGGATAATTTGGCACCTATAGAATATGATAATACATGTTATCTCGAGAATATAAATCAGAATTCAATTTCAATCTCAATGTCAATGTGAAGGCTAAAATTAATGGAAACGATTACAAAAACTATTGCATATAAGAAATTATAAATTGGGGTGAATAAAAAACATAAAATAAGCAATTTTTGATTAAAAAAATTATCTAGTGTTTGATAGATATGAATATCAGAGTGTTTTAGTAAGTATACCTCTTATGCTTAGACTATTTGAATAAAGGCAAACATAATTAAATCACGATGTTTAAACTAAAATAAAATAAAAAAGACATACATTTACTTGGAGGGGAGGAGAAAAGATATATAAAGAAAATTAGACAAAAGATGGTTACCAAAGTTCATTTATTTTAAATTATCATTATTAATACCTTACATAGGTACAACAAGTGTAATTTCATCCCTTAGCGTACACGCATCACCTGAAAATGTAGTTACGAAATCATGTCTTGAGAGATGAGATGGGATATAGTTGGATCTTTGAAATAGGTTAGGACAATCACCAAAGTCCAAAGTGAGTTGTCTCAATCATACGTAAGCGACAACCACTCAAGAAAACGTGAAAATATGTCAAAAAATCTCGGATGTTGTGAATGATATGATCTAGCCAAGGCAAGGGAAATCAGAAGAAACTTACTAAAAGACAAAAACAAATTCTAATAAATAAAAAAGGTATAACCTAAGGTATTCAGTCAATTCTTCTTATATTAATACTTGAAATATAATTATTTGTGTGAGTTATGCACTACAAATGTAGTTTTAAAACTTGTTTGAGATCGAATTTAGTCTGGGTGATAAATCACCCCAATCTCATAGAAAATTTGGTAGCATAATAAATATGAATCATCCATATCACAATGACTTATTCGAGATCAGATAGGACTTGCACAATATAAACTCGGCTGAGTTAATTGATTTCAGAGTTTTTGATATAAATAATCATTTTTTAATGATTAAAATGTTTGCGATCTTATAGAAAAATAAGATTTTATAATTGAATATTTATTAATCCACTTGTACTATAAAATAGTAATAATTATTTTGTAAACATTAATATAAATTTACAAAATAAAATAAACCAAATTTCAAATTTTTTATTAAAAGGTGTAGATCATCCGATAATATACCAATTTTTATTTACCAGCCTTTGATGTGTTGGTGGATCCAAAGAAGTTTGTAAGGGCAATTTCCCAAACAATCAATTTTTTTCTCAAGATGCTTTTTGCAATCAAAATACAATTCATCAGAGATAGATGTGAAAATTAAACTAAAAAAAAAAAACGAAAAAGAGAATGACAAAGATTCAACCAACTATTCTGATCAATTTATTATTATATTTTGTATATACAAAATTTACTTTTATTTAGATGAGATATTTTTTTTCATTCACAAAAAAGTCAATATGAGATTTCACATAATTTTGAATGACCAACAAAGTCTAATGAGGGTAATCTTGTAAATTTGGGACTCCTTCAACCTATTTGGGTTTATGTGATTAGTCACTTTGAGATACTCTGAAATCTCAAATTAACTTTTTTATGAATAATATTTATTTTTTTATTTATTTTTTTTTCATCTTTTTATATTAGTCTAAAGCAAAGTGAAAATCAAGGATGTGTCACAAGTTTGAAATCACAGGGAGGTATCTCAAATTTTCACTAAATCTGGTGGGGTACCTCAAAATTACCTTTTAAAGTTGTAATTCCAAGGTTCCATGGAAGGAGTTCAGTACTCCCCAGAGTACCCCATATGAGAGACTCAACTATTATTGAGTAATTAGTACTAAGTGTTGAAAGATGAAATCTAAAGAAATCTTTCTCTTTGTATAATAATAATTAAATTTCCTAAAAGTCCATCTGACTGAGACATTGACTCAAACATTCGGTCAAGATTATTTCAAACACGCGTTAATAAGAAAGAGAATATTCTTCATTCTGCCATCCATATCGTGTCAAATGTTCCCATTTTGATAAGAAACATGAATCGATTAGTTTCAAGTTTCGACCAACTCTTTTGGGTGCTAATTTATTTATTTATTGAGAGATTCAATTTGCACACCAACTTTTACTTACAATACACCTATCCTCCTAAAAGTTGATGTGTTTTAATTAAAAGTTGGTGTGTCGATAGAAGTTTTTCATTCATAATCTTTCTACATTGAGTCGTGGTTCTTTTACTCAAAAATTTTCACTCGATTTGAACACGAATGACATGGTAAGGACACAGAACCATATATCTTTTTCTTTAGGATATACAAGGAAAAGATCAATGGTTCTATGTCCTTGCCACGTCAATCGAGTATAGATCGAGTGAAAATTTTCTAGTCAGAAAATCATTAACGCTTTACATTATCAATATTAGGGTCTCATCTAATCTTTCATCCACTTTCCTGCAATGTTAGACTCTACTTAATTCTCCAATGTTTTTATTGTTGGTCCCCTCAACCACCCCCAATGACTTAAACCTCTTCAATGAGTCTCACAAACTATTTACTACTACATTTGTGCTAGATGGGCCCACCACTTATATTTGAGGGAAGTTTCTACCTAAAAGATCAGGTTTCTATATAATTGATTGATTCAAATTTATTGAATTTCGATCAATAAATAAAAATATAGATCAATTAAACATATTTAAAAAATAAAACTGTTGGATTAGCTCTAATAAACAATAAATAGAGAAAAAAAAAATCAAATGAGCTAATTTGAAAATCTTTTACGAAGATAAATTTCAACTCCAATTAGAAGAAATATTCAAGTTGAAGATCGTAAAAGAACGAGAAAAAAAATTTATATTAACGTGGACAGAGACAATGAAAAAATAATATGAACTCACTCTAGAGTGACTTTGAATAAAATAAAATCAAGGAAAATTATTCATTAAAAAGTGGTGATAAATGACGTGATAAAATGTACACAATTGACGTGGCAAATGCACAAAACCATTTATCTTTTACTTAGGACACACAAGAAAAAAAATCTACGATTTTGTGTACTTGCCATGTCAACCACATCATCACCTCATATGTTTTAGTGCGTCAGTTTATCACTAGTCTTCATTTAATTAACTCCAAATATTTTGGATAAAGTTTTTTTTTTCTCCTGTTGATATAGATCAGATGGTTGGAATTATTTGTTTAACTAATTCTCACTTTTTTCCTTTTTTTATTATTTTAGAATTTTGTGTGTGTGTGTGTGTGTGTGTGTGTGTGTATAGGAGGGTATCCAGACCAGCTTGCATGCACCGACTATTCCCTCCTCCCCAAATAAGACTTATTGAATAGGGCTTTTAACTCTATAGTTTGTGGCCACTAATATTAGAAATCGGTGGAATTCAAACTTGAGACCACAAAGTCAAAACTCTTGACCCCGAAGTCTTACCAATTTATCTTAGAAATCATACTAGTCTTGATTACGGGTGCAAATCTGGACTGGACTGGACTGGCATGGCCCAATTTGTTTTTGGGCAAAAACTCAATCAAGCACGACTGGAGCCCATTTATAAGTGGTTGACGTACAGTGTGGTGCGCACCACCACCGAATCATCTCTATTTACCAAAAGCTTGGAGGACGACCGTCCACCGGGTTCATGACATCATTGACCGCACAGCGAGGTCACTTGAAAATTTACTAAGGGTATTTTCGTCATTATGAAAATCATAAATTCGCAATTCTCGCATCGTCAGACGGTGGTATTTATGGAAAACGTAAGAATTCAGAACTCACCGTTTGACAATCACCCACTTCTCTGACGACTATTACCTCACACCATTTCAACTATTAAATTCTATAGCCGTTAATTTCTCCGTTATATGTTAACGACGTTAACAACCAGTTCCACTAATGGTAAATTATACGTTAACGACTCTTTTAAATCTTTTGCCTCTTTATTTTAAATGGTGAAAGTTGAAAAAATTGGCTCCAAGAGGTCTTTCGAAGTAAATGTTAAAATAAAAAGTCGGATTGGGAGAGAGCCCCTAAGACTAGTAAATTAATGTTAAAAAAATTGAAAGATAGATATATTTTTCTTACTAATTTAGAGCATCTCCAACAATGCTCTTTATTATAAAAAGCATATTTTATCAAAATTTGATAAATGTTAGTTTAACTAATCGAAAATTTGTTGGGTGCTTCAACAGACTCAACAAATATTTTATTTATTAAAAATTGACTTAAAACTTAATAAAAGTTATGACATCACGTCTTAAAATTCAAAATATGATTCGATATCACAAGTTTCTATGAAATGAATTTTTAAGAACTTTGAAAAAATATATATATATTATTTTTCACCGTAGATTTATAATTTTAAGTTTTAGGAGTTTGGCAACCGTCCATTTCAACATCTTAGATCAAGCTAAAAAAAATTAAAAATACTTAATTTTTATTTTTAAATATGAATTTTTTCATAAAATATAGAAGGATGATGTGGTCGAATGTCAATGTGAAAATCCATCTAGGCCCAACGACCCTTAGTAAGATTTGAAATGTTATTAAATTACTAAGGAAAGTATATATATTTTTTTTAAAGTTTTTATATTATATTTTTAATAATAAGTCAAAACCCCTCGCTACATTTAGTGAGCAATTGTCTCGATTTCCATATTCTTCACTTCAACATTTGTCAATAGAGAGTATGTTAGACCCAAATTTTGTGACTTGGCTCTTTAAAATAAAGAGGATGTCATGTTTAAAAAGTTTGTTGGAGTTATTTTTAATAAAATTTCAAATCTTAACTAAGAGTCGTTAAGCTCACATGGATTACTACATTAGCAATTTAACACAACATCTTTCTAGATTTCATGGAAAAACTCATATTCAAAATTTTGATTAAAATATATATTTTAAGCTTAATCCAAGGTGTTGAAAATGGACAGTTATAAAACTCTAAAAAATTAAAATTTAAAAGTGAAAATAATGTACGTGTGTGTGTGTGTGTGTTTTTTTTTCTAAAGTTTTTCCTTTTTCAAAATTCTTAGAATTTCATTCTTTACAAGTTAGTGCCACCGGATCATGTTTTTGGATGCTAACATGTGAGCTCATGACTCTTAGTAAGATTTAAGTAGATTTTAACAAATGAAAAATATTAAAAGTAAAAAAAAAAAAAAATTGTTAAGTCTCTTGGAACAATCAACAAATTTTTTACTAGCTAAAATAATATTTGATTGTCACTTTTTGACTAAAGATGCTCTTTTGCTTTAAAGAGTGAAAATTGAGAAAATGGTCCCCAAGAAACTAATTAGAAGTAAATGTTAAATGAAGAGGGAGCTTCCACTCTTTACATGTAGAGAGCCTCTAAGACTAGCTATTTTAATGTTAAAAAATGGAAAATACCTTCCTTACTAACTTAGTAAGATTGAAATCTTACTAAGGGTCGTTGGGCAAACATCGATTACCACATTGGCAATCCAACACAATTATTTTTTGAGCTTGATCTAAAGTGTTGAAAATGGACAACTATTGAACTTCAAAAACATAAAATTTAAATTTAAAAATTCTTAGAATTACATTCTCTACAATCCTGTAGCATCGAATCATGTTTTTGGAGGCTAAGATGTAAGTTCACGACTCTTAATAGGATTTAAGTAGGTTTTAACAAATATGTGTTTGTAAAGTAAAATAATAGTAAATATTAAAATAAATAAATAAAAGGAATTGTTGAGTCTATTGGAGTTGGGATAAAATTTTATATTAGCCAAAGTAACTTCTATTACTTTCTTTTTTGTTTTACAAAAGATGTTCTTTATTTTAAAGAACTTTGTTGAAGATACTCTACCGTTATGATAATTACACTTACCTCCCCTTTCATTCACGGATTAAAATTCAGATGTTATTTTTACTATTTTACCCTCTTATTTTATACTATCTTTTTTTATTTAAAAATAGATTCTAAACAGTAATTAAAATGTCTCATTCTAAGCACTCATTGAACTTATTTTTTGGCAAGCATATTTTTATTTATATACAAAAGAATAACATTTAAAAAAGAGCAAAATGATCATTAAAAGAAATTTAACTGATAGGTTGATAGATAACTAAAGGGAGGTAAGTGCAATTATCAAAATGTTAGGGGTCAAAATAGAATTATGCCAAACTATAATGGATCAAAGTGTAATTTACCCTTCCACTAATACGACAACTACACACCGTTTCAATTAGGGGTGCAACTTGGTTCGATCATGGTTTGGTTTGAGAACAAATCAAAAATGAAATAAAATTGACTTAGGTCAACTCTACAATTATATCGAATTCTCCATTAAATTAAACCAAACCAATCCGAAGTAAGGTTGATTTGGCTCAGTTTGATTCCATGAGTTGCAATATCCTATAAACCTTCCTTGAAGCAATGTATATTTTAATTAAAAAAATAATCAACATGAATTATTTGATATAATAAACACAATATAAAAGAATAATCATTCTCTCCCTTTCTTCATGCTCCAATTTTTAATAATTTAATATATATTTATCTACTTTTCAAGGAATTGATTTTTGATTATGTTAGGATCACTTCTACAGTTTCTTAACTTAGAATTCAACCTTAATTTATTTCAAACCAGCTCAAAGCTATTAGTTTGGTTCGGTTCAAGATTTGAATCACGAACTAAGTTGCACCCCTAGTTTCATCCATTAAATCCTATAGTCTTTAACTATCTCATTAAATTTAAAAAGCTTCTATTGCCACGCCAACTTTTGCTAATACCATCTCAGATATGTGAATTCTTTGGTGTTTTACATATGACTTAGGGAGGCGTTAGCAAAAGTTGGTGTGGCAATAGAAGTTTTATAAATTTAACGTTGTTAACGAATCCGTTAAATTTAACGCCGTCAACTACCTCACTAGTCACTATTGACAATTCTCCTATTTTAACTGTTCTAATTCTAAATATGCGAATCCGAAAGCTCCTGAACTGTTAGTCTCTCTCTCTGTGAATTAATGGTGATCGAAACGACAATGAAGGATTAAACGGCCAAGTTCTGTAATGGAGTTCTTCGAATTCTTTCTACTTCTCACTCTCTTTGCAAGCGTACATGCTACCTGTAACACTACAGACCAGGAGTCCGTCTCTAAAGCGTTTAGCTCTGTTTCTGGATTCGACTTTTCTCCATTTAAATCCATTAACGTTAGCTGCCCAAATCCTCCAATAAACGAAATAAAGCTTCCATCAAGAAATCTTAGCGGACTCGTTTCATGGGTCTTCCTTCAAAACATGTCTCAGTTACAATCCATCGATCTCTCCTCCAATTCTCTAAAAGGCTCTATTCCTGGCTCGTTCTGGTTGATCCCAAGCCTTGTTAAAGTCAATCTCGCAATGAATCAACTCGGTGGGAGCGTTGGATTTGAACAACCCACCTCAAAAATCGACCCTTTTTCGTCAATTCGAGAACTCAATCTCTCGAATAACAGGTTCAGCAACTCGATTCGTCTTTCGGGATTCTCGAATCTCAAAGTTCTTGACCTTTCGAGGAATAATCTGAGGTTTCTTCCTTCTGGGATCGAGAACCTCACGAAGCTCGAGTACATCAACCTCTCAAGCTGCAAAATTTCTGGGAATCTGAAACCAATCTCCAATCTTCGATTGTTAAAGTTCCTTGATGTCTCTGTTAACAACATGACCGGGTCTTTCCCTTCTGATTTTCCTCCTATTTCAAATCTCAAATTCTTGAATCTTTCTGTGAACAACTTTACAGGACAGATTGGTTCAGAAAAAATCAAGAAATTCGGTAAATCTGCGTTTTTTCAAGCTGGGATTTTTAATTCTTCAAAAATCCCCAAAATCCAAAGTCCAAGTCATTCCAGAAACCCATCTCCTAAACCCCAAATCAAACACAAACCCACAACCGAAAATCACAAAACGAAGAAACCCAAATCGAAAACCAGACATTTAGTTCTAATTTTCTCGATTACAGGGACTTTCGCTCTCGTCTCCATGGTTGTTTTTGCTGGTTTTATCTACAGAAGAAGAAGAATAGCTCAGAGGAAGAAGAAATGGACAATCTCGAGACCGACACAGTTCCCGATAAAGATCGATAAATCAGGGCCGTTCTCGTTCGAGACTGAGTCAAGAACTTGGGTTGCGGACATTAAAGAAGCTTCTGCTGCACCAGTAGTGATGTTCGAGAAGCCATTGATGAACTTAACTTTTATGGATCTGATTACTGCCACGTCACACTTTGGGAAGGAATCGCAGTTGGCGGAGGGGAGCAGTGGGCCCATTTATACAGCTGTGTTACCGGGAGAGATCCACGTGGCAATCAAGGTGTTGGAGAAAGCTAAGGATGTTGAACGTGAAGACGCCATTGTTATCTTCGAAGAGCTTTCCAAGCTTAAACATCCAAACCTCTTGCCTCTCTCTGGATACTGTATTGCAGGTAACTGGAATAATTTTTGTGATTTAGAAATGCCCCACTTTTTTTTGGTCAATATTAGAGATGACCCCTTCTATTTTCAATCTGATGCCATGCATGCCCCTTGACCTAGATCTTATTTGTGTGACTAACTTAAATGACCTAAATGCCTTCATATTCAACATTCTTCTACCCTGATTTTCAACCATTAAAAAAAAATAGTCTATCTTCTTCAATCTCCAAATCTCTAGCGATAAAAAAAAAAATAATAATAATAATAATAATTGGAGAATTAAAAACATAGATTTTTGTTAGAAAAACCAAGGGTTTCTATATGACATTAAAGACAATGGATCGAAGTAGTTAAAAATAATTTATCTGAAAGGCTAAAAGATTGACAATTATGGGTTTTAAGTAAACAAAACAAAAACAATCCTCTCTAAACTCAAGGGTATTTGGGTCATTTTACAAAAGTCACAACATATAGAATTCAAGTCAAGGGGGGTATGTTTAATAAACCCAGATTAAATGGTTTCACGGGTTCTAAGTTCCAAGATTCAGATCATTTAATGCGCTTTCTTTATCAAAACTTTTAAGAGAATTTATTAGTTACGATTTCCTCCGAATCACGGTGGCATTTTTGAAATTAAATTAAAAAATCCGGGGTAATAAGCATCTAACATGTCTTGCGTTGTAGGGAAAGAGAAGTTGCTTCTATACGAGTTTATGGCGAATGGCGACTTACATCGTTGGCTCCACGAGCTTCCAACAGGAGAACCCGACGTGGAAGATTGGAGCATGGACACGTGGGAGCATCAAAACGATGAAACAAGTGGTACCCACATAATCTCCACAGAAAAAATCGGATGGCGTACGCGTCATCGAATCGCCGTAGGAATCGCTCGTGGGCTCGCTTATCTCCACCACGCGGGATCGAAGCCTATAATCCACGGCCACCTTGTCCCCTCAAATATCCTACTCGCTGACGATTTCGAACCGCGAATCGCTGATTTTGGAATCCGAGTAAAGGAAGAAATCGGGAGTACTGAAGCTGACGTGTACTGCTTCGGTGTGGTTTTGATAGAGATTTTAACAGGGAAGCCAGGCTCAGAAGAGAACGTGGCTTGGGTTCGAGGTTGGTGAAGGAGAGAGAAGGAATGAGAGCTTTGGATCCGAAGTTAAAATTCGGTGAGGACTCGGTGAGTGAGATGGTGGAGTGTTTACGAGTTGGATATTTGTGTACGGCTGAGTTAGCTATGAAAAGACCTTCGATGCAACAAGTCGTTGGGCTGCTGAAAGATATAGTTCCAACCTGATTTGATTTGAGTTGATTCGTTCAAATCTTTCTTCCTATCTCCTCTAATTATTTTTTTGTAAAATGTATATTAAAATAGTGATATTTTGACTGTCATCCTTTATTTATTTGAAAATTTATATTTACCTCCCTAGAACAAAATTGCAAGTTTACAATCAAATCGGGTTGTTAGGGAATTGGATCGGGTTGATTAGGATCTAAATTTGAGCCAATAATAATCTGAACCATTAAACCATTCTGTATCAGCTCAAATTTACATTTGGCATAAACATATAAATAATTTTTTATGTATTTAAAATGTTTGGGATCCAAAATTTGTCCTATATAGATTAAAAGTTTAGAATTAGACTGATTTTTGTGAAGATATTTTTGTAATAGGGAAATCATTCTTAAAAAAAAAAAAATTAGCCCATTCTGGAATTTTTAACACCATCAAAATTGATTTATAAATTAACGATAACAATCGACAGTCCGCAAATTTTCAACTTGTAAATCACTTTTAATGGGGTTTGAAATTTCATATTGGGTTAATTTTTTGTGAGGATTATCTCCTCATCATAGAGATCACCCTCACAAAAAATTAGTCCAATTCAAAACTTTTAATCCATAAAAGAACAAATTTTGCCTTCTAAATGTTGGTTTTCAAACCTAATCATATTTAAATAAGATATATAAATATAATTGAAATAATTCTTGTATGGGCATTGTTTGGTATCTCTATGCAATCAAAAGGTTGTCCTAAAGATACAAATATCACGGAGAATGGAAGGAATTAAGGGCATCTTGAGAGGAGTAATCGGGATATCTCGACCGCAGTAAAGTAAAAAAGACTTGGGGAATGTAATGGGAAAGGAAACCAACAAGAAAATCCCAAGTCAATGCTCTAGATCTTGATTGTAAAGTCGGGTGGGAGAAGTCATTTCCCTTCTTGTTTAGGTTGGGAGAGTTGAGAAACTTACCAATATAACTAAAATCCCTATAATCATGAATAAGACCCAAGGATTGAACATAATCTTATCAATTATAAGAAAATTAATTGATTCTAATTAAACAATTATTGTGAATCTAACTTAGACATCAACAAATAGGTATTAGAGTCTCTTTGAGAAGTATCACATCGATGCTTAGACAGATTCTTCATGTAGGTTCAGATTGGTGGTGCAATGAATCTTGAGGTGGTGGTGAAAATATCTGCCAAAGTTCTTAACATTCAGTAGGTCCTATTAGATTGAGGAATAATTGATCCAGAACTAATCCTATCCTAACTTTGAATCGCCAATCAAATCCGATTTGATTTGCAAAGATTAGCTAAATTTTATATATTTAAAAAAATATTTAACTTAAATGATATATTTTTATTTGAGTAGGAGGCCAGGGACCAAGGCATGAGTGATCTATGACTAATTTAATCTTTATCAAGTTGGAGGCAATTTTAAATTTTCTTAATTTAAGAAAATATTTCTAATTTATCTAAATAATGTAGTAGATAGCTAAAAAGATCCTCTAATAGATCAAATGGGAAAAGAAGAAGAAGAAGTGAGTGACTTTTATGTCAGCAGAATCCCACTAATTTCATTTCATTTCATTTGTCTCTTCTGTGACTAAGACTTCATCACTTCTCTCACTTTTTTTCTTTTCTTTTGCCTTCCTTTAACCTCTTTAAATTAAAATTTTTTTTTTTTTAAAGAAAAAAAAAAGACATAAAAGAGAAAGTAGAAGATGCTGTGCAGGAGTATAAAGGATGATGCTCCTACACGTACCAACAAAGTAAAAGTGACTCAGTGTCAGTTCTCTTTATCATTTGCCAACTCTTTTTGCCCAAAATCAGATGTGGGCCCTCACTTTGATTTGGTTTTCAAGCTTAAGTAGAACTAACGGACGGTTATGATCTTTCAGTATGAGATGGAATGATGATGGAATGCGCATCATCGACTGATGTCAAGTACAAGATTATTCCTTAATAGTTTCTTTGAGTGTTTTTATTCTCACACCAACTTTTATTTGTGACACACTGAGTACTCTTCGCGTTCATGGAAGCCCTTCAATTTCTAATATTCTAAAAAGGAAAATGCTAAAGTGACATTCAAATTGACATTGTTTCAGATATTGCTGATCTGGATGTGTCTATAGAATCATAAATGTTTTCATGGAGATATGAGTGAGAAGCATCTCGAGTTATGTTCACACCAATGTCCCAAACGATGTCAATTTCAATGTTACTGTCGCACCACGCTTTTTAATAAGTCAAACTAGCCTAACTAACCTAGTAAGATTAGAAATCTTACTAAGGGTCGTTGGGCCAACATGGCTTACCCTCTTGGCAATCTGACGCAGCAGCGTTCTATTGGGGGGTGCAGAGTTAGTATGGAGTTAGTGGGGGCAATTCCCCCCTTCCCCCTCCTCCTCCTCCCTCAATTTCTTTTGGATGGTTTAGATACTTTTACATCTATGCTTTAATTTGATATACCCTTATATTTTCAATCCATTTGCCCCCACATCCTCACCTTCCTCCAATTTTTGCCCCCTCCCCTTCTCATAGAATAATTGAAAATGATCTAAATATCCTTTTCTTCAACCTCGAACAAAACTCTTTCAATTTTCTCCCCAAAAGCATTCACCTTCGAGTTCTTCAACCTTAGCACTAAGGATACTTTGTCCCCACTACAAGATAACCCTTGCTTTGCCACTGCTTCTATATTTATGAAAAAATTTGGATTCAAAAGAATAGAATAAAATTGATCACTGTGCGCTTGATCCTAGGTGTTGAAAATGAAAGGTTGCAAAACTTCAAAAATCTAAAATTAAATTCAGTGGTGAAAAATAATTTCTTTAATTTTTTTTGCACAATTCTTAGAATTCTATCTTCAAGGTTCCTATAGCATCAAATCATATTTTTGGATGCCACAAGATGATGTGGTTAGGAAACTTTCCTTAGTATGTAAGATAAGTATTTTTATTCTAGAATTGATTACAAGAGGAATAACAAATAGAAGGTTGACTTTTAAATATATATTTTTCTCTTTTATATATTTATTATTATTTTTAAATTTTTTTTGTTTCAGTTGGTGAATATTTGATATTCTATCTATGTCCACCTTCAAATCATATGAATAAGATAAGATTTTAGGAGTATAAATTATGGTATTTAGGTAAACAATCAAGGGATTTCTTCAAATGGTTTAGGTAATTGAGGTTGGAAACCATGGAATGAAGATGAGGATTCATAGACTACAAATGTTCTATCATAAAACTTGAAGAGCTTGAAATTGACTATTTTTGATAGAAAATCAAGATTTTTTTATAAGGATATTTAAGTAATTTTTTATTACTCTATCAGAAAAGATTTAGGAGTATCAATATGTAACATAGGTATCATCTCAAATACCAAAACGTAGAGAGAGATATGTCTAAGTCACCCTATGTTCAATAAGTATCTTATTGAAAAAAGTTGGTGTAGATGGATGTTTTTCAATAAATATGCAGGAAGCCGTAACTGCTTTTCATTCGTATCTCGAGAAAAAAAAAACATCTATGTCTCTGTGCACATCTCCACATCAGTATAGTGTTGAAAGCAATATCGTAGACTTTAGCATTATTCATATGTAAAAACTAATTTTTTTTAACACAGAGACCAAAAATGAAACGATTTTCCATATGGGTTTGATTTTGGAACTTTTTTCAGACTTAGTTGGAAAAGTAATCTAACTACACCTCTTCCTATATCAAAAAACATGAGTGAATGCCATAAGGATGAATAAAGATTTGCTAGTTAAAAATTTATGTGTGTGTATTAAATGAGCAAAAGTTTTTATTTTATTTTAAACTTTGGCAGGCCACACATGTCGCCCGACCCGACACCTATACAACATTAAATAACTACTTTTTTGGTAAAAAGACATATAGAGATTCAAAGGCATGATTTGGAGAGCACACCTAGTGATCAACCTTACTCAACTCAACCAATCCTTGGTGATTTAAAATTGTTTTGCAATGTGTCAAACCAAATTAGCTATGGGTCTTAACTAATATGTTAAAAAAAAGTGTTTGGTTAGTAGAGAAAATTTTGGAGTGATTTAAGTGCTTTATTTTAATATTTTTTAATGACACGTGACATCATGTCATTGGTTCATCAACTTAGAACATAAATTTTTAAACAATAAATATTTGATATAAGGATGTACATCAGAAAATTATAAGAATTTCAAAAATATATAAATATATATTATGAAATTTAGAAAGAATAATACTGAAATAACCTCAAGATTATACTTCATATTATACATCCTAATGTCAAAGTGTGCAGAATCGTATATGCTTTTCAATGGAGATCAGAAAGCATCTATGACTATTGCACACTTTCACATCAGGATGTGCGATATGAGGTACAATCTTGAGGGCACCGCAGCACCACCCACTTAGGGATTCAATGGCAGCCCATATTTTAAAACTTTCCCTATGCGTCAAAAGTCTGGTATGGTGCATGTGTCGTTCTTTTGGCCCCATCTTCGTAGTATTTGATTTCGGGTCTAGTGGCCCTCTTTTGTTGACTTATTTTTCCAACAATAAGGCTCCAAACAACAAGTGGTGGTTTAACTAATGAAAATGTAGCACGCGTCACGTGTATTATCATAGGTCGCTACAGCTTCGATTTTGACTCATTTGGGTTTTGATTAGTTACAGTTGCAAACAGTCCAATAAACGCACGAGTCTGTGAAAAGGACAGTTAATGTGCATGTTTGGCTCAAAAGTTGAAAGAATGGGAAGAAAATTTAGCAAAATTTTGTTTTTGGGTTGGGACTTGGGAGTGGAGAGACAGAGAAAGAGAGAGAGAGAGAGAGACAGAGACAGAGACAAATGAGTACTCATCGTGTAGTCCACAACATGACTCAGAGAGAGAGAGAGACAGATGAGTACTCATCGTGTAGTCTGCAACGTGACTCGGACGTGTAGTAGGCTAGTGGTTTTTCTTGTAGTAATCAGTGGTACTTTTTAAACTGTAGAAATAGTTCCAACAATTATGCAAGATTAACTCTAGTTAAAAGATTTCTTTTTTTCTTTTTTATTACATAAAAAAAATAGAAATTTAAAAAAAAAATAGAAGTTCTCAATTGCACGACTCATCCCTCTCGATCTTTTCTCTACCTTCTCACCACTTAAGGTGTCACCATCACCATTCTCTCTCTCTCTCTCTCTGTCTCTCTCTCAACACCAACATCACCAAATTAAAAGGACATAAGAGCTCCGTTGAGACGAAATCATCCCTATTTACAGGAAGAAATTACGTCTGTCTCTATAAATTATCACAATGATAACATCACCATAGGCCCTCAATGATGTTCTATGATTTCTTGACACAACCCATTGTTGTTAGGCTGTGTTTGGATTGAGAGAAGAGAAGAGGAGAGAACTTGGAAGAACTTTGAAATTTTAAAATATCTTAAAAGAGATCTAGGGGTAGAGTTTGTTTTGTTGGTCCAAAGTTTTTAAAGAATTTAGGGGGATCTTCTTCGAAGATTTTATCTATAATTGGGATGGGATGCTTTGTATTTCTAGTGAGTAGCGTCTGATGTAAAGTCCTGTTAGGTTGGTCATCTCGATTGGCTTAGTTCTATTTTTTTTTACATGAATATAATGCTATTTATCAACAAAAAAAAAAACATTATAAAATAATTTAAAAGGGTTTATCTGTAGCAGAGATAGAACATAAAATAAAATAAAAATAGAAAATGTGCTTCAGCAATTTCAGTAATACTGCCTACGTGCACAGAAGTTGTTCTTATATTGCGTTTATGTTTTTTTATTACAGATTTAGAAAACAGCCTAAGTTACATGTATATTACAATTAGATTCCTAAGAAATAGGAAATTAACGAGTTTCCTAAGAGATAGGAAACTAACGAGTTTCTCTCAACTCCAACATTATCACATATTCTGTTCAATTTTAGAGAGAAAGAAAACTCACATTTTTTTCTCTCCTCTTCTCTCCCCACTTAAAAATCCAAACAGGAGAAATGAAGAGAAATTCATTTAATTTCTCTTCTCTTATTTTCATTTATCTCAATCCAAAAACAACGTTAGTGAGGATATCTTGGTCTTCTGTAAGTAGATATCAAATAAGAACTTATTTCCCTCAATTTCAAGTAAGACCAATTTTGAATTTGAAATAAGTACAAAGAAGATTGAACATGGTTTTATAAAGTTGGGGAAATAGAATCTATCCTTAACAATTTTTTATGGAGTGAACCTTCTTTGGATAGATTAACTGACTTAATTCGTTGGAGTAGGGGTTTGTGCTCCATCAGAATCTAGAGGCCTTGGCATTCAACGAATTAGGATTGGAATAAAGTTGGAATGATGAAATTGTTTTGGAATTTGATTGAGAACAATTTACTTTGGTCAAATTAGTGCAAAGGAGATATATGGGTATTCAGATATGTGGAATTGCCAACTTTCTAATAATGCTTCTTAGGCTTGGAGAGGAATATTGACAACAAGGGAGGACATGTTACAATTGTACGTTTTGGTGGTGAGAAATGGAGAGAATACTTATATGTAGTCTAACCCATGAATAGAGAGTGAATCTTCGATAAATAATTTTGGAAATCGGATAGTGCACCAATTTGATAGTCACGCTTAAGCTAAAGTAGATTTTATTGAAGTGGGTGAGTGGAACATGAAAACACAACCACAGAAAGAATGAAATAGTTAGTTGAGTTTCTCAGTGAACAACCGGTGTCGAAGGAACTTTGGAGGATAAAGTTGTTTGGATGGTCAATACTAATAGGAATTTTACATCAAAAAGTGTATTTTTTTCTAGTGATTGATGAATTCAGACCAAAAGTTACTTGGAGGGGAATTGTTTGGAACGATAAACGAGTTCCATGTTACTCGTTTATTACGTGGCTAGCAATCCATCAGAAATTGGCTACAACAAATAATCTGCAAAAGAGAGGTATTTATGTTACATCTAGATGTTCTCTTTGTTTTAAAGCTTTGGAAAAACATGATCACATGTTTTCAACCCCAACTTGCCGATAATAAAAAAAAAAAAGTCGAGGAAATATCAGATAAACTAAGAGAGTTGCTATTGCCTCCCCAACTTTTACTTATTTTCAATCATTTGCTTTTAAAAAATAAAAAAATAAAAAATTGGGGTGTAATAAAAAAGTTCGGGTGCCCATAGCAACTCTCTAAACTAAAAAAAGTGCAGGATTTGGTCAATGTCATGCATAGGGCTAAGGAAAAAAATGTGCCCCCATTGCACATACCTCCAAACCTTGTACTTGCAAATTCTTAAAATATACCAACTACAATGCATACACATTGTAAAATCTGAATTAACTACCACCAAAGTTAGAAACTTGAAAATAAAAAGAATATTGAATCATGAAAATTTTATCCTCTTTAAAGATGTTTGCCCCAGTGACTGGATGGTCTTTAATGTTGTCAAAGTAACTTCATGTAAAATGACAATAATGAGACTGAAACACTCCATTTAGTCCAATGGAACGTAGCTTGCAAGACTAATAACTATAGGAATGGTAGAATGTAGCTTTTAAGCCCAAGTATTGATAGATTCGAATCTGTCATCGCCTCAAGGATGTAAACTAGACGCAGATTGATCAAAGCCAAGAAAATCATTTTTAAGGCCCTATTTACAAAAACTTAAGGTTTAATCATACATTAAATCTCTAAATAGACATAATTCATTGATAATCCATGCTTATTATTATTTTTTAATAAATTATGATTTTTTGGCCTAATTTCGATTATTTATTTGTGATAAGACAAAGTCACAAGATTTAAAAGGATGAAACAAGATAATTGGAGAAGTACATTACAATCGAAGACGCAAGACAAGATCACGGACCGAAGACCAAATCCATTGGGCCCACAAGAACCTCGACGAGATGAACCACTTGGGCGACATGGTGATGTTGATATAAATTTTCTCGAGATTCATGAAATGTTAAGGTGACATGATTTTAGATACATGAGCTTCAAACCTTTGGGGAGGTTTGAGCTCATTTACGCGGGTTTATGAATCACCACCATTTAATTAAGGTGTGAATGAACATCATAAAAAAGAGTTTTTTAAAATTTTATTTTTTGATTTGTAGTAACTCACATATCCAAAGATAAAAGGAAAATGTACCTAGAGAATTTAAGGTAAGAAGGTTCGGTTGAGGGACAAAGAAGGTGTTAAGCACCTTGTCCCTCCCATCCTAAAATGGTTACCAATATATGACCATAAATGAAGATTAGAAAAATCTTTTTGAGTTTTTAAAATAAAGAAAATTATAGAAAAAGATTGAGAAAAATTAATTATAGTATAGTTCTAGAAAATGAACAAATTAAGACAATGAACATGCTAAAAACGAAAGAAGGTGTTTGTTGTAATTTTTTATAAGCTTACGATTTTAGTAGGAATCCATATGGATTTCACCTTCTTTGATTCCAAGACTCATTTAGAGGGTTATGTGCTCACTTGGGAGCATTTTTTTTTTGTTGATTTAGCCTTTAAGAAGTGTCTATGAGTTGGACACCACTATGGAAAGACTTGGGACCTTATGCATGAATTGTGTCATCTTTGTTATTATTTTTTATTAACTTAGAAAGTAGGTAGAGATCTACCATTAGCTATCTTAGAGAAAACATAGCGATGTGTGTGTACATAGTGTATGCATGTAATGGACTTAGAAAAAAAAGATTACCTCGAAGAAGAGATTACTCTTTAGCTCTTAAGCCATTAAAAAAGGAAATAAGAAAATCTATACTCTAGGAATTTAAACTTGCAAGGAATGTAAATAACAAGAAACAATTACTTTTATACTCTCATGAGACTTATTGAAAGCTTATAGGAGGAAATTACCTCTATGAGGTTTTACTCTCTACTTCCAAGCCATATTAAAGTAACTAAAATCTACATTGCAACAAATAAGGAAAATATAAAACCCCAAATTTTTAATTCGTATCTCGAGGAAAAATAAATAGTAGAATTTTAAAAAAATCTTAAAAGTGGGACTTAGGGGTAAAATTTTAGGATATTTCTGATCATTTTTAATGGAATCTGACCTCACCATTGGATTTAAAATGATCGAAAAACATACTTTAGCCTGTAAGCACGCTCAAATGCGAGTCCGAATATAAAAGTTACAAAATCCTCGATTACCGGGTCGGACCAGACTAAAATAGTGAATTTTTGTTAGAGAAAGAATTAGTAAGATTCGATTATATCATTGGGTTCATAACGAAAAATTATTGAATATGGACTATTTATTTATCATTTTTGGAGATCAGAAAGTCGAATTATCGTCAAAAATGAAAACGACATCAAGTTTAAGGGTCACCTCAGGCTAAAAATGTAAATTTTTGTTAGAGATAGAATTTATAGAAATTGACTACACCATTAGATCCGAAACGAAAAATTAGACGAAATAGAGTATTCATTTGTCAATTTTGGAGTCCGGACGGTCAAGTTATCGTCGATCAAAACAATTGACAAAATGTCGAATTCGTCCAAAATTTTATATAAATAATATTTTAATTTTTTTTTTATCTCATCTTCCCCAAACTCGTCCATACAGCCGCGATAATAAACGAAAAATTCATTTTTTCTTCCGATCTTCCACCTCAAATCCCTCGCAAACGGTCTACTTTCGACGATAGCCGTAGAAGAGAAAAAGATCCGCAGCTGCGTTCTCTACAAAACCCACTCAACCTCTTTCCATTTCACTTTCTTTTTCATCCAATATCGTCAAAAATCAGCTGTATTTATATACGAGAATTTCAAAACTTTGACCTCGGATTTCGTCCGTTTCGGGGTCAAATCGTCTTCCGACGTAGAAGGAAGAAACATCCGCAGCCTCATTCTCTACATAACCCAACCAAATTCCTTCCGTTTTCTCGTCTTTTTCAACCCGTATCGTCAAAAATCAGCCGTACGTATATACTTGAATTTCGAAAACTTCGACCTTGAATTTCATCGATTTCAAGGTCAAATCGTCCTCCGTCGCAGAAGGGAGAATGGACGACGGCGTCGAGATTTTCAAAATCACCAGGCCAGATTCAAAATCAGCCGCTTCGAAGTTCGGTCCATCTCAATTCCCGTGCCGATCGCCTCGATTTTTGTGCACATGCTTCGATTCTTTCGCCTAGAGATGGTAAGGAACTCTCAATTTACATAAATAATCATAGATTGTTAAAATTGCACTTAGGATTTTATTGAAAAAAAAAATTTGGATGTATTTCTAAAATATAGAATTCTTTTGTTATTTCAAAAATTCACGCCAGAAATTACATGTTTGATATGTTTAATTGTATTTTTTAACAAATTATACGTGGGTAGGGTATTTTAACGAGTTATTTCCATAAATTGGGTCTTGTGCACTGCTCGGACCCCGTTTTGATATGAAATTTGTATTTTTTCAATATTATTGATAGAAATAAATTCTATAGTTGAAAAATGTGATTTAATATTCAATGAACTCATATTGAGTTAATGAATATCAGAAAATGAATATTTTATGAAGAGATTGAAAACTGTAAAAATCGAAAAAAGGGAAAAAGGGTATGAAACGGTAAAATGTCAGAGTCACACCCGAGGGGTGATGTCTGCATTTTACGTTGTTGTGTTGTGTGCAAGTTGGTGAACAGATATCCATGGATAATATTGTTGGTTGCATGTTTATTTAAATTTTTGTTAGCGTGAGGCGCTGTTTACGTTTCCGTTTTGTTATTTATTTTAGGCCGGGTGACCACACTTGCATGGTAGGAAACTGGATATCTATTCTCAGCCTTGTATTGTTAATTTCTCTTTTATTTTCAAATGAAAATAATATATATATGTAACTATTTTGTGAGCTGTTAAAGAGTTTGTGAATGCCTGAAGGGATAGTACGTCATATCATCCGGAGTGGTGTACTATCCTGGGATGTAAGGTAGAGACCACCAAGCTCATACGTGGTATGGGACGCGTATGAGAGTGGAGTCACAACTGGAATCCGGGATATTCCTCTCTATCTTTACCAGTGAACTTGTAATGTAAAGGTGGTCGTATACGAATGGTTTGTATATTTGGAAATCACATGCACGCCTTATAGGCATAGACGAAGATGATTAGTCAGTGATCACTAACAATCTATAGTAGTCGAACGTTCTGACACATCGAAAAAAGACCCATTGCTTACGGTCACATCAAACGGCCAGTCTGAGCCGGATAAATGGTCAACCAAGCGTGGTAAGTGCAGCAACCGACCACAAAATTAGGAACTAAAAATCAGAGAAGAATTGTAACATCATGTCCCGACTAGGAGCGATCCAGTCGTGAATCCCAACTCTCTAATTCCAATACTCCACCATTGTGTATTATGTATCTGTTGCTTATTTTGATATATAAAATGAAATCTATGTTTAATGTTTCCATTTGATCAATTAGATTTGTATAAAAAGATAATGTTATAGTGAGTAATGATAATCGATGTAATGTGAGCTTTAAAATGTTTAGTTGCTCATCCCTAGCTATATGTACCAGTTAATCGTAGTTTCTTCTTTAAAACTTTGTATATTTTAAAATGAGTCAGTATGTTTATTCGTTTATATTAGGAGAGATTATTGGCAGAAATTGTTTGTTTCCCTACTGGGTAACCATTATTACTCATCCTTTCCTTCTCTATTTTTTAGTTTCAGATTCAGAGCTTGGCGAGGCAAGTATAGAGCACAAATGAGGATCATCTGGTTGGTCAGATAGACAACTAGAGTCCGTCACCTGGTAAGTACTAGGGCTATACCCCCTAGTGGTGTCAGTTTCCCCCAGATAGTCTTATGGATTTTGTTTTGAGTGTTAGGACTTTTGTTAGAGTGAGAAATAATTGTATAATCCTGTATTCTGGTTATTCTTCCGCTCTCTGATCTTTCGTACGTTATTAGACGTATATAGGCTTCCTTTAGTATTCTATTTTATATGTATATATGCAGGATTGTATGCCGTTTATTAGGTGCAGGTTATACGCCTTGGAATGCTAACATAAATAGAGGAGACCATGCCGAAATTTCGAGGTGCCACCTAGTACCTCGAGATCAGACATGAGGATTTGTGTTAGTGTTCGGCGAGGCGCCACAGAAAACATAAAAATAAACTTGCTTAATGTAAATAGGGGAATAAGTAGAAGAAAGGGATTACATAGAAAAAATCTAAAAATTACACTACACCCCACTTGGCCTCTTTTTCTTCTTTCTTCTTTTTGGTTAGAGCTTATTGGGTGTTTGGGAAGGGATTTGGAAAGAGTTTTAGTAGGTTAGAAGGTTTTGAGTTTTATTTGGTGCTTGAGTTCTTCTTCTCATTTGTCTTAGATAGGGGTTTTATTTATAGGATTTTGGGAGATCTATAGAGATAAACATGTTCTAGATCCTTGGGCTTTCAATATTCTCAATAAAACCTCTAGAGAAAATCCAAATTACCTCTCATCTCCTTAGCCTTGATGGTCTTTCATTCACTTATAGATCTCACCTGTAGACATGAAATGTTCGCCATGAACCTCAATGCTACCTTGCTTGGAGTCGCCACCATTCTTTTTTGAAATGGGTGTGAATGGGCACCCGGATTGATTCTTTTAAAAATCATTTTTTTCATGGCATTGTAGTGACTCTCATATGTTGGAAAGGGCACGGTCTACCTAAGATCTAGGTAAGGAGGTCCGGTTAGAGGATGGGGAAGGTGTTAGGCACCCCATCCTCTCCACCAAAGGTGGTTACCTTGCTTGGCCATTTTATTTTGTAAAAAACTCAAGAAAATAAATATTAAAATGCATGAGAATGTATGGTAAGAGTGGTGTGTGCATTAAGTGGAATGTTCCCTAAAAAAGGGATTTTGATTTCAATGTGACATTAGGGACATTCTATGGAAGAGAATGACCCATATAATCACATTAAATTTATGAAATGAATGTTGGTTTGAACTCTTAGAGAGACTCCATAATGGAGTTCCCTTGAAGTCACAACCATGATGTATGTATGCATGGCTAGAAACTTAGTGTTTCACCCCATCAAGAGGGTGACACATTTCTTCATCATTGCCATGTATAAGTGAGTGTGTGCATTGTGTACAAGATGATGCATGAGATTGGGATGAAAAGGGCTTCAACCCCCATCATTTCGATCGAACCTTAGTCCAATCTACCGGGGATGGGAGAGGGTGTGCATTACATCCTAAAGGATTTCTAAATGAGAAAATAAAATAGAGGATTAGAATAAGAAGATCCAAGCTTTAAAATAAATAACTACATCTTATCCCCACCTTGTCCCTTAATGAACTTGAACCTTGAAGAGTAGGCTTGAGAGATGAATGAGATGATTGAGGGTTGAGTTGAAGTTTAGAAGATGAGAGAATAAGTAGGAATTTTTGTAGAGTTTTAGGTTGAGAGATGGGGGCTTGAGAGCATGAGTTGTTCATAGAAAATGAGGGTATTTATAGAGTTTTTGGAGAACTTTTGAGGATAAAGTGGTCCAACCCTAAAAATAAAGAAAATGGACATCAGATTTAGGTTATTTCTTTTTGAATTTTCCATTTGTATGAGGGTAAAGATGACATTTGTGGAGAAACCCTAAAAGCATGCTTTGATCCTTGATTTTTTGGTAAATAGAGGTGAGAGAACAAAAGTACTTTTGGGAGGGTGAATAGGAGGATGACATGTGTAAAGGTGGAGTGGTAGGTAAAAAGTAGATCTTGGTTTATTTGTAAATAACTCATAAAGCAAGGGTGGAAGTGTAGTTTTGAAATGGACCAATGGGAAAACAAAAGCACATTTGGGAGGGTGAATAGGAGGATGACATGTGTAAAGGTGAAGTGGTAGGTGAAAAGTAGACTTTGGTTCATTTGTAAATAACAAATAAAGAAAGGGTGGAAGTATAATTTTGAAATTGACCAATGAGAGAACTCCATATATGTACTTGAAGATTCCCACCTTTTGAGGGCATAATGGGAAGTTTCCTCACCTTTATGGATTATTACCAAAGACCAAATAACCTTTTTGGTTTGACTAAACTTTTTTGAGAAGGGCATTCTTGAGTTTTCACAAAGGGAAAGTTGACCCTCAAATTAGATGATGCATTGGGTATTGGGGGCTTATGAGGCATCAACATGTGTCATCATATAAGGGGTAAGAGAATGGACTTGGGTTTGGGTTTGGGATATGGACTTGGATTTGGGCTTAGGATGGACTTGGTTTTGGGTTAGGGATGTGGACTTGGGTTTGGGCTTAGGATGGACTTGGTTTTGGGTTAGGACATTGAAAGCGCCCTCGATCCGCGGGGTGCGCGGATCCGCTTTTGACCCTTGAGGTTTGGGAGTCGCCACCTAGTTATTACGGTCTAGGAACCGATCAATGACTCTAAACGGATAAAAACTAATCTAAAACAAAAAAAAACTGAATTCGGGGATCAAGTTACGGGGTTGGAAGGTGTTAGGCACCAACCCCGCCCGGCCAAAGCCGGTCTCTACTAAATTCCCAAGTAAATTACATTGCTAAAACCTAGATAAGAAAATAAATAAAAATAAAAAGTTTACCTTTCCGATGGCAAGGACTTTGTTCCCTCAGATCTGACAAAAAGAGCTCCTTGTACCGTGCTCCCTTGCTTCGTCTTGTCTCTGGATTTGACTTCGGATCTCCTAGACTGAGGTATCTCCTTGCTTTTGGATCTGAACTCTTCAAGTTTTTTGCGGATTTGGGGGTGTTTTTGGAAGCCTTTTAGGCGTTTCTTATGCTAAAATCGAATGGGGGATGTTAAGTAAGGAGTTGGGGCTCCAAAACTAGGGTTTATGGGAGGCTAGGGGAGCTTCTAGACCTACTTCTCTTAGGGTTTATGATTTGATACGAAAATAGGGTGTGAGCACCTCTATTTATAGATATTTTTAGGGGTTGATTTGGATAGAGTTAGTGTTTAATTAGAGATCTTTTAATTAGAGTTGTGTTTTAATTTGACTTGTTTTAGGTAGAATTGTGTTTTAATTAGAATTATTTTAGGTAGAATTATTTTTAAGTTAGAACTCTATTAGATAGAGTTATTAATCAATTATAATTCTATTATGATTTTTGGTCTTATTTGATTGGCTTTTTAATGTTTTGACTTTAGTCTTAATTGATTGACTTTTAATATTTTGACTTCAGTCTTGCTTAATTGACTTTAATTTTGACTTCAGTCTCACTTGATTGACTTTAATACCTTGACTTCAGTCTTGCTTGATTTACTTTTAATTTTGGATAACCCCCTTCCATTATTTCTTTAATTCTTTGGACCCCCAAATGGAGGGGTCCTTAAAGAAATATCCCACAAACCCTCAACAATTTTATCCGAAAGTCCGATTGATCGATTTTTTAGGTTCAAATTTTTTAATTAATTTCATCAATGTTTCACTTTAATTATTTAATATTTTATTTATTAATTTCGAATTTTTTAATTATGAAAATTGTGAAATTACTGTTTTGCCCCCGGAGAGGACTTTTCACGTTTTAAGTCGGTTTTTAATGTTCTAGGATGTTTTAGAATCGATTTTTCGTAAGGAATTCAATGGAAATATTATTTTGTGTCATTTATGAAGTTTTTTGTGTGAAATGGTTGTGAACTTTATGAGGGGCATTTTGGTAATTTTGTTAAATTCTGTTAAAATTGGTGAAATGATTTATTTGGTTCCGATTTGTTATTTTATGTGTTCGAGAGAGTTTTCTTAAGCGTAACGTAGGCTCTAGGATTGTTTTGATGTTAGGGGTATTTTGGTAATTTGGTCAATTTTTAGTGATTTTTATCGTGAAGTTTCTTTTTTGTCTGCAAGATGATGGTTTCTATGTTTCTGGGTCGTATTTTCCTAGCGTAGCGTGGTTTCTAAGGTTTTGTCAGTTCGAGATACCTCATCCGGATTTCTGAAACATATCTGGTAACAAAATAAAACAATGGAATACACATCCATCATTGGGAATCATTGCAATCGGATTGACGAGTTGATTAATCAGGCGAGTGCAAAAATGGGGTGTCTAGAGATGCCCCTCTTTGGCAGAGGGTTGAAGCAAACTAGATAGCAAATCTATTTTGGTAGATAGTGCGATATCTGAATGCCAAAGCTAGTGACAGTTCATTTTGCAGCCTGATTTAGCAATTCGTCAGGGTATTCGGATCCTTGAGCGTAAAGCTCTCCCCGAATCAAAAGGTTGTCAGGTCTTTGAGCGCAAACTCTCACTGACAGTGTCAGATCCTTGAATTTTAGAGAATTCTCCCTGACTAAAAGAACAAATGTGCAAGTGTGTGCACTGTGTGAAACTGAGTAAAACTTGAGCATAAATTGAGCATAGTCTGAGCATAAAGCATAATTTGAATAAAATTTCGAGAAAACCCTCGATGATAACTGAGCAAAATCCAAGATAACCCTTGGCGGAAACTGAGCAAAATCCAAAATAACCCTTGGCGGCAACTGAGCATAATCCAAGATAACCCTTGGCGGAGACTGAGCAAAATCCAAGATAACCCTTGGCGGAAACTGAGCAAAATCCAAGATAACCCTTGGCGGAGACTGAGCAAAATCCAAGATAACCCTTGGCGGCAACTGAGCAAAATCCAAGATAACCCTTGGCGGAAACTGAGCAAAATCCAAGTTAACCCTTGGCGGCAACTGAGCAAAATCCAAGATAACCCTTGGCGGCAACTGAGCAAAATCCAAGATAACCCTTGGCGGAAACTGAGCAAAATCCAAGTTAACCCTTGGCGGCAACTGAGCAAAATCCAAGATAACCCTTGGCGGCAACTGAGCAAAATCCAAGATAACCCTTGGCGGAGACTGAGCAAAATCCAAGATAACCATTGGCGGCAATTGAGCAAAATCCAAGATAACCCTTGGCGGAAACTGAGCAAAATCCAAGTTAACCCTTGGCGGCAACTGAGCAAAATCCAAGATAACCCTTGGCGGCAACTGAGCAAAATCCAAGATAACCCTTGACGGAGACTGAGCAAAATCCAAGATAACCATTGGCGGCAACTGAGCAAAATCCAAGATAACCCTTGGCGGAAACTGAGCAAAATCCAAGCTAACCCTTGGCGGCAACTGAGCAAAATCCAAGATAACCCTTGGCGGAGACTGAGCAAAATCCAAGATAACCCTTGGCGGAAACTGAGCAAAATCCAAGTTAACCCTTGGCGGCAACTGAGCAAAATCCAAGATAACCCTTGGCGGAGACTGAGCAAAATCCAAGATAACCCTTGGCGGAAACTGAGCATAATCCAAGATAACCCTTGGCGGAGACTGAGCAAAATCCAAGATAACCCTTGGCGGAAATTGAGCAAAATCCAAGTTAACCCTTGGCGGAAACTGAGCGAAATCCAAGATAACCCTTGGCGGAAACTGAGCAAAATCCAAGATAACCCTTGGCGGAAACTGAGCAAAATCCAAGATAACCTTTGGCGGAAACTGAGCAAAATCCAAGATAACCCTTGGCGGTAACTGAGCAAAATCCAAGATAACCCTTGGCGGCATCTGAGCAAAATCCAAGATAACCCTTGGCGGAGACTGAGCAAAATCCAAGATAACCCTTGGCGGAGACTGAGCAAAATCCAAGATAACCCTTGGCGGGAACTAAGCAAAATCCAAGATAACCCTTGGCGGCAACTGAGCAAAATCCAAGTTAACCCTTGGCGGAAACTGAGCAAAATCCAAGATAATCCTTGGCGGAAACTGAGCAAAATCCAAGATAACCCTTGGCGGAAACTGAGCAAAATCCAAGTTAACCCTTGGCGGCAACTGAGCAAAATCCAAGATAACCCTTGGCGGCAACTGAGCAAAATCCAAGATAACTGAGCAAAATCCAAGTTAACCCTTGGCGGAAACTGAGCAAAATCCAAGATAACCCTTGGCGGAAATTGAGCAAAATCCAAGATAACCCTTGGCGGAAACTGAGCAAAACTGGTAGAGGAATTAATGAATTTTGGGAAAGAATGAACGAATTTGGAGAAAACTGATTAGAATGAATCGGAGAATGAATAAATCTGGAAAATAATGAATCTGGAAGAGAAATGATCGATTCCAGGAATGATTGAATCTGGAAAAGAATCTGGAGAACGAAAGAATGCAATATCTCTTATGTGAGATCCAAAATGCTTTTGTTTGAACCTCCAGGATTTATCAAAAAGTTTTATGAATTTAAAACCTGAGTTTTTATTTCTTTTGAACCTCAAAAGTTTTTCAAAAAAAATTGTTATCAAGAGGGCAACCTTAAATTTGGGGTTCTCATTATCTTTTAGGATTAACATTGCTCAAAAGCAAAATGCCTCTAGCTTGACAACGACTATGGCCTTGAAAGTAATTGAACACATCATAAAAAAAATGCCCCTAGTATAAGGGGAAAAATTACATTAAAAGGAAAGAAAATGCCCCTTGTATGAAGGTTTGAAATAATTGATTACCAAAAGCACAATAAAGACTCAACTTTTAATTTTGATTAATTTTATTGAAGGTTTTTGAGTCAGGCTCAAGAGTACAAAATTATTTTCTTTCGAGTTTCATCATAGAATTCATCCTTATCCCCTTTGGTTCACTTGGGGAAGTAAATATTTTCAGATCGATCGTAGACAAGATACTTGTGGCTTCTGAGTCTATGCCGGGTTTAAGCTAAGTATTGAACTTGATTATTCGGACTTCTGACGTTTCAGCTTGGACTGCTCTCAGCTTAGGATTTTCTTCTGTTTTTCTTTATTGCTCTAATTTTTGCCTAGATCGCCTTTTCAGGTTTTCAATTTAGCGAGCTTGCTCTAGTTTTTGCCTAGATCGCCTTTTCAGGTTTTCGATCTAGCGAGCTCTCTTTTTTCTTTGCTCTGATTGTTGCCAAAGTTGTCCTTTCAGATTTTCAACCTTGCGAGCTTGCCTTAATTTTTGCCTAAGTTGCCCTTTTCGGGTTTTCAACTTAGCAGGCATCATTTTTTTTTATCATTTTTTTTCTCCTCTGCACTTCTGGAGTTACTGTCTGATCATGCTTTGCTATCTTCCATGACTTCTCACACGGTACTTAGGAGGACTTTCATGGGTAGGCTTGGGACTGGGTATAAAAAGAAAGGGATTTTGAGGCTCAAAAACCCAAATGCCCCTTGTGTGGCATTTCCTTTTCAATTGTTTTCTTTTTCCTTAAATTTTCTTCCCCATTTTGGATTTCTTTTTCTTTTAAATTTTTTCATTTCTTATTACGTGGGGAAATAGATTTTTTTTATTGATGTGGTCGGGCCTGAAGTAACTTCTCAGGTTGCCTACATACCCCAGAATTTTGGGATCAGACCAAAACGTAGTTCGAACTTCCCTCCCCTAGGTTAGGTGAACGGGCTGAGAAAGAAAAGGCATCATTTTTTTTTAAAAGGCTGCAAAGGGGTTGAGAAAGGATATGTTGAACTGGGTAACTGGGTAATATGAGGATTGATTGGGCCAAAGATGGCCTCCTTAAATGTAGTACCGTTTGATTTGGTCAAGGTTGGTTGGTTCTGGTAATTAAATTCCATCATGATCTTGAAGTCTGACGACTTTTCCAGACAGTATTTCCTTAATAAATGAATTTCTCCAATTTAGACTTTCTCCTATAGTCGATGAGGAGTGTTCAATTTTCTTTGAAGTCTGATAGTTAAATCTTTGACTTGTAAATGATGAGCTTTGACCTTCTTGTCAAATGCACAGGTGACTCTTCTTAGAAAAGCTTGCACGTGGTACAGGGCTTTAACTCGTTTTCTTCGATCAAGTTTCATTCTTCATGCTGCTGACGAACCCAATCTGTTTCTAACAAATGATTTTCCAACAAGACCCTGAGAGATGGAATTTCCATTTCAACTGGAAAGACTGCTTCCATGCCATACACTAAGGAGTAGGGAGTAGCTCCAATAGAGGATCGAATTGAAGTTCGATATGTCCATAGCGTGAATGATAATTTTTCTGACCAATCTCGATGTGATTAACACATTTTCCTGATGATAGTCTTGAGACTCTTACTAACTGCTTCAACCGTTCCATTGATCTGAGGACGGTAGAGAGATAATGTGATGTCGAATCTCGAACTTTGAACAGAGTGATAACCTAAGCTTTGATGTACGACCCATTATCAGAGATCAATACCGTTTCAACTGTTTCATTAATCTGATAATGGTAATCTATTCTGGGAGCTCTACCATGTTGAGAAGTCTAGCACTGATATATTTTGTAAGTTCTTCTTTGATCGAATTTTATCAATTCAATATCTAATCTGTGTCAGACAACACACAAACTTGCACCTAACATATCCTCATGGGCCCACGCGAACAAGTCTTTTGAAATTTCTGAGAAAATTCATTATCCCCTTGTGTTCCTCTAGGGATAAGTTAGTTCCAATCTGAATTTCTTGGGAATTATTTTTGTTCCGAGGTCACTGACCTTTGCTTCCTCGAGCAAGACATTTATCTTCTGATTCAAGAGGGGGTTCTTTATTAGAGGAATTTCTCCTTGAAGCCGGTTATTAGTTAATTCGTTAATGCGCTCGCGGTATTCAAAAATTTTCTTTATCCAATCAAATTCAGAAGAGGCGACAGACACCTCTATAAACTCGATAAATTAACTCGACTCAACAGGAAAAAAGTAGACTCAATTTAAAGAAGACATGACCTTACTGAAAAAAGGGACTCGAGCTAACCCAAATGACTCATGAAAACACAAGACAACTACCCACACCGGGCTTGATTAGGACTGAGGACTGAGACATTGCTTACAACCGGCATGACTGAGGCACTGTGATCTTCAAAGAACAACTGGGCGATGTTGAGAAATTTTGAGGTTATTTTTGACTGTTGACTTAATATTGACGTTTACTCTAACTGACCGGATTTACAACCCTAGCCAGACGATGGACGATTGAGCTTAGATATAATGATAACCCTTAAACCTCTTTGAAGGTGAATTTAACCAATTTCAGTGTCACCCCCTTGATAACATTTTAAATGAACCCTAAGATTTTATTGAATTTTGTACACCAATCCATTAAAAAGTTCATCCATTTAATGATTATTCAGAAGAAAAATAATTTTACTGCACTCTTGAAAAATATTGACAAATAATGTTTTCATTGAATAACAACTTCAAACATATTTCAATAATTTTTCATGCAAATATATATCTTTTGTAAATCATTTTTCCTTCATTTTCTTTTCTTTTGGAAAATATTTTCTTCTGGAAAATATTTTTTCTTTGAAAAATAGTTTTTATTTGGAAAACATTTTCTCTTGGAAAATCTTGTTCTTATGGAAAACATTTTCTAGAAAACATTTTTTCCTTAGAAAACATTTTTTTCTAGAGAATAACACTTTTTCTGGAAAACACTTCTTTTGGAAAACATTTTTTCCTAGAAAATACTTTCTTTTTCTTCTTTGAAAATTCGATTTCCATTTTGATTTAAATGGCCTGGTCTATCATGATTGTTGGATCGGGATGGACTGGATCATTATTGTAAAAGAATGGATTTTTTTATTGGATCGGTGCACCCATTTTACTTTTCAAAAGTAACATTTTTATCCTTAAGATCAATTATGCACTCGGATCTCATCATTCACATCACTTACATACATTCATCCAACAACAAGCATTCATTCAATAAACAACCCGGGAACACCCACGATAAATTCGAGTCGTGACCTATGGGGAAGGTTTCTAGACTTTAGGCTTACTACATGCAATGCATTTTTATCTGGCCACCCTTGCCCAATCACACCTATATACCTTTCGATACGTGGTGACTTGGTTTGATATACCGTATAGGTGATAATCTAAAACCTCAATTCACTTCTCTGAAGCCAAAAACAGCCAGTTTGATCTCCAGTTGAGAGGTGGCGCACAATGCTGAGTAAGGACCCACTTAAATACCTCTCGTCTATAATAGACGTAGTCTATCCCCCTCGTACAGTAGGGTACAGCGGGGCAAGATCTTGCTTAGGCACCGATTTTGACCAAGAAGTGCAATTGATATACTTAGATTACCTTTTATACCTACGGGTACGAGTCAAGAGTTGTAGCTTTCATAAATGGTTTGGCATCCCACGAGGGGACCGACCACGTACTAGTACTACGTTGGCAATCGGGACATGTGACTGTGTGGCTCACAATAGGACAAAGGCTCAGGTCGCTCCAGCCTGGGTGCATCAACATACTTCTCAGAATCACCTGATCAGACAGTATTGATGCCCTAGTTTGATATATCCTAAGGTACGTGACTGGAGTTGTGGATTTCATGAATGACATCGCATCTCCGAAGAGACCGGGCCACGCACTAGTGCCACGTTGGCTAAATAGGACATGTAAGTGTGCAAAACAGTAAACGTGCATGTGGTGTGTGCAAAGCAGGGTAGGGTGTGCCCGGGATTTTTTCAAACAAATGGGCCCATGGGTCCAATTCAAACCATCAAAATATGGATAAAAATGTGTCCACAAAACATAACAATATCCATAACATCAATCGAGATCCATTTATGTATATCAAAGATATATATCAATTAAGATCATGGCATATGAGACAGGCAATCAATCAAGATAACACAAAAGGGAGCCAAGATGATCGATCAACCAGGATAACACCAAATAATATCAACCACCAATCAAACAAGGGGACAAGAACAACCAACAACTTTTTTTCTTTTGGAATTTTGGAATTTTTTTTGCATTTTTGAATTTATGACTCAATAAATTTCTCAAAGAGAACTTGGGTTATCTCGACTAACACATTAAGATATCAAAATTACTAAGGGTCATTAGGCCACGTGGTTCCCTCATTGATAATCTAATTTCATGACCTTTACAATTTTGATTGGAAAAGATTTGGATCCAAAAAATCAATTTTAAAAATGAGAAATTTAAGTCCAAGATTTTGAAAATTAATGATTATGAAATTTCAAATCAAAATTTAAGATGAAATTTAATTTTTTTTTAAAAATTGAAAATTTCCTTTAAAAGTTCATGGAATTTTGTTCGTCACCAACACGTGGCATTAGATCACCTTTTTGGATGCCACGTGGCGAGATTGATAACCCTTAGTAAGGAAGAAACCTTACTAAATTAGTAAGACTAGCCTACTTTTTTTTTTTTTTAATTATAGGCCACAAATTTTTATGTTGCTGCCAGGATACTCACAATTTAACTATCTTCGATTGTTGCCATCACACACACGTAGACCACCATCTTCTTGTTGCCACCACACAACAAAACTCCTTTTTTTTTGTTTTTTTTTATATAAAAAAAATTGCTGCCACGTGGGGGCGTCAATGACCCTTAGTAAGGAAGATAACCTTACTAACTTGGTGAAGATAGTCTTACCCCCCCTTATTTTTTTTTATTTTTTTTGCTACAACAACAAATCACAACCCAACCACATTTTTATATGTTGCTGCCATGCTGCTACAACACGACACACAACGCACAACTCAGTTTCTCTTATTTTTTTTTTAATTGTTGCCAACACACAACATGCTGCCAACACTTCACATTTTTGCATTTTAATATTGCTGGCAGCAACATCACTCATGCCTTCGTTCAATTATTCTTCAAAAACACAAACCCAATCCACGTAGCACTAGTAAAAACGCTAGCAAAAGTTGGTGTGTCAAAAAAATCTGTTTTTTTTTTTTTTAATAAAAAATGTTGCTGCCAGCAGCACACACTCACAGCACTTGAAGCTTGTTATATTCCTATGTTGCTGCAGCAACACTCACGACCTCTTTCAAAGACATATTCGCATTAAAAACTGACGAATCCCTCAACCAATTAGATGATAAGATGCAAACATAATAAAAAGAAAGCATCTATATTAACCACACAATCAAGGAGTCAAGAAAACAGCGACTTCAAACATATGCTTATGGGTCAAAGAAACGTAACCTCAACCTCCAACCAGGTCCAATGGTGATGGAGGTGATCTGTTTTTTTTCATTATTGGAGTAGAAATCACATAGAGGTTCGTTTATTACGGAGTTTAATCCAACCTCATCTATCTCACATGTCTTGTTGGCCAATCCATAGCCTCTACTGTAGAGAATGTGAATGTATGGCCTGGTGCAACATCTATGCTCTCTCTTTTGCTGCCGATTTATATGTTGGACAATAATGGACTATCTTCTTCTCTTTTCTCTTTTATTGGCTTATTCGTATCTATCTCTCCCTCCCTCTCTCTGTTTTTTTTTTTTTGCTCCGAAATTAATCAGATTGATCGAAGGAAACATACTCGTATCAAAGATTCAAATCCATCGCATCTATTAGCAGGCTTGTTCTCTATTTAATCGATTCCTTAATCGAGCCCATAAATCCGAATCCTTAGATTGGAGTTTGGCAGATATCAATCGATGAAGAAATCCCATAAAGAAGGAAAAGACGAAGAGATAAAGAGAGAGAGAGAGAGAGAGAGAGAGAGATGAAGGAGAAACGTCTTCTCCCCTTTGCTGTCTATTCTTTCTCTTTTGAGAAGGAGATAGAAAAAAAAAAACTCTTCTGCTATCGGCACACCACTGATCAATATAAAAATTTTAAGGGTTTAACACGTAAAAGTGACTTTCTATTAGGGGCACACCAACGACTTAAAATAGTAAGTTGCTGATTTTGTTAACAGCATAACAAAAACTTTTTTTTTTTTAATTTATAAATATAAGTAATGCCAAAGGGTAGATTGACACAAAACTAAAAAAAGCTAAAAAAAATGTCAAAAGACAGATCGATTCCTAAAAAAAAATCTATATATGGTTTATAACTATCATTCCGTCCTTAATGAAATCACTCTTTTGAAATCCCAAATTATTTAGGGTTGTTCTGAATGTTCTTAGATCGAACCATAAAAAATGTGTCAATCAAAATATTCAACATAACGATCAATAATAGAGCCAAAAGAAGGATAAACCATACAAATAAATAAATAAACTAAAATAATAATAAAAAAGGTTTCTACTGGCAATGCTTCCCATACTTGGGGCTTTTCAAGTCTGATCCTCAATGTCCCCAGTGGAGTCGCCACTGAAAGCGCCCTCGATCCGCGGGGTGCGCGGATCCGCTTTTGACCCTTGAGGTTTGGGAGTCGCCACCTAGTTATTACGATCTAGGAACCGATCAATGACTCTAAACGGATAAAAACTAATCTAAAACAAAAAAAAACTGAATTCGGGGATCAAGTTACGGGGTTGGAAGGTGTTAGGCACCAACCCCGCCCGGCCAAAGCCGGTCTCTACTAAATTCCCAAGTAAATTACATTGCTAAAACCTAGATAAGAAAATAAATAAAAATAAAAAGTTTACCTTTCCGATGGCAAGGACTTTGTTCCCTCAGATCTGACAAAAAGAGCTCCTTGTACCGTGTTCCCTTGCTTCGTCTTGTCTCCGGATTTGACTTCGGATCTCCTAGACTGAGGTATCTCCTTGCTTTTGGATCTGAACTCTTCAAGTTTTTTGCGGATTTGGGGGTGTTTTTGGAAGGCTTTTAGGTGTTTCTTATGCTAAAATCGAATGGGGGATGTTAAGTAAGGAGTTGGGGCTCCAAAACTAGGGTTTATGGGGGGCTAGGGGAGCTTCTAGACCTACTTCTCTTAGGGTTTATGATTTGATACGAAAATAGGGTGTGAGCACCTCTATTTATAGATATTTTTAGGGGTTGATTTGGATAGAGTTAGTGTTTAATTAGAGATCTTTTAATTAGAGTTGTGTTTTAATTTGACTTGTTTTAGGTAGAATTGTGTTTTAATTAGAATTGTTTTAGGTAGAATTATTTTTAAGTTAGAACTCTATTAGATAGAGTTATTAATCAATTATAATTCTATTATGACTTTTGGTCTTATTTGATTGACTTTTAATGTTTTGACTTTAGTCTTAATTGATTGACTTTTAATATTTTGACTTCAGTCTTGCTTAATTGACTTTAATTTTGACTTCAGTCTCACTTGATTGACTTTAATACCTTGACTTCAGTCTTGCTTGATTTACTTTTAATTTTGGAGAACCCCCTTCCATTATTTCTTTAATTCTTTGGACCCCCAAATGGAGGGGTCCTTAAAGAAATATCCCACGAACCCTCAACAATTTTATCCGAAAGTCCGATTGATCGATTTTTTAGGTTCAAATTTTTTAATTAATTTCATCAATGTTTCACTTTAATTATTTAATATTTTATTTATTAATTTCGAATTTTTTAATTATGAAAATTGTGAAATTACTGTTTTGCCCCCGGAGAGGACTTTTCACGTTTTAAGTCAGTTTTTAATGTTCTAGGATGTTTTAGAATCGATTTTTCGTAAGGAATTCAATGGAAATATTATTTTGTGTCATTTATGAAGTTTTTTGTGTGAAATGGTTGTGAACTTTATGAGGGGCATTTTGGTAATTTTGTTAAATTCTGTTAAAATTGGTGAAATTGATTTATTGGTTCTGATTTTTTATTTTATTTTTTGTTTTTTTGTGTTCGAGAGAGTTTTCTTAAGCGAACGTAGGCTCTAGGATTGTTTTGATGTTAGGGATATTTTGGTAATTTGGTCAATTTTTAGTGATTTTTATCGTGAAGTTTCTTTTTGGTCTGCAAGATGATGGTTTCTATGTTTCTGGGTCGTATTTTCCTAGCGTAGCGTGGTTTCTAAGGTTTTGTCAGTTAGAGATACCTCATCCGGATTCTGAAACATATCTGGTAACAAAATAAAGTAATGGAATACACATCCATCATTGGGAATCATTGCATCGGATTGACGAGTTGATTAATCAGGCGATGCAAAAATGGGGGTCTACAGATGGACTTGGATTTGGGTTTGGGATATGATTGGATTTGGGTTTGGGTGATGGGCATAGGTTTAGGTGGATTAGGGACAAGGTATGGGCATGCGATGATATGAGTGATGCATGTATGCATGAAAATGATGCAAAATAGCAATGTGGGTCCGTCGAGAACTTGAGTTCTAAATCGAAATTAATTCGAGAAAATTTGGATCTTCCTAACTGATTCGTGCGAATTGGGGTGTCTACAGCTGCCCCTCTTTGCAGGAGTTGCTTGCAAAGAACTGCAAAGAATAAATTAGACCCTTTATTTGCACGAATCCGAAATAATTTATTACATGATGATTAAAAACATCGGATGGATTGAAGAATTCTTTGTAAAATGTGGCTACCCAAGCACGGGGTCTGACAGGATTAGCCTTTTTGAAACCCTTGATTTCGTGGCACGGAGCTCGTTTGAAATCTTAGATACCATTTTTTTATGATTTTGGAAGTGAGTGATTGACGTTTTGAACCATGCAATGCAATTTTGATATATTTTTTTCTTTTTCCCTCATTGATTTTGAATTTCGAACTTAGTTTCCCCTTCATGGAAGTTATAGGATCATCTTGAGAGAGCTTAGTGTAGCGTGACCATCCTTGAGAGAGACTTGCATGATGGTATGATATTTGAGTATTTGGTATGTGTCATGCCTCGGATATGGAGAGAATCATCGTTGACCAAGCTGCTCAGATCGAAGCCTTAATGGATGACTTGATGCCTACTACACTTTCCAGGGAAATGCTTGAGTGGCTCTTTGCCCGCTATTCCTTCTTGTACCCTGCTTTTAATGAGAATGATGTAGCACTATTTGAAATGAATGAAATAGTTTTTTTTACATAGTGGCCTCAGATATATCTACTGCTTTCGAAAAACACTTGATTTTAAGAAAAGTCCTAGATTCTTCGTCATAGGCCAAAAATAGTAATTTTGATGATGCATTTTTTTTTTGTTTTAGGTTTTAAAAGATTGCCTTTGTCGAATAATCTGTGACAGACTGTGTTTGAAAACTCTGAAAGTTAACGATCATGGTGCCTTTGCCAAATGTCGAGGATACAAGTGTCAGCTAATCCTTAGCCTCTTTAGAGTCATCCCCGAGATTGAGAATTTTGACTGAGTTATCTTAGTTGCATCTGTTGGAACATTGAGGACTTGAGATTTTTGCGTTCACAGTTTATACTCTTGCGGGCCAGAGTTTTGATTTTTTTGTTTTTTGTTTTTTTTTTTTTTTGTTTTTTTTATTTTTTTGTTTTTTTTTTTTTTTTTTTTTTTTTTTTTTTTTTTGTTTTTTTTTTTTTTTTTTTTTATATCATTTTTGCCCCTGGCGCCAGTTACGGTTTTCACCAGACCCGATTTCCACATTTTTGCGCATCGACGCCCTTTTTGGATTTTCATCGTGCCGGTGGTTTTGATCTTGCCATAGACTGATTTTTACTCATAGTGCCCTGACGGGTTTTCACCATGCCCTTTCAGTCTATGCTTACTTTATAGGTTTTCACTTTGAATACCTCCTTGATTTCTCTGTGCCCCTCATGGCTTGGTGACTCAAGTTGAGCTACGAGATCGAACACTCTACTCTTCTAGTGGCGCTCTTTCTTGAGTAACAAATCTGGACTCCCCTCTCGAGTTCCTCCGACGATTTTCATGGTACGGTGACTCAAGTTGAGCTTCGAGATTAATGACTCTACACTTCGAGTCGCTCTTTTTTTTCGAATATTCGATCTGGTCTCCCCTCTCGGGTCTTCCAACGACTTTGGTAGCTTGAAATCTGACTTAAGTAGCAAAATCAATTATACCCTGACGATGTTTTTCATGACATGCTTCCACCGTGATCGAGTTACCTTGAGCCATTCCTTGATCTGAAAGGACTTTAAATAGGACGAAACATAGGCTTAGGCTAGGGTTGTGAAAGGATGTAAGAAAGGCTGAGTCTGGATTTATTGATGGGTAGATTGGACATGGGGTTGTCTGTTTTTGTTTCGAAAATATGATCTATGTCTCCTCCCATCGTCACACGAACTTGTTTAGGTGAAGAGATTTGGGTCGAGTAAGATCAGACATTGAGGTTTTTGACTTTTTGATTTTTTTGTATTTTTTAGCCGTTCACAGTTTATCCTCATGCGGGCCAGGAGTATACTTTGGTATTTTTGTTTTGACTTTTGACGATTTTTTTTTTTTTTTGTGGTGGTGACTTGCCCCGGTCTAGGTTAAGAAATGAATGTGATGGCTCAAAAAGGGTTAACTAAGGGTAGATAATTGTTCAGGTAGTAGAAAGATGGCCTCTCTTCATTTCAAGGAACGACTTTAGGCGTAATATTTTTTCACGGTATCAGCATTGATCGGTTGTGGAAAGACTTCCCCATCCATTTCTGTAAGGATTAGCGCCCCTCCGGACAGTACATTTTGGACGACGAATGGCCCATCGTAATTCGGACGGAACTTTCCTCTCGTATCTTCTTGTATTGGCAAAATCTTTTTTAAAACAAGATCTCCTCGCGAGAACTCTCTAGGTCGAACCTTCTTGTTATAAGCTCGTGCTATTCTCCGTTGATAAGTTTGCCCATGATAGATTGCTGAAAGTCGTTTCTCCTCTATTAAGTTCAACTGATCGAATCGGGCTTGGACCCATTCTGCTTCATTCAATTCGGCTTCCTTTAATATCCGTAGGGAGGGAATCTCGACTTTAACGAGCAAGACTGCTTCCATTCCATAGACTAGTGAATAAGGCGTTGCCCCAGTCGAAGTTCGGATTGATGTTCGATAAGCATGTAGAGCGAATGGTAACATTTCGTGCCAATCTTTGTAAGTAACGGCCATTTTCTCGATGATCTTCTTGATGTTTTTGTTAGCGGCTTCAACTGCTCCATTCATCTTTGGTCTGTAAATGACTGAGTTGTGATGGGTGATCTGAAAATCCTTGCACATCTTAGACATGTCTTTGTTCTTGAGATTTTTGGCGTTATCGGTTACTATCCCGCTTGGGAGGCCGTACCGACATATGATGTTGTTCTTCACAAATTTCAAGACATTGCCCCTTGTAACATTGGCGTAAGATGCTGCTTCTACCCATTTTGTAAAGTAGTCGATGGCGACTAAGATGAAGCGATGCCCATTGGAAGCTTGAGGATTGATCTGCCCGATGACATCCATGCCCCAGAGTGAGAAGGGCCAGGGAGAAGTCATATTGTGCAATTCTGAAGGTGGCGCGTTGATCTTGTTGGCATAGATTTGACACAAGTGACATTTTCGAACATGTTGATATCCGTCGCTCTCCATAGTCATCCAGTAGTAACCCATTCTCATAATCTTCTTTGCGAGCATATGTCCATTCATGTGAGGTCCACAGACTCCTCCATGCACAGTCTCGATAAGCGTGAGCGTTGAGCTTCTGTGTGTTACACACCTGAGGAGGACCTCGTGATGCGATTTTTTGTACAAGACTCCGCTACTCAAGAAGAACTGTCCTGCCAATCTCTGAATAGTCTTTCGATCCGTCGTTGTGGCATCGGGTGGGAAAGTTCGGTCCTCTAAGAATGCCTTGATGTCTGCATACCATGATTTTTCCTCAGGTTCTTCGATCTCCACAGGTAAGTAATACGCTGGCTCGTCTTGAATACCAATCTCAATAGGGTCAACTATGGTATCTTTAGAGATGCTGATCATTGAGGCTAGAGTAGCCAATGCATCTGCAAACTGGTTCTTAGCCCTCGACATGTAAGTAAAGGAGATTCGGGTGAAGTTTGAACTTAGATCTTCGAGATACTCGTGATACGGAACCAGTCTCTGTTTTCGGGTCTTCCATTCTCCCGTTGTCTGGTAGACTACCAGACTTGAGTCTCCAAATACATCTATTTCATCCACTCCGAGGTCGATCGCTGCTTTCAACCCCACAATGCATGCTTCGTACTCGGCTTCATTGTTCGAACACTGAAACCTTAATCTGACTGCAATAGGGATATGCGTTCCGTCTGGCTTAACCAAGACTGCCCCAATTCATTTCCCTTTTGGTTTACTACTCCATCGAAGTACATTTTCCAACTAGACTCTTCATCGTCGCTCTCGGTTTCAGCAAATAAGATGGCTTCATCAGGAAAATTTGTCTTTAGTGGCTCATAATCAAGTAAAGGGTGCTCCGCTAAGTGGTCAGCGATAACTTGTCCTTTAATGGCTTTTTGAGTGACATAGGAGATGTCGAACTCAGATAATAGTAGCTGCCATTTTGCGGTGCGTCCCCGTTAGCGCCGGCTTCTCGAAGAGGTACTTCAAGGGGTCCATCCGAGCAATGAGCATAGTCGAGTAACTGAGCAAGTAGTGGCGTAGTCGTTGTGATGCCCAGACAAGGCACAACACGTTTTCTCGAGAGTCGAATAGTTCACCTCGTAACTTGTGAACTTCTTGCTAAGGTAATAGATATTGCTCTTTTCGACCTGTTTCATCATGTTGCCCCAGTACACAGCCCATGGAGTTTTCTTGCACGGAAAGATACATCAGTAGAGGTCGACCTGGTGTAGGAGGAACTAGAACAGGTGGATTAAGCAAGTATCTCTTAATCTTGTCGAAAGCTTCTTGACAGTCTTCATTCCATTCTTTCGGCTCATTCTTTTTCAGTAGTTTGAATACTGGCTCACAGATCGGAGTTAGTTGTGCGATGAACCTAATGTACTGAATTCTCCCTAGGAATCCCCTGATCTCTTTTCTGATTTGGGTGGCTCCATATTTATGATGTACTTCGTTTTAGCTGGATCGACTTCGATGCCTCTTCTGTTGACAATGAACCCTAATAGCTTCCCTGACGTGGCCCCAAATACACACTTTGCCGGATTAAGTTTTAAACTGTACTTCCTTAGTCGATCAAACAGTTTCTTAAAGTTTACCAGATGATCCTCATCGAGATTGGATTTAGCTATCATGTCGTCCACGTATACCTCTATTTCTTTGTGGATCATGTCATGAAATAAGGCCGTCATGGCTCGTTGGTAAGTTGCCCCGGCGTTCTTGAGACCAAATGGCATGACCTTATAGTGAAAGGTACCCCAAGGTGTAATGAATGCAGTCTTCTCTTGATCTTCTTCCGCCATTTTTATCTGATTGTAACCCGAGAAGCCGTCCATGAAGGAGAACATACCGTGCCCTGCTGTGTTGTCGACCAAAGTGTCGATGTGTGGTAATGGAAAGTCATCTTTAGGACTGGCTCTGTTCAGATCACGATAGTCTACACACATGCGCACCTTTCCATCTTTTTTTGGTACAGGAACGACATTAGCGAGCCACTCAGGATAGGTGGATACTGCGAGAAACCCTGCTTGGAACTGCTTCATTACTTCATCTTTGACCTTAAGTGTCCACTCTGGTTTCAACCTTCGTAATTTCTGCTTGACTGGCTTGCTTCCTGATTTGATAGGTAACTTGTGAACGACTAAATCTGTGTCTAACCCGGGCATGTCTTGGTAGGACCATGCGAAGACATCTTGGTACTGTTGTAAGAACTTTGTCATCTCCTCTTTCTGCTCAATTGTTAATAGGGCTCCGATTTTAACGATCCGTGGGTCATCTTCGGTGCCTAGGTTCACTGAGTTTGTATCCTCTATATTTGGCTGAACACCTTTCTCGTGACGTTCTATGAGTTCTTTGATTTCTTTTGGAGGATATTCAACCTCTTCCTCTAACTCTTCTTCGATCCCCATGAGATCAAAGTCGAGCTCGAGGTCAAAGTCGTATTCATCTCTTTCATACTCTGTTCTGTCACAAGACTCATTCAACTGAGGAAATTCTTTGAAAACCTTAGGTATTTTGAAGATTTCTGATTTTTTTGAATTTTTGAAAATATTTGATTTTTTTGAATTTGGAGAGTTTTTGATTTTTTTGAATTTTGAAATATTTTTTGATTTTTTTGAATTTTGAAAGATTTTTAATTTTTTTGGATTTTGTGGACTATCTGTATTCCTGAAACAAGATAAAGAAAAATCATGCAAATTTATTAGCAACGAAGGTGAGCCCCCAAAACAGTCTTGCTCCGAGGACGAGGGCTCATTACGGTCCTCGGGCAGATGAGATTTTGTTAATGACGTTTTTTTTGGAGGCCGTAGGGATTCTGGACCCTATGGCGGCCTCGTAAGTGATTGGGTACTCCTCCCAATTCTTGAAAATTTGCCCTTCTTCTGCAGGACGGATAAATCGGGAGAATGGCTCCCTTGGCGGTTCAGATATGACCATCACTTCTGGGTGAATGTCGTCAAATCCAGGTGCAGGCATTTGTAAGGTGGGTGGAATTATGACAGATCCCCAATCGATTTGAAAGGGGAACAGTGATTCTCTTCTCGGCACGGAGCCGGAGGTTTATCGGCACGGAGCCGACGTTTGTCAGCACGGAGCTAGGTTCATCAGCACCGAGCCAGAGGTTTGTCAGCATGGAGTTGGAAGTCATCGACACGGAGCCAGAGGTTGTCAGCACGGAGCCAGGGGTTCATCAGCACGGAGCTGAGGGTTCGTCGGCACGGAGCCAGGGGTTCATTGGCACAGATTGAAGGTTTGTCAGCACGGAGCTGGAGGTTTATCGGCACGGAGCCGGAGGTTTATCAGCACGGAGTCGAAGGTTGTCAGCACGGAGTTGGGGGTTTATCGGCACTGAGCCGAAGGTTCATCAGCACGGAGCCGGAGGTTTGTCAGCACGGAGCTGGAGGTTCATTGGCACGGAGCCGGAGGTTTATCGGCACGGAGCTAACGGTTGTCAGTACGGAGTCGAAGGTTCATCAGCAAGGCGCTGAAGGTTGTCAGCACGGAGCCGAAGGTTCATCAGCAAGGAGCTGGAGGTTGTCAGCACGGAGCTGGAGGTTCATCGGCGCGGAGCCGAAGGTTCATCAGCACAGAGCTGGAGGTTTATCGGCGCGGAGCCGAAGGTTCATCAGCACGGAGCTGGAGGTTTGTCAGCACGGAGCTGGAGGTTTATCGGCGCGGAGCCGAAGGTTGTCAGCACGAAGCTGGGAGTTTATCGGCACTGAGCCGAAAGTTCATCAGCACAGAGCTGGAGGTTTATCGGCGCGGAGCCGAAGGTTCATCAGCACGGAGCTGGAGGTTCATCGGCACGGAGCCGGAGGTTATCAGCACGGAGCCGAAGGTTCATCAACACGGAGCTGGAGGTCATCGGCACGGAGCCAGAGGTGTTTATCGGCGCGGAGCCGAAGGTTTTCAGCACGGAGCTAAAAATGTATTTTGTAAAAGGTAGATTAACTGATAGCTCTGATTTGGGTTCGGTATGAGTTGTTCCCTGACTCGAAATATACGTGGGCCATGGACCCATTTGAAAGTGGGTATGGGTCGTGGACCTCGCTTCAAATGGATATGGGTCGTTGACCCAATAGGATATGGATGTGGGTCGTGGACCTCGCTTCAAATGGATATGGGTCGTTGACCCAATAGGATATGGATGTGGGTCGTGGGTCCAATTGGAATGATATGGGTCGTGGACCCAATTGAAATGATATGGGTCGTGGACCTAATTTGATATGGATATGGGTCGTGGACCCAATTAGATATGGATATGGGTCGTTGACCCAATTGGAAGTGGATATGGGTCATAGACCCATTTGGATATGGTATGAGTTGTGGACCCATCTAGAAGTGGATAGGGGTCGTGGACCCAATTGGAAGTGGATATGGGTTGTGGACCCATTTGGAGATGGTGTGGGTCGTGTGGACCCATTTAGAAGTGGAATATGGGTCGTGGACCCAATTGGATGTGGATGTGGGTCGTGGACCCAATAGAAGGATATGGGTCGTGGATCTAGTAGGATATGGATGTGGGTCGTGGCCCAATTGGAATGATATGGGTCGTGGACCCAATTGGAATGATATGGGTCGTGAACCCCATTTGATATGGATATGGTCGTGGACCCAATTAGATATGGATATGGGTCGTTGACCCATTGGAAGTGGATATGGGTCATAGACCCATTTGGATATGGTATGGGTCGTGGACCCATTTGGATATGGTATGGGTCGTGAACCCATCTAGAAGTGGATATGGGTCGTGAACCCAATTGGAAGTGAATATGGGTTGCGGGCCCATTTGGATATGGTATGAGTCGTGGACCCATTTAAAAGTGGATATGGGTCATAGACCCAATTGAAAGTGGATATAGGTTGTGGACCCATTTTGGTGTGGATACGGGTCGCGGACCCGATTCAGAGTGGTTATGAGTAAGGTTGATAGTGTGTCCCATTGGGTCCGGATCAACCTTGATAGGTAGAGTGGAGGCGAGCTCCATTTGGGTCAAACACAAAGTGGCGAGGGGTAGACCCTAAGTTTAACGATGAAATGACTTATTTAATCATTTTCAAGTCCTAAAACTTAAAAGAAAAATAAAGTCCAAGAGAAAAGTTGTCAAGACTGATGTAAGGAACAAAATGAGCAAAAAAAATATATATATTTTTTTTTTTGGGGGGTCCGTTTTTAATGAACGGACCGAAGAGCTTTTGTACTGGTCCGCTCTTTAAAAACGGACCAGAACCTTAATTTTTGCAAAAAAAAAAAAATTTTTAATTTTTTTAATTTTTTTAAGATTTTGAGGCACATAGCCTCTGTTTTTTGGCTTGGGGTACAAATTTTTTTTTTCTATGATGCAAAGCATAAAAATATATAAAGATTTCCCCCTTTACCTAGGGGGACATGTAAGAAAATAAAAAAAAACTTAAAATCTATACAACTTTGCCCCCTTGACATTATAACTTTGCCTTCAAGAGCTAAAAAAAGAACATTACAAGATACCCAAGGGTTGATAAATCTTGACATTTGTGTCCTATGCCTCTAATCGTATTTTGATGCATGCGGCTATAGGTGGTTTGAGGTTACTCAATCTTCAAACCTCCATGCACATTGAAATGTACACTTCTTAGGTTGGTGATTGAGGTGGATGTTCTCCTCCCCGCCTCCCCAAATGAACGATATAGGGGGCTTGAGAGTACCGGCATCCGGGGTTAGATTTTTAAAATAGGAGAAGGTGGTATGTGCAATGAGATATGAATCGAATGTGCACAAGTGCATTACAAGTGTGTATCAACCCTTACAACTTGAATCAAAACAAAATAAGAAACAAATATTACATGCATTCCCACAAAGAAGAGAAAATCATAAACACAATAAAGTGAATCAACCAACACATATGTTAGTAACAAAAATAAACTAAGAAATAAAGTTGAATATTTTTTTTTTTTTTAAAGAAAAATAAAAGAAAAGAAAAGAAAATGGCCAAGTCAAATCGGTTTGGACCCACTAGGTCTCCAGTGGAGTCGCCAAGTTGTAGACATGAAATGTTCGCCATGAACCTCAATGCTACCTTGCTTGGAGTCGCCACCATTCTTTTTTGAAATGGGTGTGAATGGGCACCCGGATTGATTCTTTTGAAAACCATTTTTTTCATGGCATTGTAGTGACTCTCATATGTTGGAAAGGGCACGGTCTACCTAAGATCTAGGTAAGGAGGTCCGGTTAGAGGATGGGGAAGGTGTTAGGCACCCCATCCTCTCCACCAAAGGTGGTTACCTTGCTTGGCCATTTTATTTTGTAAAAAACTTAAGAAAATAAATATTAAAATGCATGAGAATGTATGGTAAGAGTGGTGTGTGCATTAAGTGGAATGTTCCCTAAAAAAGGGATTTTGATTTCAATGTGACATTAGGGACATTCTATGGAAGAGAATGACCCATATAATCACATTAAATTTATGAAATGAATGTTGGTTTGAACTCTTAGAGAGACTCCATAATGGAGTTCCCTTGAAGTCCCAACCATGATGTATGTATGCATGGCTAGAAACTTAGTGTTTCACCCCATCAAGAGGGTGACACATTTCTTCATCATTGCCATGCAGTAAGTGAGTGTGTGCATTGTGTACAAGATGATGCATGAGATTGGGATGAAAAGGACTTCAACCCCCATCCTTTCGATCGAACCTTAGTCCAATCTACCGGGGATGGGAGAGGTGTGCATTACATCCTAAAGGATTTCTAAATGAGAAAATAAAATAGAGGATTAGAATAAGAAGATGCAAGCTTTAAAATAAATAACTACATCTTATCCCCACCTTGTCCCTTAATGAACTTGAACCTTGAAGAGTAGGCTTGAGAGATGAATGAGATGATTGAGGGTTGAGTTGAAGTTTAGAAGATGAGAAAATGAATAGGAAATTTTGTAGAGTTTTAGGTTGAGAGATGGGGGCTTGAGAGCATGAGTTTTCATAGAAAATGAGGGTATTTATAGAGTTTTTGGAGAACTTTTGGGGATAAGGGTCCAACCCTAAAAATAAAGAAAATGGACATGAGATTTAGGTTATTTCTTTTGGATTTTCCATTTGTATGAGGGTAAAGATGACATTTGTGGAGAAACCCTAAAAGCATGCTTTAATCCTGGTTTTTTGGTAAATAGAGGTGAGAGAACAAAAGTACTTTTGGGAGGGTGAATAGGAGGATGACATGTGTAAAGGTGGAGTGGTAGGTAAAAAGTAGATCTTGGTTTATTTGTAAATAACTCATAAAGCAAGGGTGGAAGTGTAGTTTTGAAATTGACCAATGGGAAAACAAAAGCACATTTGGGAGGGTGAATAGGAGGATGACATGTGTAAAGGTGAAGTGGTAGGTGAAAAGTAGACTTTGGTTCATTTGTAAATAACAAATAAAGCAAGGGTGGAAGTATAATTTTGAAATGGACCAATGAGAGAACTCCATGTATGTACTTGAAGATTCCCACCTTTTGAGGGCATAATGGGAAGTTCCCTCACCTTTATGGATTATTACCAAAGACCAAATAACCTTTTTGTTTGACTAAACTTTTTTGAGAAGGGCATTCTTGAGTTTTCACAAAGGGAAAGTTGACCCTCCAATTAGATGATGCATTGGGTATTGGGGGCTTATGAGGCATCAATATGTGTCATCATATAAGGGGTAAGAGAATGGACTTGGGTTTGGTTTGGGATATGGACTTGGATTTGGCTTAGGATGGACTTGGACTTGGGTTAGGGATGTGGACTTGGGTTTGGGCTTAGGATGGACTTGGTTTTGGGTTAGGACATGGACTTGGATTTGGGTTTGGGATATGGAATTGGATTTGGGTTTGGGTGATGGGCATAGGTTTAGGTGGATTAGGGACAAGGTATGGGCATGCGATGATATGAGATGATGCATGTATGCATGAAAATGATGCAAAATAGCAATGTGGGTCCGTCGAAGAACTTGAGTTCTAAATCGAAATTAATTCGAGAAAATTTGGATCTTCCTAACTGATTCGTGGGAATTGGGGTGTCTACAGCACCAATCATGATGGTTAAAAGGATAGGATGGTAAAATGACATTGTTTCTAGAAATTTTTTTGAGAAGGGTAGAATGGTCCTAGGTTATTAGTTTTAGATCAAATCCTAGAAAATTAGGCTCGATGACATGTAAATATAGATTGGGATTTTGAAAATTATGATCATCAACCTAGCTAACTCTCTAATAACGCAGGGTTAATCTAGTCTTTGCTCATAAGTTCTAGAGAATTCTATAGATTGGGTGAAATTGTCACAAACCATAGAACTTAATCAAATTACAAAAAACCTTTTAGGATTGATGATAGACTTGGGGTGCATAAGAGTAATCTACCTTAGTTTAATTATAACGAGACCAATTTGACCAAGGATTTTTGTTGGAATAATAAGAAAATTACAAGAAGACCGAGGTGGTGGGATTATTAAAGAATTGAAGGAAAGGGTAAAAGAGTAAAATGGATGGATTTTCTTGGGGGGAAAGTCACTAAGGAGTGGGTTAAAAGATAATTATCCCTAATAGAATTCGAGCTCACATGGGCTTATAACTGTCCAATAAAATTGGCCTTGGGTGAACTAAGGCCTGAACAAAATTAAACATGGCCGTGGGTTACCCTTGGACCAAGCAAAAATTACTCTTGACCATGGGTCACTCTTAACTAGGAAAAATATAAGCTTGGCTAAGATTGATGTACAGTTAGACTTAAAATTAAGCTTGACAAAGGGTGAGATACGACTAGGCTTAATTCAAAATCTTGAAAAATGGCCTTCAGGCCTTGTGGATGTTTGAAACTTGGGTTTTTGACCCTCTTGAAATACACTTGGGTCAAGCCCTTTCTCGAAAGATTTTTGGTGCTCTTAGGCTCAGCCTAGGAAAAAATAGGCTATCTACAATGATTTATGACTTAACAAATTAGGTTTAGACTCTTTGTAAAATATGAAAGTATTATGAATCCTAAAACTCTAATCCGTTCTCTATAAATAAAAGACCAGACAAGAGTTATAGATCATGTTCTTCAATCTTCTCTATTCCTTTCATTTCTTTTAGTTTTTAGTTTTTTATGTTTTTTTTCTTTTAAAACTTTGTAAACAAAATGAGTTTTCTATCAGTTTCAGGCCAAAATTAATATAAAAAAAACATCATTCTCTTCTCAATCCCTTCTCTCTTTATTCTTATAATTTCTTTTATTATACTTGCAATGATCCATGGCTAGTCCTCCATTAGAGAGGTCGATGAAACCTGAGTAAGATCATCTTAGTTAATTTTATTTATTTTTAATCATGCTTCAATATTTTATTGTGATACCAATTTGTTAAGTAATGATCATCAAATCTAATATTTATTTTCTTGATTTTGATAGTTTAATCTTAAGATAAGTTCAAGTTAAAGTATGCCTTATTAGAGATTTTATATTTAATTTTTTGATTTCGTATTCTTAAATCTAATAACAGAATTTAGATTACATATTTGGGTTTAATAGAATCGTCTTTTGATTTAATGACATAAGATTTGTTGATTGAATTAAGATAATAAATAGACAAATAAATCGATGAGATGGATTATTTTTTATGGATTCAACCGATCTAATTCTTTACATTTTGATTCCTATTCTTGTTTATCTAAAGTTTGTTTTATTCAATTTTCTTTAAATATTTTGAATTGTGATCGTTTTAAGCCAAAAATTGTAGATCAACATTGTCTCTGTGGATTGATCCTTGCTTGCCAAGGCTTATTATTTTCTTCTTTATTTTCATTGATAATCTGCACCGAACATAGATTAAAACACATTGCAAACAAGAACACATGGTTGCTAGTGATTAATGTGTAATTATAGTTGTGAACTGCCCCAGTTACAAAATTTTGTTGAACTTCCTCTTTACCACATCAAGAAGCAAATACGAAAATCCACATATTAAAAATAAAAATTCATATGCTATTAAACTCCTATAGCACACTAGCCTTGCTAATAGAAAAAAAAAATTGATATTTATTATTTACCAAACACATGTTAAAAATCCACCATTTTTAGTAGATCAAATAAAAATAAAGCAAATTTCTTCTTCAACTGCAAATTCTCCATTTTCTTGAACTTTAAAATCTCCATGTGTTTCCACACAAAAAAAAAAAAAAAAAATTCATCCATGTATACAAAAATAAAGTCAAAAGCACATTTAAAAAGTGAAAAATTAAAAGTAAATGCGTACGTTAAACGGTTACCTAGGCTTAATTTGGATGAGAGAACGATCATCTTGAATTTGTTGAGAATTTCCTTGAACCTGCATGGATGATTTAGATAATTAATATAATAATAATTTCACACATATCATTTTAGTTTATCTAAAAATTAACCAATTTGACTGCGAAGGTAACATATGTTCTTATTGAAGATTGCTTGAGATGACATCTTGATATGGACAACGTAACATAAAATCCTATACATAAATAAAATGTAGTTTAACTACAAAATAATGATTTAAAGAGAATCCAACATAAGTGTCAAAACCATTCACTACCTGAATCAGTCGTGTATGATCATAAAAAGTATTTTGAGTAGCATTAAATATCGGTAATTGTTGTATGTAGGGATTAGGTTTCATGTAATGGTACAAGTCCTGAATAAGTAACATAAATTAAGCATTATGTGTTACAATAAAATTAATCAAATAAATGAAATCAAAATTCTAAAATGTTAATGAACCACTTGATTGTGATCGAAGTATTACCTGATTTATTAAAGTTGGTGTGCAGGCATGACGTTGATGGTATGCTGGTAAAGGACATTGAGTAGAAGGAACAGTGCCTGGTGTTTGAGGTTGTACATTCTTTTTTTTATTCTTCTTAGTGTCACATTTTTCAATGAAAGATTTCAATCGACCTCCACCACGATAAACACCTTTCTTTTTTTGATTCACCTTATGTCTGTGTTATTTTTATCATACAAGTTATTTGTCCCACCACTACTTCAGCCAATATCTTGAGTTGCTTTAAAAGCTTTTGTCTTCATAATTTTGTTTAATTTTTGTATCAAATTACCCAATTCATTTTTAACACATTCATATGTCTCATTGGACTCAACACCAATAGCTACTACTTTAACTACATTACGACAAAGCTCTTTATACCGATTTGATAACAATAACTTAAGATTTGTTTTCCAATAGTGCCAACAAAATTGTAAGTTGCACTTCCAGACTTTGCATATTTTATCCACCTCTTCAAGATGTATCAAGAAGGAATCATCTTTACATTTCTCAAATCAAGTACTTTCAACACATGGTAACAAAGAATCTCAACAAATTCAAACTTCTTATAGTTACAAATGATTGTATCATATGATGTGTTAAAAGTAATAGTGTGTTCACGACTATAACCATATAAGCTAACCTGATTCTTAATTCTCATTTTAATCTGCAAACTTCGCACTCTTCTAAATTTTATGTTTCACTCTCGTCTTCAACTTGAATATTTGACGAATTGTCATAACTAGGTATACTATTTGTATCTTCATTGTTAATCATCCTTGTAAGTTCCCAATAACCAATTGGACGACCTAAGATCTTTCACAAACCGTTGACAAATAAATAAAAAGATGGATGAATAGATCATAAAAAATAAACACAAAGGGATATGAAATCCCTCCAAGCCAAGAGACATATCCATAATTTTTAAAACTATGGATCCAAGATTCATAAATAAGTGCAACCAACATTTAATTGGATACAAAAACAAGAACAATTTAAAGACTTCTAAATAGTATACTCTACTAGATCAAAGTAAGAACTGTTGGGGGAACAAGGAAAAATCATCATTATAATCTAAATTATATTCCTTGTGCATTATGAATATGCACTCTCAGAGGTCATGACTGAATTTCCATTAGCAACGTCACCTCTTGGAGTTTTTTTTTTGCATTTATAGCTCCTTGCTTATATCCTAAATATTATTCAATCTCATCCTCCCCAATGTGAATAGTATTTATCATATTTAAATTATTCTGTCACACCCCAATTTAGGATCTAGATTTTCTCAAATCTCCAAGGTAAGCGAAAAAAAATCAAAATTAAGATCTTAAAACTTAAATACGATATAGATTTCTTCAAAATAATTTCGACAGAATTTCCCTTAAAAAATTTTACCTGTAAAAATATACTAATATAATTAAAATCCATATATCTACTGCATTCCAACCACCAAATCATAACAAATATCTATCACTTAAAAAAATATATGTATAATTACAATCCAAAAGTGTATATAGATCAACTATACATCTCATATCGATCAACAATTGTCAATGTCATAAACATTAAGTCTCACTTTCTAAACACATACATACAAATAGACACAATACACATAATTCTAATATATACAAAGAAGTCCAAAACTACATAAAATAATTTCACTAAACTCCAATCCCAACTCACATATAACAGAAATAGTATTCATCATCCTGATTTTGTGACCCTTCTATATAATGCTTTCCATCAGAAATAGGCATTTCAGTAGTTGGGACATCTATAATGTTTTACTGGTAGGATGACTAATAAGAAAATTATTCAATAGTAAACTTACATTTTAAATTAATAGTCATAATATGAATGGATAAACAAACTAATCTATTATAAATAATGTAGATTTTTAAATAAATAAACAAAATTAATAACATTTAAAATAGGCTAGTCTTTAATAAAACAATAATGAAATATCTCCATCTCATAATAAAACAAAAGAAACATAAACATGTCATAAAAATATTAGTCCTAGTAGTGTATTTGATAAGAATGACGAGTTATACGATTGATACAAAAGTACCGATCTGTATATTGATACTCCAATACTTAACCAATGTGGAATTCACTGTTAGTTCTTAATTTTATAGTCGATCTGACAATTTACCTAATTAATTGACCGTGTTTTCTGACTCAGGTTGGTTGTTAATCCCTAATGGAGATTAATTGTTTGACTACTATAGATTGTAAATGATCATTTGACAAGCTATATTTATTGTACTTCTATGGTATGCACGTGTCCTCAATCAGTATGGTCATTTACAAACCATCTTTATAATACAATTTATTATTTTTTTAATAAAGATAATATAAATTTTTTTCTAATAGTAGGTACAATGATATTCTCAAGTGATATCCCATATTACCGAAGAAAATATTAAACTCCTATTATTCTAAATTAATTGATTACTTTTGAAAATAATTATTAATTAATCTTATAGGCATTCATTATCTTTTTAATGGATAACAAAAATAATAATTTTTTTTAAAATTCATTTGAAATATATTAAAACAAATTTACAAGTTTGATGACATTCCCAAGTATTTTAGTATTATAAATATGCAGTAGTATATCGAAACCAGTAAATCATAAAGTAGTAAACATGTAATTACACCGTCCTATGGTTATCATCTTAATTGCATCATATGTTCATTACACAGTGCTCAAAAACACAACCGAGAATCTCATTCTAGATTTTAAACAATCGAGATTTTCATTCTCGATTTCAAATTTAAACTTAAATATTTCATTATTTTTTTAAGATTATTATCCAATAAAATACACTTTCAAATAGGGCATCTTAGCAATTTTTAAAATGAACACTCTACGAAAATTACTATGAAAATTAATTTGTTAAACAAATTGATTTTCTGGTTACACTCATCCAAATTTATTTATTTTTATTTCACAATATTAAAATATCGTAAAAAAGATATAAAACAAATTATTCTACAATTCAATGCATCAATTTTGAATTTAAATCATAATAAATTTAAAACTAACTATTAAAATAGAAATAAAACTATAGACACCTCATTTTTTACATCTACCTAATTCGACAATTCGTCGTCTGACTATTATAAATTTTCTAATGATGAGCACAAAGAACTCGAAAGCTTGAGAGATCATTTCCCAATTTTTTTGTTTCTAGCCCTGTCATCTCTCTCACTTATTACAACTCAATATAGAAAATTACTCATGCTTGGATCGTTACACCTTACATTCGATTTAGCAAATACGTACCCTTAGGTCCACTACACAGTTCAATAACTTAAAAACCTCACAACATAAGAAAAATATGATTTCGAGACTTAGAAATAATTACATTGGGATTGAAAGAATCTTACGTTAAAAACTCACAAAAATCAATAAAATGATGAAAATACCCCTCTTGGCCATATGCTTCCGAAAAATCTCAAAAGTACTTTCATTACCTTCAAAACATTATTTCGAGTCTAACGAGATTAAAATTGGTGAAAATTATGAAGTTTACAAAAAATTACAAAAAATGACCAAAATACCCTTTGATATCCGACAAGGGAAAGCTTCGGAAAAAACATTAAAAACGTGAAAAAATTGGGGAAAAATGATGAAAATAAAAATATATTAAAAGTTATGAATAAATATATATCTAATGAAAATTCATAAAATCAAGTTATTATCATCAAATTCCATATTTTTATATTTATGAATATCAAATTATATTATGTATGAAACCCCACATTTTGAAAAAGAGAGGATATTTTCATTTTTCGGTGCTTGTGAAAAAAATCAATGACTTTTATTACAAATGAAAAAGTTGCATTTTTTTAACGTTTTAATCGCCAAGGATGCAAATCACGTTTTAAACGCATTTTTCTTTTAGAGAAAAAAAAAACATCATTTTTGTTACTATGCTCAAGAGAAGGTTGTCTTCAGCCTAATCAAGAAACAAAAGAAAGGTTAATGAAAGTAGGTTGTCTCCCATATGTAACTATTTCAACATTTTTTTTTTCCATAAAAGATCCAAGATTCTATCGTCTCCTCTTTTATGGTTGTCTTTTTCTTTGTAATCCTGACCATCTCATCTATATCCATATAGGCGGATTTAAAGTGAGGCCTATGGGGGCACTTGCCCCCACAAGAGTTTTCAAATTCTATGGATTAATGTGCTATTGAGAGAGATTTAAGGGGCGGATAAAGAACTATGCCACTATTGCCCCCACAAATTTTTTTTCCACTCTTAGTTGCAACACTCTTAATTGTCCCCACAAAAATTTTTCTACTCTTGGTTGCCCCCACATGAGCAAAATCCTGGCTTTGCCCCTATGTATCCATATTGTTAAACTTACAAGTTTGCTTTCTTGTTATTACAAGAAGAAAAAAAAGAGAAAAAAGGTAGAGAAGCAGCTGATGAAAAAAAAATTCAGTGATATGAGTATGAATATACTCGGGACCGACCCATTTTATGTTCTACTTTTAATCTCTTAAAAATAATTTAAAAAAATAAAAATAAGGAAAAAATGAAGACTTGTGATGAATGCATGCAATTTTGATACATGGCTTATGTGGCAAGGGCACAGAACCATTGTGCCCTTGCCACGTCGGCATTTACAGAAATAAAGTGCATTCATCATTATTCTAAAATAAAATAAAAAGAGAAAGTGAGGGGGGGGGGGCAGGTTTTTTTTTTTCCCCCAAATTAGATGTGGGCCCTCACTTTGTTTAGTGTTTAAGCTTTAGTATCTCTAATGGACGGTTATGATCTTTCAGTATGGGAGGGAATGCATCATCCATTCTCATACAGAATATGATGGAAAGCCTAACTTATCACATGAGGCATAAAGTGTAAAAGCGTATGATGTGTTTGCTAATAATTTCTTCGAGAATTTACATTCTCACACCAACTTTTTTCTTTATCACACACACAAAATAGCAAATAATGAAATTAGATATAGGTTCTAAAGACATGGATATTTGGGTGGTGAAGAGATAATTTTAGGTAGGATTTCATTTTCAATTCGGTGATTGTAATGCATGGCGTCTTTGGGATGTTGACATATGCCCATTACGAAGCTTTGTGCACATCTTTCGTTATATATTATTGGTCACATACATGTCGAGAATACATCACAATCTATCTAATAATTTTGTTCACTCGTTCATCTAATAAGCACGTTTGTTGTATAGTTTGTTCCAAAAACCCCAAATCAATAATTAAAAGGAGCTTTATATTTGGATTACACAATCGTCTGATTTTTTTCCCAATTATCTATCGATCAATGCATTTTCTGATTCTAGGACGATTTTAGCCTCTTACTGACAATATTAATTTATTTTTTTATTTTTATTTATAATTTAGAAAATTTACTTAATGAACCTTGAATAGAGGAACTTCTTTCTAAATAACCCCTAATTTGTCGAGGTCAACAATTAAAATCATTGAGATCAACCTTTGATATATCCTAATCATTGCGATTGTCCTTTTAGAACCCATTATAAATTGTCGATGTTGATGTTTGAAATTAAACCATTAAGATCTCAATGATTTAAATGGTGGTCTCAATGATTTGAATCATCATTTTGAAGGATTTGAGTTTGATTTATTATAAGGGTGAGGGAGGCGTGAATGTTGAAAGATTTTACTCAATGGATTATTAAGACGTCATGTCAAAAGTCAAGGGATTGCAATTTCCTATTGATCAACATATATTAAAGTGCCTCTCAAATTTAAAAAAATACCCATATTATAACCAAGTTGGGATGCTTCTTTACATGTGGACCAATAGGGATATGGGGTCTTTGTGATCTACTAGTCTCCAAATTGCACTCAAGTTAGGGTAGCATATATTTAAAAAGAATTTTTTTATTATATTTGTATTAATATATTATATATAAGGTCAAGATTCTCTCTGAAAGCATAAGAGTAAGATCGAAGGAAGTACACTACAAATGCAAAATCTTTTAAATCATCTGATGTATGTTTGGGTGATTTATATTATACCCTTCACATTTTGGTGAATATCTGAGATGCCTAATGTTATTAAAATGCTGATATGCCCCCTTGACCTCAGTCTTCTCTGATAGACACATTTAAGATGACCCAAATTCCATCGTCTTCTTCGTTCTCCATCCAAAAATCCTTGATTTTTATCTCAAAAGTTTGCTGTTTTTAAGCTCTTCTGCCTCCATTGTAAATTTCTTTAAATCTACTCAATCCATTAGCTTCCTAGTAGAAAATCCTAGAGGTTTTTTACCCAATATATACATATTTTTGGATCTTGACCTCCCAAAACATCCGATTAATCCTCGGGGCACGTGAACTTCATTTCCCCCACACACACATCAGATAATTTTTAGGATGAATACCTAGGATAGAGCTGTAAATGGGTCAGGTTTTAGCAAAATCCACCCCGGCCCGTTATGAATTGGGTTTAGCTATTAAGTCCATCTAGCCACCGGACTGGGCTAAGCGTGTTTAATAATAGGATGGGGTTTGGATTTTGAATGTTCGTCCGTTGGTGGTCCGGCCCACTATACTATATTAATTACAATATATAATAGTTTAATTATAAATGAATAATGATCCCCCTCGTAGTGTCTTTGAAAATGGGTTTGTCCTGGCCAGCAAATGGCCCAAATGTAGGGGGAAGTTAATTGGGCTTGGCCTAAGGTTTTATTTTTATAACCCCAGCCCTATTTTCAGATAGGTTGTATTAGGGCCTAATTTTTTGTCTAAAAGGACTGGCCCATTGACAGCCCTACTTAAGGTGGGATTGAACTCAAAACCTCATATTCCTAAGACATGGTATTAGCTGTCCAGTTATTCCCAATTGATTTTGAGTTGGACCCCCAAATTTATCATGGTATCAAATCAGCCTTTCTCTCCTCCACATCACCCAATTCATATCTATACATGTTTTGGCCCAATCTGGCCCACACGTGTGAGGGCGTGTTGAGTTTAGTCCCACATCAGACACTCGTTGCCTTGTCTCTCTCCTTATAAGCTCATGGGCCTTTCCACTCATTGCCAATTGGTTTTGAGTTGGATCCCAAATTTATCATTTTTAACTCGCAAATCACAAATAGGACTGGATTCTTGTAGTAGAAAGCATGGTTTTTTTTTTTTTTTTTCTTCTCTTCCCATTTTTGGGCTCAAAAGAGTTTCTTCAATTGGTTGAAGTAGATGGGTTGAAGATAAGATCAAATGGGCTGAAGAACTTGAAGATGATGGATTTTTTAGGAGAAAACTCATTCAAGAATTTGAAATCAATAGATTTAACATAAGGTTGAATATATTAAAGAGGTTGAAGATTTGGATTTTTGGAAGAAAAATCTGAATTTTAGATAGAATTTTTTGGGAAAAATATAAGGGTTTTAGAAAACCAATTTTAGTATTAGACTGGATATATCTAACTCGGTCAAATTTCCATTCGACTTAGCCAAGTTCTTTAATAACTTGATGAGTTCATTCCTTCGAGTTTTGTTACCATCACCTTGAAATCTAGTTGATTTGAGTCAAATTGACTGAGTTTCAAGTTGATTCAACAAATTTTATAACTATGGTTTATACCCTACAAAACTGTAATAAGAGTGGGACCCACCATTGTGTTTTGTTTTATAACACAATACTAGGACAATAAGATACAATTGCTAGAAATCACCATTCAGAGTGACTTTTTGTGTCATGGATGATTAAAGGATTTGCCAAACATTAATGTGATCATGGGTTCATATGGTATTTTGGAGTTAGACCAAACTTTTCTCGCTTTATTTTTCCTTATATATTAGGGCTGCAATTTGGGCTGAACCCAATGGATTCAATCCAACCTTGCGTCGGGTTTGAGCACATACAGCTAGGGTTCAGCCCGGGTTGAGACAAAAAAATTTGACCGAACGAAACCAAGTTGGGTTCAGGCATAGACATCGGGTTACCCGAACCCTAACTTAGGATGGTTATAATTTTAAAATATCTTTAATTCTTTCTCATTCCCATTTTAAATTTTAGTTAATCATCATTATCTTTCTATTAACATTTGCTTATAATTTCATATGTGTGAACTTTTGAAATTTATTTTAAGACAAATAATTGTAAATTTTAGATTTTTTTTTACATACCACTTATCTTTATATAGGTCATTATCAAGGGCGGAGTTAGGATTTTGCACACATGGAGGCCACTAAGAGTGGAATTTTTTTTATAGGGGCAACTAGGCAACTAAGAGCGATTTTTATTTATTTATTTATTTTTTTTTTTGAGTTGTGGGGGGTGGCCATTCAAGAATGGAAATTTTTTTGGGGTGATAATAGGGACGGATTTTTATATCTGCGGCTATTATATGTAAATCATATAGCCTTTGATTTTGAAAATTCTTGTGAAGGAAAGTGCCCCCACTGTAAATCCGCCCTCATTATCATTGCTAATTATCGAATATTAATGAGGAATGAGCCAACCAAACTTGGGTTGGGCTTGGTTGAGCATTTCGTCCCCGAGGTCGGGTTGGGCATGGGTACTTGCACGAGTTGGTGTTTGTGAAGTGTGGGTTGGGCGTAGGATGATCACCAAATCGGCCCAAGTTGCAGCCCTACTATATCTATGCATCAAAAGGCACTTTGATTTATTACATGTTTACCCACATATCTAGAAAATAATTAAATACAATAGTTTATAATCATGTACGGAAACATCCTTGAATTGAGATCCTTGTGTAAGTACATTAAGAGATGAATCATACTTTATCAATTTATGACACAGGACACATTAAGGGTAGAGATGCATGGGGTGGATTCCATCCAAGCTTTATATGCTAGTGAAACAATAAATTTGTCCTTTTAGCTATAGAGATTCTCTTCCTTGTAGCATGTGGTGTGATAGTGTGAGAAAAACAATTCCACTTGTAATAGTGTTTCCTTTACACCACATTGCCAGTCCCAAGTTTCAATAAATAAAACCCCCAAAGAGTTGGCTCAATGGTAAAATTAGTGTCAAGAATTTACTTCTTTTAATCGTGTGTTCGAAACTGGATGGCCTTCTAATTTTATTCTATTACACGTTGGAAAACTTTCATGGGTGTCAGGACTAGTTTCATCCCAAAGAATAGTGATATATCAAGAAACAAAAGAGTCGCTATAGCTGATGTGCATAACTGATGCTCTTGATGTGACGGTGCACAGAACCAAAGATCTTTTTCTTCGGGATATACAAGGAAAAAAATCTACAATTTTGTGCATTGCCATGTCAAGAGTGTCAGTTTTTGCGAGTCAGATTATCATTAGTTTAAGACAAAAAAGTCCATGTAAAAGAGAATTGTGTAATTGTCAGTCAATCACTCTAAAAATCATCATCCATTAATATGAATTTTGACGAGATATTTCATTTCATTCATGATATGGCAGTACTGGAAGTAAAATACTAACAACAATGAAGTTGAGTCGCAATGGGAAGTAGGCAAGGGTTACATATATGAATTAACTCTCAATAATAGAAAATTTGGCTTTGGACAAAATGGAATGACAGAACAAGATTTGTTTAACCAACCCCAAATCTTTCAGATAAAACTTTGTTGTTGTTGTTGAATAGTATGAGAAAAAGGTGATTGCCATTTTCGTCTAATTATAACTCAAATGGACCTCAATTTCAGATTTTCCAAATTATCTAAGTTTCCTTGGTGTGGCATTGCATAATCCATGCCTAATTATTCCCAATAGCTATAATTCTCCGAGATACAAGTAAAATGCATCTATGGACATGCGCACGCCGCCCCATCAAGGAGTCTAGAATATAAATTATTGGGTGTACTATCTGACAGGCCTAGGTTTCAACCCCGAGGCTTGCCTAAACATGATTTGGGCTTATCTCAGAATGACCCAATAAATTAATGGGCCTTGTAAATGAGGCGCCAGGCCTAAACCAAGCCCATTTACATCCCTAATTGACACTTCCACTCTGTGCAGCAAAGCTTAGAAGCAAGTTCAACATAGAGGAAGCACTTCTGATAGAATCGTGGTTGTACAATTTGATTATTAAGTACAATGTTAGGAAGTGTTTTTGGAAAAATAACTTTTATTAGGCCTTTTCGTGATTACATCGAAAGTTTTAAACTTATTTGTCATTGAAATCATATTTTTTAAATACTTTACAGTATTTTGGTCACTATGAAAAAAGATGCTGGAAAGACTCAAGGGTCTTTTCGATCGTCGTCAAAAATAGGTGGAAAAATAATTTTCCTTGAAAAATACGATTTTCCTCTAGCTTTTGTTCTCCACAAAAAATATTAGTATTAGCCAAATAACTTGGACGAGTTTCTAACCTGACCAGGTGCATTTTAAATTTGGGTCGTTGAGTTGGTTCCAACAAATTTTGGGACCGAATTACCTTAAAATCCAATCCCCAAAATCGAATCCATTCTAATCAGATGACTTGGTGTCTAGAATCTGGATCAAGGGTTTGGGTTCTGATAAAGATCCATCTGTTAACTTATCCGATTCATTTTGGTTCAAGTTCAAGTGTGTTCCAATCCAGTCATGGTTTTATAACTTGGTTTCACGTCTCGTTTCGTCCATGCCTGATACCAAGTCATCTTGAACGAGTTTTCCAATACATTTGAAACGTCTCATTCAACAATGAGAAAAATGAACGTGGGGTTTTAAATCTCGATACGTTGAGTTATCCGTCCGTCTCATCCATGCCTAATACCGAGACGACCCGAGTGATACGTCTTGGTCTCGGACAAGTTTTGAAACCATGAATCCAGTAAGGACTTTTTATGATTTGTATCTGCATGTTTTGCTTAGATATAACATTTATTATGGATTAACGGTATCGACGGGTGAGTCAGATTTGGGAACCAGTATTTCACAGGCCGAGCCCAAGTATTGGTTGTGCTGTATGATCGGGCCAGGACTATGAAAATTGATTGGGTTCACTGGGAATGAAGTTTGATTAATGTAACCTGCATGTCAATGCACCCATACCTAACCAGATCATGATTTTACGATACCCAATGATTGGATCCAATCAGAACCCACTGTTTTCGAGTTCCGACTCAGATGAATCAAACCTACCTAGAGCAGTTCAAATCAATTTCAACATCAATTGAAAAACTAAATGCATAAGTTTCAAAATTAGATTTTTTTTTTTTTGTTACAATTTCGTGGACTTATAATCGCCAAATCTGATTAGTTTATCAATCCAAACATTTAAAATGTTTTAAAATCTTTAAAATTGTTTGCACACATACACACACACACACAAACAAAATTCAAATCGGTCCACTCGACCAAGTTTTTTAAATACTTGGAAGAATCCACTCGATTTTTGGACGATTCAATGAGGTAACGTTACCTCACAATGGCAAACTTATTGTCTGTTTCCGAGTCTATTCTAATTCCCTTGTGTCAACTGGGTCTTATTCGAGTTTTAAAACCTGGACTTAACATTGTCCGATTGGGCAATCGGACACCTGTTCCCTATTAGAGTATTAGATTATCTTGTATTGTATTAAGGTGTATATTGATAGATCGATTGAACAATTATCTTGTTGTAGTTATGATTAGATCATGTAGTTAAGGTAGTTATGACAAATTGCATTAAGATGTATGGAGATATATTAAACTATATTGATTTTAAGTTAGGTTTGTTAAGCAATCACATGTAAACATTCTCTATTTAATAAGATTATCATCGGAGATCGAAAGTCTTTGGGAATTTCACATTTTCATTCCTACCCCTATTGTGAGGATAAATATTATGATTAGAAGATTATGATCATGGGTTAGTAGTCCAACTTGGGAAGATTATGGTTATGGGTCGTCCATGGATTCAAATTCAAATTCAAAAAATTGGATATTATCCAAAAAATTTGGATATTGGATTTCGAATTCGGATAGTTTTATATGTTCGAATCCTTATCAGATACGAATTCGGATATTAACATTTTGAATTCGATAATATCCGATTCAAAATAATATATAATATATATTACTTTATTTGATTAATTTTTTATATAAATAATATAATATATATTATTTTATTTATTTATTTATTATATAAATATTATAACATATAATAAGTTTTTTTTTAATATTGAAAAATCAGTTCGACAAGGAAAAATTATATTTTTTTTATATACAAATTATTCAAATTCTAGTCAAATATTATCCAATATCCAATAGGATAATCAGATTTGAATTTGGAAAGAATTTTAGAACGTCCGTTGGATTCGAATTCAAATTCGGATATCAAATAAAAATTTTAATTTTAGATTCAAATTCAGATATTGCTGTATCATAACCGATAAGCATTCGTTGACAGCCCTAACCATAATATTCATCATCATCTCATTATTTTGCTCCAAGCTCTTTGTAGAGCAAAGCAACCCCATGTATGGTTTTAAAAGTCAACTTGCTTAGCATGTCCATCAAGTCAAGTCAAATAAAAAATCATGAGTCGATTCGAATCAGATGAATCAAATAAAAATATTCTAAATTAATAAATATCTTATAAAAAAATTAAAAAATAAATAAAAATATTTATCTTTAATAGTTCACAAAAATATTATATATATAATCGAATAACTCAAAAGAATTTTTAACTCAACACAACGCTTTGTTGAATTGACTCAAGTAATCGAATTGACAAGTTGACTTGATGAGTTGGTTCGATTATGTATTAGGACCAACTCACTTTGAAATCCAATTGAATTGAGTTAAACTTGGCCGAGTTTCAAGCCGAGTCAACTAATTTTAAAACTATGGCTAAGAGTGATCCTTTTGGATTCTTTTTTTATGTATCTTCTTGAGTCTCTTTCCTTTCATGTCAAAATCATCCTTCACATACCCCATCCAAAACCCTAGCCAAGAGGAATCTCTTTAAGGAAAATAATTCATAAAAAAATAAAAAATAAATAAAAATAAAAAGTGTATAGGAGGCCCACTTTGGCTATATCAACCTTACCCTACTTTTCCCTATTTTAATCATTTTGCTTGGGATGGTATCTTATTTGCGACCTTTTTGTTCCCTAAATTAAGCCATTTTCTCCTTATTCATCGTTCTTTTGCATGGAGATTGAGAATGTAATTTTTCTCTCGTTGGAATCTTAGTCAACGTCATTGACGTTTGCGGCCACTCGGATTATTAATGCCTCCACTCATTCTTACCTAAGTCCTTTGAAAGCGACCACCACCGTCGGATCAAAGTTATCATATATGATTGGACCAATTCATGATACTTTGGACTTTACGTGTAGTTTAGTTGATGTTTAAAATTTGTAGGAAAAATTACTTAAAAGGACCCTCATTTCTTTTCAAGTAATCTCTCAATTTTAGGGTTTCTCTTAATAATTCATTTATTAAAAAAATAAATAAATCCCTTAATCTCACTCCCCACATTTTTCATGTTTGAAATACTAAATGTGCCCTAACAATTTGAAATCACCATTTTCATTCCAAAAAAATTAGATTTTCAGCATCCCAATCAGGTTTTAGAGATTTCTTTCCGAAGTAAAGGATTTGAGAAGGAAAAAAAAAAAGTCATTTTCAAAGGATTTTTTTAAGTATTTTGAAGACGTATGTAAAAAATTAGTTTTTTTTATTTATTTATTTATTTCGCTTCTAGATGAAAATTGATCAATGATGATTTTTTTATATTTGAAATCATAAAGACAAGTCGTTATTTCAAGTTTTTAGTCGATCTTTCCATGTATTTTAGTCGAAAAAACTCGAAAAATAAAAACGGGAGAGTTTTACCAACGTCGAGTTCAACAATTTTTATTTTCAAGTTCAATAATTTTTAGAAATTGTCAAGTTCAAAAAATTAAAAAAAAAAAAAAAAAATGTTGAATTCAACAATAAAAAGCGGTGAGATCCACAATAAAAATGTTGAGCTTGACAATAATGAGGACCATTAAGAAATAAAAAGTCTACTAAATGACTATCAAACTACGCCAAAAATTCAAGGGTTATTTAGAAAGAATCCCTCCATCCGTCAAGGTCCTTTAAATAATTTTCCTAAATTGGTAACACTCTCTATTTCACTTTTTACCTATTGTTAATATAATTACTAAAATACCCTTTCTATTTATTTGTAATTTGAAAAGTTGTACTGCCAGCCTCTATCCAACTATCATATCATGGTTTACTAATCGAAACCATCGATGATCCCTGGCATCATGTGTTAGGGATTTCTAGGACCATCGAACAATCTAGAGTTTGGAAATGTTAGAATTGACTAATCTTTTGATCCATCTTGGATTGAATTTCATAAATTAATTAGGTCTTAACAATTTCAAAGAAAATGAGTTTAACTCTACTATGATTCATCATATGTAGGTTGAAAGGTGTAGAAGAATTTTTCGATTAAGATCAAACCTACCATAAAAAAATCGCTCTACCTTGAGGAGTGAAAGTCTGAAAAGTCTAGCTCCACAATAAACAATAACTGAAATTGTTTTAGTAAGTATTATAATGTTTTGTAATATTGAGATAATAATTTGAGCCAAATTTTGTAACTTTAAATAGTGTGTTTTAATTTTTAATTGGGGTGTGATAAATAATTTTTAAAAAAAAATTAGGGCGTCAATAGCAACTATCAATTTTTTATAAGTCAGGATTGCTTGACTCCTAAGAATGACTCATGAAAAAAACACATGATCCCAACCCTTGAAATCCAAAATCCAATCATTAAGATTTATCATCGAGATAAGTATCTTCAAGATTTGTATTGTTAATATATTCATAAATCTAAACCATTGGATTTTGTATTTAAAGGATTGGGATCATGTATTTTTTTTTCATTGTCTTTTGATTTTTACTTGTACATAAAAGTGATTTCTGGGAATTAGTTTTCATAGAAAAATAAATTTCTTAAGAAAACGATTTCCACATTAGCATAAAAAACAGTTATGATTTGAAAGTACCTTGGATTGGTATATGTGGCAGAGTCTTTAAAAGAAATCATGATATTTGCTGCCACAACAGATAAAAAGGTAAAAAATATTTGTATGTTGAGGTGAAGACCGGTAGGCTCGAATTTCCATGCATCGTTGTGAGCCCAGACTCCAGACTACGGACATGAAAATATAGACGTTGGACATTGTGGATACGGTAGTCTACTGCTTCACACGTCAGTGTTGAGTCAGATTCATTCAATTTAATTATTTTATTTTATTAAATTAAAAAAGAGAGAGACAGAGAGAACACGACAACGGATATATATATAGTACGAAAAATAAAATCTTTAATTGCAAATAAATAAATAAAAATAATTCCTCTTGGCTGCTAGTAATTAAAGTTTTTTTTTCTTTTTTTTATACCAAATGTATAACTTTTTCAATTAAATTGGTTGTAAGACCACCAAATATCCTTCCCTTAACAATTAGGGCTGTCTAGGGGTGTCGATGGATGCCCATTTAATCACAATCGAATAAGAATCAGAATAAAAAATCTTGATTTCAGATCTTTTTTATTAGAATCGATTAGAATCAGATTTAAAATGGAATTGAATCGATAAGAATTAGAATCAGAATCGAAGTGCGGGTACCCGAAATCGATTTATTTTGTCATTTATTTTTATACTATAAAAGATTTAAGGTATTTTTTATTTTAAAATAAATGCATGTTATATACAATTCTTCAATTTTTTTTGTATAAATTATCGATTGAAGCTTAAAATGAATTATTTTTGAAAAAAAATCATTAATTTATATCTTTAATATAATAAATTATATAATTTTGTTGATAATAAATTAATTTTTTGAAGGAAATTTTGATTTGAAATACTATTTTTCTCATTCAATTCTTAAGAATCGGAATCGATGGGTACCTGTGATTTTTGGCGATTTCGATTCCGGTTCTATTTATTTTAGAATCGAACTCGAAATCGACAAGTATCTCAACCGGCCCATTGACACCCCTAGGGTTGTTGATGGGTTAAGCCCATAATATAACAATGCTTGTTTGATACTCTAGCTGGGCTTATCATCAAGTGTCCTAGCTTGACTTGGCAAAAATTATTTTATTTATAATATATTAAAACTTTATCGTTTCGCATTAATATATAAGAACAAAAATGTTTAAATCAAGTCCGGTCCGATTTATAAATAATTCTGAATTCTTGTGGGCATGGTCAGGATTGGACATAAGTGTTTTTTATTCGATTTGATCACTAGAGGGGTTGGGCTTGAATTAGGATTTTTGAGATCTAATAATAATTGGAATATATATAGCCTGACCCAACTTATTGACAGCCCTCGCTTTCGATAAATGTTGATTAGGTTTAGATTGACTTGGTAAGATCATGCAATTGAAATTAAGGTTTGTATGGGCCCACATTGACACACCAAATCATGAACTAATCCATAGATCATTTGTTACAAATGTTGATTAATATCTGATTGTGTATTTCAATTTTTAGATTATTTGCTTTAGTGGTATATAATAGATTTCGATCACAAATATAGAATACCTCATTTGAATTGGACCTTAGAATTATTCGAATTCCAACTAACGTATATAGTAATTCTTCTTAAAGTGACTTTTTTATTTTATATGTGGAATGATTTTATAACTCAACTTGATAGGGTGACTCAAAAACTCAACTAACTTGTACCTTACAAGAATCATAGATCTTTTCCAGCAGGATACACTACTGCATATCCCTATCAAACATGTGTAGTTGTGTATCTCGAGGAAAATCTACGATTCTTGCACTAACCACGTTAGTGAATTTTTGAGTTACCCTGTCAAGTTGAGTTACAAAATCAGCACTCATTTTAAATAGACTTTATATACTCTTCCATGCCCAATCAATTCCAATTTTTTAGTACATTGATGATTCAATAATATAAAAATATGTAAAAATCATAGTATTTTAAAAGACATTTGAGTCCAATCAAGTGATTTACATTTTAAAATAATAAGTACAAATATCAAAACATGTATAAAAAAATACTTAGATATATTTTAAAACCTAAAATAGTATTAAATGATGCTATTTAGGAAATATGCCACTAATTAAGGAAAAATATTTTTTTGATTTACTAGTTATATTAAACCAAAATTCAAGGATAGCTCAAATACATATAATCAAACCCACTCATTGACACGGTTTGTTATTTCTTCCTTCTTATTTTCCTTCAAATTTCTTGTCTCTTTTAATCCTTATATCCTTTCTTAATTTTAGTTAGAGTAGCAATCATTATAATTTTATTAAGATAAGGTACATTATATTCAGGGTACACATGGTTTGGTTTTGTTTAGATTTTGACAAAATTGGAACCGAACCAAACATGATCGGTTCTACAAATTTGGAATCGAACCAATCCAATTATCCTATAGAACTGAATCAATCCAAACCAACCTTGGTTCGGATCGGTTCCCGGTTCTTACACTTTCAAAATAGAAAAACTAGTATTTTTTATTTCAAAAGAGGAACTCTTTAGATCAAATCATAAATAATACCTATTTTAAAAATAAAAATGATTTTATGATTAAATTTTGACTGAAATATGTATAAATTAAAAATTAAAGGAAGCTCAATGAGACTAAAAAAAATTATAATTTTAAAATTGATATTTTGGATGGATTAGTGAGGAAATTAATCCATAAATGGTACATTAACGAATCCAAGTCTAGATTCGTATAGTATATTTCATCTAACAAACACGGCATAAAAGTTATCGTAAAAAAATAAAAAATCAAATTCTTTGAGAAAATTTTTCATAAATGGGTAGATCCATTTGAGAGTTGAGAGAGAGATTTGTATACATTTTTTATAAGTTTTTGTTAGAAAAAAACAGAAAATATGAAGGTGAAGACTTTGATGAGTTATTTCTTCGTAACATATTAACACAGTTGAGAGAGAGGTTACCTCTTCATTTTTCGACAAGGTGGCGAGGTGAGGGAGACGAACAACGACTAAACTTTCTTCAAACTTGGAAGAAGAGAGAAATAGAGAATAAGATAATAAAACTAAGAAAGGGTTTTATTTACATATATATATTAATAAATATTTCGGATTGATTCGGTTCTCGGATTGGTTTGGTTCTATTATACCCCTAATCCGAAATCGAACCAAATCAATCGGAATTTTTTTTTTTACAATTCACACCCGAACCAAACTGTATTCAATCCGAACCAATCCAATCCAAAAGGCTTCGGATTGGTTCGGTTCTCGGATTTACCCAATCCAATGTGCACCCTTACGCTATATAGTTTCATTATATATTTTTTTCTTTTAAAAAAAAAAATGTATTTAACATAGGTTATCTCACATTTCTTTTGGGATAGGACTAGTCCCTATGGTTGCACACAACCACCACACGAAAGTTTCCCAACATGTAACAAAGTAAATCAAGAAGCCACCCAATTTCGAACACACTACTACAATGAGCAAATCACTATCGTTAGTTTTACCACTGAGCCAATCCCCTCAAGATTAGTTTCACTATACTTCTTAGCAATTGTTTTTATTTTATTTTATTTATTATAATAGACTTAAATATTAACAAGTTTAATGATTAATAGAATTAGCTCAACGAGCTTCAGGGTGCTCTTTGACAAACAAATATCAATTGAATTAATAAGAAAAATTATAAAACAATAATAAGAAGTATCATGTTAATAAATTGATCATGATAAAGATGAGGGTGTTGATAGGTAAAACTAGAAACAATCGCATTTGAAAAAAATGTATAAGCTATCTCCAATAAGCAACTAAGAAAAAAGTCAATCAAAATAATTTGAGTATATCCAACGAAAGTCGATTATAATTTTAAGTAAAAGAAATATTCAAGTTGAAGGTCATAAAAGAATAAGAGAAAGACCAAAACATAAAAGGTAAAGAGAGATGCTGATAGCAAATGTATCAATTCCAGACAAAGTGGAATAGAGGAACATGATTCATTTAACAAATATCAAATATTTAAGATAATACTTTGTTGTTATTATTGTTGTTGTTGGAAGCCGTATCAAATTAGGAGTTTAGCGTATTATTTATGCGATCATTTTACTTTCTTTAAAACACATCAGCTATCTAGTGCGGAAATCTAGAAAATAAACTATCTTGTACGTCAAAACTACCTGTCTGTCAAGCAAATCTAACAAGGCGATACCTCCTTATGCCATCTATTTGATTTCAAACTTGTTTTTTGTATTGTGAATGCTTTAGTCTAACCACCACATTTTCAATAGTAAGATCTCAATCCTTGATTTTTCTTTTTAAACAAAACATCGATGGAGACAAGCTCTATACCATTGGAAAAGAGACCTCTGACCTAACCATCCATTAAATAATTTTGAAGGTGCCAACTTAGCTAAGTTGGTAAATGCATATGCAATCTTGATTGCGGGACTTAGGTTCAAATCTTATTGACCCCACCTTCACGTTGACAACTAACCACAAAAAAATCTAGGCAAAGACCTGAATTTCGTCACACAAATCAAGTCCTAGATTCACTCTTATGTCATTGTCATCATCATCAGAGCCTTGTTCTAATGATTAAATGAATCTTGTTCTGCCATTCCACTTTCTTTGAAATCATGTCCTCTGTCATTTGATAAATTCACCATGTATGTCAAAGCCAAATCCCAATGTTCGGCCTAACCCAAAACCTATCGATCCATAACTCAAGTTCTAGATTCACCCATGTCTACCAAACCCAAAACCTTGGCATATTGTTTAGTCCAATTTATTGGGCCAACTATCAAAAGCCCCAGGTCTATACTAGTTCAAAATTGTTGATATTAAATGATTTTCTGACGCCCCCTCTGATAAAAGCCCCCATCACAGAACCATAGATCATTTGCATCGAGATATGCAAAACCATGAATCTTTTTCTTGTGTATCCTAGGGTAAATGATCTACGGTACTATGATGGGGTGTAGGCGAGCGTCAAATTACCACGACTCATTTATTTTAGAGAAAATCTACTCGAGCACACAAATATTTGTAAAAAGATCCTTTCAATAGTTATACTGTTGAAGCAAATTATTCAGGGATTCCATAGATTGGGAGGAAAAAGGGTTTACTAAGCCCTAGCCACTATCAAAAATAAAACTTGACCTTGTGATTTTTTGTGCATCTCAAGGTCATTTTGACGGTGGATGAGCTTTAGTAAGCTCTTTTTTCCTCGCTATCTTAGTAAGGCTAGTCGACCTCTAAAAATAATCAAGATGTTTCATTTTCATAATTAATCCCCTTATCTTTCGAAAAATTAAAAATTAAAAAATTCTCAAATCTTTCTTTTCCTCGTCTCCTTAAAAGAAGAGAAATACAAAAGTTGTAAAAAGATTGAAGCTTCTAATAAACAGTTCAAAAAGGGGGGTTAAAATTATTTAACTTTTTATGGTAAGAAAAATTATCTGAAAAATGAAAATTTAATATTACAAAGTGAAGCAACGGTAACTTTGGGTTCTCCTATGGGCAATTTCGGAAAAAAAAACTTAACGGAACATTTGTAATCGAAACTCGAGAACAGAAGAAAAAGATAAAAATGAAGAGACGAGTGGGCACCAACTGTGACTCTCTGTCTCTCTCTCTCCCCTTTAGCTTTCTATCTCACCGTCTCTCTTTTGCATCTTTTCAACTTTTAATAATTCTTCACCTTTTATTTCTCTCTCTCTCTCTCTCTGATTCTTGATCTCCAGATATCCTTCTAATAAGATCCCAAATAAGATCTCTCTCTCACTCTTTCTCTCTGGGTTTATTTCGAGAGACACCCATTGGAAGGAGAAGAAGAATTTAAAAGTTCAATCAATTGGGTATCATCCATGGAGCCTCCAAAACCAGAAGAAATAACTCACCTACCAATGGATCAACTTCAAGGATTTGAATACTGTATCGACTCCAACCCTTCATGGGGTAATAATTTCTTTTTTTTTTAACTCTCCATATAATTGAAAAGAAGAAGAAGAAGAAAGATTCAAAGCTCCCCAAATTTCTCATCTTACTCTGTTTTGTTGTTTTTCAGGGGAAGCCATTGCTTTGGGATTTCAGCACTACATCTTGGCTTTAGGAACAACAGTGATGATTCCTTCTGTACTTGTTCCTTTAATGGGAGGATCAGATGTGAGCAGAAACTCCACTCCAATCTGTTTTTGCTTTCTCTCGTATTAGTAGTTAAATTTTACAGGAAAAAAAAAACACACAAAAGAAAACAGTGGAAGCAAACCAGATCACCAGAAGAGCCATAACTAATGCTTTTTTATCGAAATGCTTTAATGGGTTTGTTTCTTTGAAGATTTTATTTTTGGGTTTGGGTTTTTGATAGTTTTTTTTTTTCATGTTTTAAAATTTACTGAAATAACATAGAAGAAAACAGGGGAGTCAGACCAAATTGCCAGAAGAGACCTAACTAATGTTTTTTGATCGAAATACTTTAATGGGTTTGTTTTGTTGTAGATTTTATGACTGGGTTATGTTTTTTGATGGGTTTTTTTTTTTTTCTATCTTTTAATATATCTTAATCAGGGAGATAAAGTAAGAGTGATTCAAACTCTGCTTTTTGTTGGAGGAATAAATACGATGTTACAGACGTTATTTGGAACTCGATTGCCTACTGTGATTGGAGGATCTCATGCGTTCATTGTGCCAATCATGTCCATCATCCATGATTCATCTTTGATGGAAATTGCAGATCCCCATGTGGTTAGTTCTTCTTCCTTCTCTACTAAGACTTAACATTTCCTCTCTCTCTCTATTTTGCTTTAGCTAAAGTTGTCTTTTACTTGCTAACGTGCGCACAGGGCCATGGCCAACGGCATTGATCTTGGGACACTTGTACAATTTACTTTAATTTTCTTTTTTATAATTTTATTCAAATCTAGCTCATAAGAGTGACAAATAAGTCCAAAAATTTGACTTTAGAATTTTGACCATGTGATTCGGTCGAGTTTGGTATTAAGGATATGATCTTATACATACCAGGAGCATTGGGGATGGTGCCCCCCACCCTCCTCCAACTATATATATATATATATAGCCCCATTAATTAGATTCAGTGTGGAGTGTGGACCACATATATATATATATATTGGAAAAAAGTTATAAAATGGGTGTTTTACCAAAGAGGATCATATGCCCATTATGGTATATATATTAACAAAATGCGCATATGCTGTAAGGACATTACAATAAATTGAATTTACCTTTATACCCTATTTTTTAAAATTCATACCAATAAACTGATTTTTTTTTTTATTAAAAAAAAAAAAAGGTTTCCCATTTAACTGAATATAGTTCTGGCTTTTTCATAATCTTGTAAAACAAGATGGTCTTTTATGTGAGATTCACAAGAAGGCTAAAAAAGTACACAAATGTGATCATGGGTACCCAGTTTGGTAAAAATAAATAAATAAATATATGTAATATTGCTAGTGAGATTTGCAAGAAGAAGCCAAGGAAAGCTAATAATAAAGTAAAATCACAAATGTGGTCATGGGTACCCAGTTTGGTAAAAATAAATAAATAGTAAAAAGTAGGTACATGACTATACAATACTACCATCACATGAACGTTATAAATGGCATGTAATATTGCTAAGCATTTTTTTTTTCTACAATTGCGCCTGTAATGCATTTACGACCTGTGCCTTAGATGTTGTTTTAATGGATTTGTTTATTTTTGTTACAGAGATTTCTCCAAACAATGAGAGCAATCCAAGGTGCTCTAATAGTTGCATCAAGTGTGCAAATTATTCTTGGTTTCAGCCAGTTATGGGGGATTTGCTCCAGGTATTTAGTAATTCCTAATTCAAAGAATTTGGTTTTTGTTTTCTCCTTTAAATTGTATTCTATAATATTTTTCATATAAGAAAGCTCTTGTTATGCAAAATATAACTTAACTCGATAGTAGTCATGTATCGTTCATGGAGTTTATCTCAGACGAGGCATCTCATCTCGGACGAGATAAACCATTTAACTCGGTTTACAATTATTTATATTGTTCTCATGAAATAAAGTAGATTGTAAGATCATTAATCACAAGATCATTTTTTATTTAAATAATAAATATTAAATCATAAAAAATATATATATAAAATCCTAGGTTGAGTGGACCAAGTTTTACTGATTCAGCTGAGACTTTTAAAAAATGGTCCGAGTCACCTCATTTTTCTCATGAGATGGTGTGATGCCTGAGACGTGTTAAATCCGTTTAATTAGTGAATGATACCGAGATGACTCGGGAGTCTCGAATGAGATTTGAAATCATGATTTATATAGGAAGACCCAAAAGATTCTTCCAATGTATCTTATTTATGGGTCCAATGGAATTCATTGGTATTGTGGCACCACTCATTCGGGTTCATTGAGCCTATTGCCTGATTATTTAGCTACGGCTCATAGAAACATTATTGTTGTTGTTGTTGTTGTTGTTTCTATTAGATGAGATATGATGGATCACCATTTAAGAATATGTTCGTCTTGGCAGATTTTTCAGCCCGCTTGGAATGGTTCCAGTAATCACGCTTGTGGGTTTGGGGCTGTTTGATAGAGCCTTCCCTTTGGTATGTTAAAATTGAGTACTTTTTTTTTTTTTTTTCCGTTTCTTCGACAACTCAATTGCATAGGGGGTGCCATGTGACATGAAAATGACCCAATTGTTTGATCTTAGCCACCGATTATCTGTAATTTTCTTAGAAGTACTAATATAACTAATTGGCCACATTAAAAGAATTCTACTACAAATAATGAAAATGGTCCCTTTGTGGCGTTCGGCATTTTGGCTACTTTTTTCCTCGTGCCATTCTTCTATATAATTTTTTGACTCATATTATGATTTCGGTTGTTATCAGGTCGGATCTTGTGTTGAAATTGGGATTCCCATGCTTATCCTATTCGTAGCCTTCTCCCAGGTAACTCACTATTCTTCTTCTACAAACATCGTTAATCAGTTTCACCTATTAATCTTAAATTTTCATGCCACTTACATCTTCCCTTTGTTGTATTCTTTTTCCTGCTCTACGGAAAACAAATAATTCTAGTTAACAGATTATATAGTTACCGAAGTATCCAAAATGCAGCTACTGCTGATTTAAATTGATCAAATTCTGGACTTAAGAGATCCATATGGATTTGAGTTACATTTTCATTCTAGTAGGAATAGACATTCTATCATTTTCTAATCGTTTGATCGAGGGCCATCCAGTGACTTCTTATTCCTTTAAGGGGGTGTATCAATGATTGGTGGTAAAAAGGGGTCCTCGGGACAAAAAGATCATACTAATAGGTGCGGTCGTTTGCAGAACAAGGTGTGCCGCAATGGAATGTGGGACACTTGAGAGAATTTGTGGGGGATGAAGAAAAAATTGCAATGCAATTAGTTTAGGGAGGAGGAGCAACCGCAAATATTGGCTGTGATTTATGGGAGTTTGTTGGGCAGGTGAGTCATAACCTAATGTGAGCGGGGAAGGTTACAATAATAGAATTCAAGACAACCAGGCCGATCCAAATATAATTTATTCATTCCTGTTGTTCCTTTTGTACCTCTAAAATTGTATGAAATGAGTACTTACATTTGTGCCTGTTGTGATTGTTTCGATATAATTTCTCTTATAGTTTGCCATTGATTGTGACCAATCCCTATTTTCTAACAAAATGGCAGGTACTAATTTTAAAGAAAAAAATGGAAGAAAACTCATCCTCTGTAACATAATTCCACAATTGATTGAAAGATTGTTATAACGTTAAAGATAGAGTAGATGATAATTCTCTCACATCTGTGTTTGTTGTACACAGTACTTAAAACATTTTCAGACAAGGCATTTGCCTATATTGGAGCGATTTGCTCTCATAATATCGGTCACAGTGATATGGGCATATGCACACCTATTGATGGCCAGCGGCGCATATAAACATCGCCCAGAAAAGACCCAAATCCACTGTCGAACTGACAAGGCCAATCTCATTTCCTCTGCACCTTGGTTTGTATCGACACCCATTAAATTGTTCTTGGCACACTGAGTTTATCACTAATTTTAATATATATAAAAAACCGCACCTTTTGTCGAATGCAGGATAAAGATCCCGTACCCACTTCAGTGGGGTGCACCTACATTCGATGCTGGTCATGCTTTTGGAATGATGGCTGCGGTTTTAGTCTCCTTGATAGAGGTAATACTTAAACTGCATTGTGTAGCTACAAAGAAATATAGAAACTGATGTTTCATGAATGATGGGTTAATGTTGATGTTTGTTTTTGGCAGTCAACTGGAGCATACAAGGCTGCATCCAGGCTTGCGAGTGCTACACCGCCTCCAGCTCATGTTCTTAGCCGTGGAATCGGCTGGCAGGTCTGCAAACTCTCGTACATGAACCATGTTTAGGCTGAATATATTTTTCTTATTAAATTAGAGAGCTTACTTATATTGCCACGCCAACTTTTTTTTATGAACACATGGTGGTGCAAATAACTATTATATATATATAGGGTGTTAAACATTTCCCTATATATATAAAAATATGACCACACTCTTTTCCATTCCATCTTATCTAAAGAAGCTCTTTAATTTGCCTAACTACATGTGCGAGAGAAAACTAATTCTAGTTCTAAGCGGGACTGCTATGAATAAGAGAGTAATCAAGAGTAAGCAATATTGGTCTTACTTTTCTTACTTTTAGTGTCTTATCTTTATTTAGTGTGTTTATACATAGTTTCATTAGCTGATATGCTATAAAAATAGTTGGTGTGGCAATATAAGATCTCTTAAATTATGGGAAACTGTCGACATAAGAAAGTCCCCCCTTAATAAGATTGTTAGAAGAATCCGATGATTTGATGTACAGACTAATATGGGATTCATCATAAACAGGGAATTGGGATTCTATTGGATGGACTATTCGGAACAGGAACGGGCTCTACTGTCTCTGTGTAAGTAGTACTACATCTCGCCAACTCACTCCAGTTCTTCATTCTTCCGTTCATTCCTTCTTTAACGTAAGTTTCTATGGTTGTGACTCTGGGCTAAATAAATTGTGCAAAAAAAAAAATGACAGAGAGAATGTGGGTCTTCTCGGATCCACTCGAGTCGGGAGTCGAAGGGTTATTCAAATCTCTGCTGGTTTTATGATATTCTTCTCTATCTTAGGTGAGTGAATGTCTTCTGTTCATATTCAACTCTCACTACCTCAATTCACCTCATTTTTTGTCTTTAATTTAATTCATTCGCTTTTCCAACAGGGAAATTTGGAGCATTATTCGCATCAATACCCTTCCCCATTTTTGCTGCCATCTACTGTGTTTTGTTTGGACTTGTTGGTATGTGAATACGAACCGAACCATCCTTTACCAAACTCAGTTTTCTGTTCTAGTGATGACTAACTATATTTATGTTCTATTGTTGCTGTCAGCGTCGGTGGGGCTCTCATTTTTACAGTTCACAAACATGAACTCAATGAGAAACTTGTTCATTACGGGTGTCTCACTATTCTTGGGTCTATCTGTTCCCCAATACTTCCGGGAATACACTGCCACTGCTTTTCATGGTCCTGCTCACACTGGAGCTGGATGGGTACGTGTTTTTCAACCTCACCTAAGCTTATGGCGATATCCATTCAAGTTCAGTTATGAATTGAGTTGGTTTTGATGTTGTGTGGTGTAGTTCAATGATTTCCTCAACACCATCTTCTTCTCATCCCCAACTGTCGCACTTATTGTCGCCGTTTTCCTTGACAACACGCTTGAATACAAGGAGAGTGTCAGAGACAGGGGGATGCCATGGTGGGCTAAATTTCGAACGTTCAAAGGAGATAGCCGGAATGAGGAGTTCTACACCCTCCCTTTCAATCTTAACCGTTTCTTCCCTCCAGCGTGACACAGTGGTGGCAATGATTGAAGAAAAGTGGAGAAGTCCTCTTCAGTTGCAAAGTGAGGAGTACAAATGATCATCAAGTGAGGATTACAATGATCACAATCCAATGAAGAAGAAAGAGTGAGCAAGCAGATTGTGTCTTGCTTCTTTTTTCCCCGCTAAATTTGTATTTATATCTGAGTCGGGTTATTCAGGTTTAATCCAATAAAACTAATTAATTTTCGCTCTTTATGATTTTAGGTGTAGCTTTCACAATTCGACAAACTTTGACTAACAACATTAAAATCTCATTCACTTAAATGGCACAAACAATCCAAAGAATTGTTCAAACTATGAGTTCAAATTATAAGGTTTTGTATGAAGTGTACAGTTGCTTGTGCTCGTGCCTTGCCTGTAACCATGGATTGATATAAAAGTACAAATAAAAGGAAGAACGGCAAGAACAGAATTAAACGGAAGAACATTGCTTTTTATTTATTTATTTATAATCATAAAAAAAATAGGTAATGTATGGTGATTATGTATTCTAACAAATATAAACCCCCACCAACACAAAATGGGGAAAAGAAAAAAACATACCTCTCTTACAGCCAAAAAATATCAACACAACCTTCGGCTTGGTTGGAGATGGGCATAATACATGTCTTTGACCTTGACTTCTTGGACCGCAACCCAACTGATCGGATCATGGGTGTTCCTCTGTATGCAATTGAATTATAACCTTTAAAATATAATATATTGCTTTCATGTGAGGGCTTGCTAATGGCCTTTGCACATGCATTCCGGGCACCTAGGCTGCCCATAAATGCTTCGATCAACACCCCTCACACGCACCCTTTGACCTTCATCAATCATTCTCCTTACTCTATCTTTAAACTCATTCCATCCTATAGTTCCATTCTTTGATAAAATTGCCGCAAGCCTCTTCTTGTTGGGCCGCAAGGTTGGAGCATGACCACCACCGTAGTAAATTCGATATCCAGACACAAGGGATGCGAGCTGACTCCCCGAATCAGTCATAGCAAACACGTCAGCAGTCGCGCATGCGATGAAGTCAAGAGCTGCCAGCTGCATCCACAAATTTTATTTCATTTTTCCTTTTAAGAAATGGTAAATGATTGTAGAGAAAAAGGAATGTAAAAAAGAGGATGGTACAGAAAATGATGAACACCCACATCATGAGAGGAAGCAACAATCAAATTGGTGAGAAAGTTAGTCCTATGGAAGACAAAACAGATGACAGTAGGATATCAATGCATAGTACAAGATAGTGAGAAAGATGTATTAACAATGATGTAGCCACTATATACCACAGTTTTACCTGAGAAGAGAAATTTCTGAATGGTCCAAGCTCACTTGGGGTGAGAAGATCTTCCTTTGTGACCAAATTGGGGTAAAGGCTAGCGAATGGGTGCATTCTGGATTGTCCCCCATATATTTGAGACCCAGCAAGATATATGTAAGTACCACGCTCAAAACCAAGGCTGGAGAGAACAAGTCCCGCTTCTTCAGGTGTCAATGGACATCTACCCAACTTCCTTAACTCTGCTGGAGAAACAGATCTGCAACCGTTGTCAATAGAAGGAGAAAGGGCAACAAAAATAAAATGGTGCTCCTGATTCTATTAAATGAACAGTGATGTCATATCCTCAATGAGTATAGTGATGGGACATCATCACCAAGGCTAAGACATCATTGGCCTTATTAAATAGGTCACACCTGAATAAGTTCCAAGAAAACGTCAAACGTACTCAATGGTTTTTAACCGCTCAACAAGGATGGGAAAGTAGATTTTCCTGTAAGATAGGAGCTCTTTTTTTTCAATCTCTCCTCCTCCAAATTCACATAATGAGTATGCCACCATATCGATTTCAAATCTCAAGTGCAAAGCAAGATATTTGGATAAACCGCTTGGAGAATCATGACCTTTCAAGTGACTATTGGGCATAAAGTCTTCGAATAGCTGCTTGTCTAGTGGACTCCGGGCAACATTATATTTTCGTATTCTTTTAACCAATAATGAGCCAGCTTGTTGAATCTTGGGTACATACTTTAAAGCGTGAAAGTTACATTTGCATCTTAATCTCTGCAAAAAAATTCAAAAATGTCTCAATAATGAAGACTCCGATCCACACACATGCAAAAACACATGATCCCGACTGTTTAAACACAAAATCCAACAGTTGAGATTTATATGTATCCTGATAACACACATCTCAATGATACTTATATCAAGGATAAATCTTAACCGGGATTTTGTGTTTAAACGATGTTGGGATCATGTGTTTTTTCCGTGAGTCATTCTTCACGAATCATTGGATCCTGACCTATATATATATATATATATATATACTAGAGCTCTCCCATGCCTACGGAACGGGCTTCCTCTTTGGGTTAAGGGATAAAAGGGAAAAGATAATAAAGTTGGAGGGGTATTTGAGGTTAAGGGGTGTAAAAGAGGAAAAATAATAATGTTGGACAGGTATTCTTAAGAAAGGAAACGAAGAGGAAAGACAATAAAGTGGGTCAAAGGGGTAAAAGAGGAATGATAGTAAAGTTAGAGGGATATTATTGCAAAAGAAGTAAAAGAGGAGGGAAGAGGAAAGACAATAAAGTTGAAGGGGTAAAAGATAAAAAAAATAAAATTCAAAAAAAGGGGAAAAAGAGGAAAGATAGTGAAATTGGAGGGATATTATTGAAAAGGATGGGGGAAAAGGAGAGGAAATACAATAAAGTTGAAGGGGCTTAAGGAATAGGGTGAGTAGTGTGGACCCCACTGTGTTTATGCCCCATAACTGTAGCCAGAGTGGGGCCTATAATTATGTTTTATTATATATATACACACATACATACATACATGGAAAAAACACAAGATCCCAACTGTTTAAATACAAAATCCAACAGTTGAGATTTATCCTCATGATAAGTATCCTCGAGATTTGTGCTATTCAGATATATATAAATCCTAACCGTTGGATTCATGTTTACATGGTTGAGATCATGTGTTTTCTCATGAGTCATTCTTCATGAGTCAATGGATTCCAACCCTGTGTGTATTTGTGTATATATGTATGTATGTATATGTACATTAATGATTTTAGGCATGAAACTAAGCATCATTTGTTCCAGACACACATTTGGTGAATGTGAAAGTTGACATCCACAATAGTAATATCTGTCATGACATACTTGAACTCCAAAGGGATGTATACAACCTGAAGCTTTAAAGGCAATGGATCAAAGCCAAGTCGGTTGCCAAATCCAAGGAAGTGAACAATTCCATTTCGCAGTAGAAGAGGAAGTACAACTCTAACAAAATCAATGGGTTTTGCCTCCTTCACAATATCTGCATCGGTAATCTGAGCAGAAAGGAAAGATGATTAAGACGATGTGATGAACAAACTTGCCAATCTGTTAAAGAATGTCACACCGAGAAATGGACATACTAGACTACCAATTGCTTCAATGTCCAAAGATTGCAGATGTGAAGGGAACTCCTTGACAATATCCACTTCATCTTTCAAAAAATTCATGAAATAGTCCTCTTGATAAATATCACCGAACTGGCTGCAATCCATAAATGAAGCATGGTATGAATTTTCTACTGATGAATAACCCGGTTGCACAAGCTGGCACAAATAAAATATGAACAGGGTTTCATGCATGGGCAAAAAGAAAGTGAGAACAGAACATATATGCACCAAACATCATTCACTGCAGCAATTGTGCCTGGTTTTGACCAACTGCGGAATAACAAAACTTAGTCTCTCAAACATCTTCACATTTACATGGCTGTTGATTACCTTCTTATGGCAACATAATCCCATTTGTATTGATCACCATGCACAACAAACTATATAGATTTAATGTTAGAGGACATTGGTAGGTTACATATTAAAGTTATTATTAGGGCCAGGGGTACAAAAATTGTAGCATTTATTTATGCATAAAAAATCCCTGCTACTCCAAAGAATGAGAAAACATATACATGGTCCCTCACTAGATTTGAAACGAATTTTTTGACACTAAAAACCTTGTATGCATAAAAACAGGAATTAGAAGTTTTATAGTTTTTGGCCAATTGGAATAACAAGCCTTGGTCAAAGAAGGCTTAAGGGAAGTTGGTCGCCCAAATTATCCTTTCAAAATCATTTTGGAGCGGTTTGTCATGGATATTAAGGAGTTTACAACCTTTGTAATTGTATTGAGACTGGTAGATGGTGATGAGAAGCCACCAATGGGATACATTACGACTACAAGAAGAAAGGTAAATTAAAAAAAAATGGAAAATAGTTTAGAAAAAGAAAAACATTATCGGCCTATTTTTTATGCAATAGATAAAAGATGGGGTAGCCAAATGTCATCTCCTTTGCATCTGGCTGCCTAAATCTTTAATCCTTTGGTATACTTCAATTCCGCCAATAAGGATGAGGCGGATTATATGCACGAGGTTGGATTTTTTTATTTTTGGAAAGAATGGCTCCCCGATAAGGGAGAGCAAAACAAGATATCCTCCTAATTGGACCACTTCAAGAAGTGCAAGGGAATCTTCAAAAGAGAAATTCTCATTCAGCATAGAGATAGGAAATTCCCAAGTATAATATAATCTATTACAATAAATATTTTATTTCAAAGTCCAAAATATTCTGCAATATAATACTGCTGACTGTTGGGCTTGGGCTTATCGAGTGGATGCACATACAAAAGATACTAGTCTGAAGAGGGTGAACATAAGAATTATTGGCCTCACACCTTCTTCATTGAGATGCGAATGCAACTAGAGTATGTTCAAGATAATACAAAATAGATTGTTACACATTGTATTAAACATAAAAATTATTTAAATTTGAGAAAAAAAAATGTCCATATTTTGAATTTTCAAATATTAAATACATTCAAACCTAGAAGATGAATCAACTTGAGCAAAGAAAGATAAATGACTTGACACTCATCCAGTACAACTAAAGGTTGTGTAGACGATCCTAGATAGGTGAGAAAAGTCAGGATTCTATGATCCCATCTTACTTGATGAACTGAACGCAGACCATCCATACCTTTTCGACACAAACAAAATAGTCTTCCAAAAGTGATTGTAATAGGTGCAACAATTTTAGATTTTTCTTCTATTTTTAAAAAGAAAAAAGAATTGTGTCGTGTGATCACACAAATGCACAACCCATGATAGAAGGGTTACACCTTGAATTGTCTATGACAATTGTGTTGTGTTGTGTTGTCTATTTGACAAAAACGCCTGACATTGTTATATTGATTTGAACCACTGATCTAAGTGGAATTGGGAGTAATAAAAGAGAAAATGAAGGAAAAGAAATGTTACTAGTCATATAGTTAGGTTACACCTTGAATTATTATGGCATCAGCATGTTTATCAACAAAAAATTGATAAAAAACAACTATGTTTAATATAAAATAAAATAAAAAATACCAAACCTGGGATCCCTCCATACATTGCTATAAAGGAACTTGGGAAGAATCAGAGTTGCATTAAGTAACGATGCGACAACAACAGCATTGCACACCTGGAGGCATCAGTATTTCACCTAATCAATGATGCTTATTTGAACAAGAAAAATCTGATAGTGGTAAATAAAGGGATTTAGTGTCTACTTCTATATCCTAAGTTAAAATCAAAGTAAAATCAGATGCATAATATCAGCCAAACAAGTTATTGCTGCGTAATCTTTCATTGATCCTTTAAAAATGTGATAGTGGTAACAACACCACTGCTATTTTCAGGAAAAAAGAAAGAAAGAAAAGAAAACATGTTGAACAGATCTCAAACAAGCACACTAGCCCACCAATCTCTACAGACACACACTACAACTAGTCCACAAATGTATACTTTTAGCTCTTTAGGGCTAAATTGATTTTTTTGATTGTGCAACTAGGAATACCAAAGACAAGATTAATAATTGACTCACAATTGAAAAGTTTGTTATATGCTGCAGCAAAGATAATTAAGCAATTAAGAGCCTTACAGCAACTCGTTGTTGATTGAGACCACCATTTGCGCTCACCAATATAAAACCAGTACTTTTGGTGGGCTCTCCTGTCCAAAAATAAATCTAACTAAAGCATAATCTGATGAATATTATCACAAAAAAAGTTACCAACCAACTTCTAGACACTTAATAAGCTAATGTTAAGAAGCTAGAGATGCTGGTGCCGAATAGATGAGAAAGATAGAAATAGAAATGGATGGAAATGTGACAATGTAGGAGGGAAAGTCTTGTGCTACAGACAAATAACCCAATTAGTAGGAACGTGCAAGTTGAAGGTTCTAAAAGAGCGAGAAGAATACAAGAAAAGACATGGATTGAGGTAGAGAGAGTGATATGAACACACTTGAATTAATAATAGACATATCTTTAAACAGAATTGAATGGAGGAACATGAAATAATTGACGTTGTTTGTATATCAGCAGAAGTCCAACAAGAGTGTCAAGCTTACCTTGAGGCATTGGATTATGTTTATCTGCACAAGGTTTCCATGCAGATGCCTGCTTATACGGCTCCTCCCACGGTGTAGATGAATCAAGTTTGAACTTTTTCTGTTGCATTAAGGTACCATATAGCATAAAAACTCGATCAAGTTCTCATATAAAGGAAAATGCTAGCCTCACCAATGGGTTGAGGCTCTCCATCAATATGACCGTTGGGATGGCAGGGATTCCCAAGAAAAATGTATCCCTAGGAAAAAGTGTATTATCCCTAGAAGATTGGAACTGATCTTGAGGAATTATATGTTTCTCCTCAAATCCTAAGAGTCGTGTTGATGGCAAAGACATTTTCTAAGAATTTGCAAAGCTGAACAGTGTGTTGTACCACATGTCAGACACATGCCGACTCATTTTAGCAAAGAAATCTTTAATTTACTTGCATATAATATTTTCAACTATTATTCTTACATTTTTTATATGATTTTGGTGTATATCAGCTTATTCAAATACATTCTTTCTAAATTGCATTGTTAACATGAAGTTAAGTATCCATAAACAATGTCTCTCAACATATGAAACAAATTATACAGAGATACTGTCAGATCAGGTTTGTGGGGGTCATTGTGTCTGACACGTCATACTTATGTCAGAGACTGATGTGTAAGTGTCTTTGCTACATAGGTCTATCCAATGGATGCATGGAGGGATCCAAGTTGTGTATTTGCAAACCTCTGCTAGAGCACTTGAAGCCAAATTGAGAAGTCGGCCATATAACACTATTGGTGTCTTTTCTTCATTAATATAACCACTCCTGTCATCCTTTGGGGATACATGCAACAAATATAAAGCCCAATTAAGTTAATGCCTCAAAAAATGAACTACTCACCCATTGTTAATATCACAAGAAATAGTATATATTACAGAACTCAAGAAAATTGGTACACTACTTGATGTAGAACAGAATGAAACATGCATGGCCAACTACACGTTCACAAAAAATGTTCACACACACAAACATGCAACTGCACAACACAGATAATGGCCAAAAGCATCACCAAAATCTACACAAATACTTCTCATGATAAGTATCAATAGACTAGCATAAAAGGAGCCATAGAAATATTTAGTATTGGCATCACAGCAATGTTGAAGATATAAAGATATCGAAAACAAGTTCAATTTCTCCCAAAAGCAAACTTGTGATTTCATTCATTACTAGAATCCCAAACTACATTGCATGGATCCTTCTAAGGCTGAAGTTCCCATGCCAGACACGTGCCAGATTCTGATGATCAATTCTTTTTTCTATTCGTATATGTATTTATCATACATATCCTAAGATATCCTATAGAACGAACCATCGTTTATCTTTATTATTATATAACAATAATTACTTTGTTCTAAATTATTTAAAATATAATTTTGGGTCTGATAATCCTATTTTCTTTGCTTTGTAGAATCGAAACTCCCTAATTGTTTCAGATTCTGACACTTGTACCCTTAGAGATCTCAACCATTTAAATATATGTGTGAATGGACTTGCACAGAGCATGCCCGCTCAAACAAATGAAGGCCTCTACTGGGTTAAAACCTTATCTAGCATGGCTATCCTCACAAAGAATTCTACCTTGGGAGGAAAAAGAGATCATCACACTAGAAAGATCAGTTTTAGCTAAAATGGAATCTGATTTCTCCAGCAAAAGATCCCACTAGAAAAAAAAACTAACCAAAAATTTCCACCAGAATACCATTTCTGAAACCCCCTTTCACCTTCCACCAAGGAGAAATGGGATCACCGCTGATTCTCTAAATACCAGAATCCATGGCACCAATCTCCCAGTTATTAGATTTCTCCACATGCCTTAGGTTCCAAGTGATTCGCCCCTGATCTATAGCTATGCACTGAACGAAAACTTCTTAAGATATAATAGAGCTAAGATATATATATATATATATATATAAGGAAATCAAGTTTTAGAGGAAACTCACCACACTGCAAGTCCCCCCCAAAGTTTTAGAGGAAAATCAGGTTTTAACAAATGATAAGAGCTAGTTGTGTCATGTGCTGAGATGGACTCCCTCATCCTCTTCCTCAATAGGTGGAATTGTTTCACAGAACTCAAATATGGAAAGAAAATTGAATGAATGAAAGAGGCTCTCAGTAATCACTAAGAAATGAGAACAAGGACAATTAAGCAAAAACATTTAGAGAGGAATCTAAAAACTCCAATATGATCCGGTCGCTCTTCACCACAATAGATACATTATAGCTAATAATTGACTTTTAACAAAGTCATTATGTAACACAGGCAGAAACAATATGGATTAACCGTAAATTCATACCTGTGACCCACTTAAACTTTTCCAAGGTGGCCGACCATTCTGAAGATTTACGAAACTAATTATGGAGAACATGAGGGAATCAAGCAGAAAAAGAAAACCCATGAACCCAAAAACAAAACCAATCAACCAAACATGCTTACGATGCCACATTTGCTTTTTTCCACTTACCCCCTTAGAACCACTAAATTGTGAATCATCATTCTTCAACCCATGAAACCACACATTTTTGTTCCATAACACAACTCCCCCTAACACTCTCCTCCCCAGAGAAGAATCACAACCAGATAGATTTTCTAAGCATCTATTCTGGTAGTTTTTCATCCCAAAATTCTGGATAACTTCTGGAGATCGTGGAATTTTCCAGTACCTATTCTTTCCCATTAACACAATACCAATCTGTTTACTTAAACATGCATTTGAAGTAAAAGAACTTCTTGATATATTTGCATCAATCTTCAATCCTCTATTAAAGGCATTAAACTCAGAAAAAGAAAATACCTAGAATCAAACCTTCCCCTATGGAAATTTTCAGAAAAGACAGAGAGATCCACGAAACTAACAGAATTCAAGTTTGGTGGCAGAGATTGATTTTCATAGAAAGTGAATGTTTGGGTTTGAATTCAAAGGGAAGCTAAGAATTAGGTTTAATCAGTGTAAGAGTGAAATATAAGCGAGATCGGAAGAAAGAAAAAAAAAAAAAAAAACGAGAGATAAAAAACTTACCTTCCGAAAGAATCTTAACAACTACTTTCCACCAAACCCTAGCTTTTCATCCATCATTCCTTCGTTTCCAATTGGAGTGCAAGAGAAGTACAAAGAAGTAAACCCTAGAATCCACCATTAGAGAGAGAGAGATGTAATACACTTCGAAACGAAGCAATTTGGCGGTCATTGGCAGTTGAGGAGAGAAGTGAGTGCTTTTGAACTATAATAACCGTTGTAGGGTATACATGTAGTTGTACTCCCGGGAGTTAGTTTGCTAATCAACTGTCGGTCTCTCCAGTGGTGGGCCCAACCGAACTCAAGGATTTTTGTTTCATCAAGATATATATATATATATGTGCCTAAAGATCAGTTTAATTATTTATATTTACCTGTTCGATTTGAACATTCTTTCCGAAATGGGCTTTGATTAAAATGAAGAAAAAAAATGATCCGACGGATAGGAATCACCAATGAGGTTTTGATATGATAATTTATTGAATTTGATCTAGATCAATCATGTCCCGATATGTTACGACCTAATTCGAAAAAATTATGAGAAAGTACATCAATTATATCATACACCCTGTTTAAATAATGAAGTTTATTTAGATTTTGTATACTAAATCAGGATTGATTTAATCCGGATCTAGTTGTTATTGATGTCAACAACAAATTTCATGATCTACGTCGAGATTTGTGAAAAGAGATCACAAATGATATTTTTATTGATTTTGATGAAAAGGTGATATAAATCTTAGTACACTCGATTAAGTAAGTGTTCTCCTCTGATTAATAGTCAAATACAGTGAAAACGGTGTGTAGCTTTTTCTTCTCTAGGTTTTGTGCTTGATCAACTAAAAATGTGGTTTTGTTGTAATTGATCTTTTGTAGGGTCTTTGTGTGAATTTATTTTTTCTGTACTTAGTGCTTGATTGGTTGAAAAAGATATCTTAACTTCCGAAAAAGGGCTTTAAGCTTGATTTTCTTTTTAATCGAAGTCCAGGTCTCTTGAAGAACTTTGATTTATTTTCAATGAATGCTTGAGAGCTTCTGTCTTCTGATAGAAAGTGATCCAGATTCCCTTCAAATGAGGGATGCTTAGGTATTTATAAACTTCAAGACATTTAATTTTCCAATTATCCCCCGACTTAAGGAGCTTTGATTGGCTCGTCTAAGTTAAGTTTGTCCAAATCTAATTTTAAGAATTTTGTGGATTGTTAGTGGGCAAACTCATTTATTTAAGTGTAGAACCTAATACTTAATATATGGATCACTTGATTTTATTTAGATCATGGGCTTTATATATGAAAACTCAAATCCAAACTACATGAGGTCCGTCCAATCAGTGGGTCTTAATTTAGATTTGAGGCTTACCTTTGATTTTATGAACATTTCGATAATTTAGAGATTTACAAGGTCTTTTTAAAAATTTTATGCCTACAATTGGATTAGATTTGAAGCCCAATATTGAGATTCGATTAAAATTCAATCTTACAAGGATCTGATCCAACGATTATCATATGGATTCATTTTGGATTTGATCATAGTATCTGACCCTTATCGAATTGATTCCAAATTGACCCAAATCTAACTTGGACCCAATCCATTGACGAGCCCGGGGGGCCTTTGCCAAAAGGGAAAAAAACAAGATAAAATTTGATGTGAAGGTTTAGCATACCCATGAAGGCCCTACCAAGGCACGACGTCATTCACCATCATGACGGTGACTTCCCTCTAGACCCAAGTGTTAGGTGGTCTAGTTGAGACAATAGAAGAGAGGTCATCCAAACACTTGACATGGTCAACGACTTGATGACACCCTTTGTAGATGATTAAGCAACAATTGAACCACCATTGCTAACCTTGAGGATACTGACCTAACGAAAAATTCTACTAAATTTAGTCGATTCTTGATCAATTAATCAGCCTGATAATATATCTCAACATAGAGCAGAGAGGTTGCAAAGAGTAGTTTGATGTCATAACAATCAAACGATCATAGACTTGGTTTAAGTAGAAGTCAGAGTCATTTTTTTATTAAATCATCTTATCGCATTGAGAAAGTAGTTATCCATCTCACTATATATTCTCTATGAAAACCCTAATTACAATCACAAATAATACTTTGTTTTTGTATATAGGTTGTTCACCCAATTGTGGGCCAAATTCATGATTATTGAACCGAATTTGGGCCCAAGTATATTAAAATAAAATTAAATACATGGGCCCACAGCCAATTACAAAAGATCCAGTGAATCAAAACGGTCAAAAAAATGGAGAGAGATAGAAAGATTGTTTTGGTGTACAAGACTAAAGGTTTTTCACCCAGTTGTGGGCCAAATCATGATTACTAGGCCGAATCTTGGGCCCAGTATATTAAAATTATAAGTAAAGTCACCCTGGGCTCACAGCCCACTAAACAAGATCCAGTGAAACCAAATCAAAAGGATCAAAAAAGATGGAGAGAGAGAAATCCAATTTTCTTTTCTGTTCTGTTCTTTAATCTCAACTAGATCTAAAGATCTAGAGACAGAAACAAAATCATCAAATTAAAAACCAGGCAATTAAATTGAGGGAGATTTTTTTAAGAACAAAAAAAAAGAGGGGGTACCTTAGTAATTTGAAGAATTGGTGAGGCCCGTAAGAAATTGAGCTTCTCCACATAAATATGAGACAAGAATACAAAGGCAAGCAGAGTGATCCCAAAAGAAAATATCCCAACTCTCACCATTTCCTTTCTCTGCAACTCTTGCTTACATTTCGATTCTAATAGCTTTTGGATCAAATATACAGAAAATTTTGATTACTGATTTGGGCTCTGGTCTAATTTAATTGTTTTTTTGGACTTTGACTTAGTATTCTTTACTTTGCTTACAGGATAAAAATAATATATATATATATAAAGGTTGACTTTGTCTAGAGAAAATGTATATTATAGCTAGTTGCATGGTATTAAGTATGTATGACATGTAATCGTGACTTTAATGGTTGGAGATTAATAATATGAATTTGATGGTTTACGATCTTTTGACTTTGATTCCAATAATTTATGATACTTGAAGGATAAAACTAGAGTTGATCCTAAAACGAAAAAAGTTCGATAACCAAAAAACTTTACATCCCCTTCCCATCACAAATTTGTTCCAAGTCTTATAGTTCCTCTCATCTAGATATATCTATTAATCTAAGTTTCGTGCCATTTTCACAATGTTTCATTCTTGATGTGTAAATGTCTTGTATTTTGTTGCGTTGGGTAGAGCTATGAAGGTGCAGGGGGAAACACCCCCTCCTAAGGGTATGGGGGCTCAGTCCCCGGCCCAAATTTTCTAAGGGGTATGAAATGGGTAATCATGTAATATTTTTTTCTTCAGGATTTTCTATTTTTTGGGGGTTTCTATTTTGGAGAGTTTTACATGTTTGGATAACTTTCGGTATTATACTGTAAAACTTATGAGAAAATAGTGTTTCATAGACGTAAGCACACTACGGAACCACATAAATCCTTGTGTTTTGTGCGTTTATGTTGTCTTTGGTACTTTGACTTTTTTCACAATTCTAGACATTTCAATTTCGAATGAGGTCTGAATGAAACATTAATCCCATTTCTAGAATGTATACCGGTCAAAACATCGACATATTCTTATAAAAAAACATCAAATAACTTATTTTCAAACTTCAACTTCCAGTTTCTTTCTGTATAAATCTTAATTGAAAATCAAGTCATTTCATAAAATATTTCAATAAATACAACCAAATTTTAGGGCTGCTATTGACACCCCAACTTTTACTTATTCCCATCCATCAATTTATTTTTTAAAATACTTAATTGGGGTATAATTAGTAAAAGTTGGGGTGCCTTTACAAGTTCTCTCATATTTTTAGCTCTTTTGGGTTACTTCTATTGTTTAAATTTTGGATTGAGCCTAATTGTAAACAACTAATGAAATTGTTTGAAGGAGTGTTCTAAAGTTTTGTACTACTGAGATAATAACTTGAGCCAAACCTCTGATGTTTAAATGGTGTGTTTTAATCTTTAATTGGGAGTGCAATAAATAATTTAAGAATTGGAGTGTAATAATGAGTAAAAGTTGGAATAGCAGCTCTCATTTTTTATTCAAAAAGTTTGAAAAATATTTTAGAATGGCAACATTCAAAATTATTTGTAAAAAAGGTTTTGTTAATTACTAGTATTTACATATTACTAGAAATCAATTATGGTTACCATTTATAGATAATCTAATCCCAGGTACTTTAAACATATTAAACCAATCATAATTATATTAATAATTTATTCACAGATATTTAAAAGATAAAATTAAATAAATTTATTCACAGATATTTAAAAGATAAATTATATAATAAATTATGAGTATTCAGACAATCTTGGTTACCAGCAATATAACAAGCCATTGAGAAAACAATCAAAAGCTCTTCAAAGGCATAAATTACAAAAAATGAACTCTTAAGAAATATTTTATGTCAAAAAAAGAAAAATCCAAAACCTGCAAAAATGGACTGAACTTGCTTGATTTTAAAAGCCAAAGAACAACTATTTTTCACCTCTTCTTTGAACCCACTTTTTGTTTCTTCTTTTGCTTCTTGTACTCTTCATACAGTCTTATAGATGATACTGTATGATTCAACTCTTTTCTCAATCTCTCATTCTCTGTGATGTCTCTAAGCAGCATGAAATGCTCAGAGAATCTCTTTTTCACATCCTCTTCGTCTACCGGATATTGGGTCACCCCATTAGTACTCGATGTGGAAGATCCACTTGTATTTCTTCTCTTGCGGCTTGATTTGGGGAGATTGATCTTTGGGTTGAACGACTCCTGTTCAATGGATAAGTCCGCAAAAGCTTGTTGAGGAGTGGTAGTGGACAAATAGACCTGATTGTGAGCAGTTGTGATGCTTAAAATGCTGGAAGCTGCCGTTGATATTGTAGGATGATAGTGCTTGGATAGTAGGCTCAGCTCCCAAAGAACAGAAGCAAGAGCCCCACTTTGGTTTGGGTCCGAGGCACAAGGTTGATATCTCTGCAAAAATCATGTCAGATATGAGAGAGGAGAGCGAGACTTATCACGAAAATTGGGTCGACGAATCCTTGTTCCTCAATTCAATTCTACTGAATGAAATGTATGGTCAGGATTCATGTTGGGAGGTAGCGAATTTTTACACTGTCTGCCAACTTGACATAACCCCTACTTTATCAGGGCTTGGGAACGGCAATGTGGTGTAACAGAGTACCTAAGAATCCAATTAATGAACCTGTTTTATTGGATGGGTAACAAAATTTTCCACTGTCTGCCAACCTGACATAATCCTAACTTATTCAAGCTTGGGAATGGCAATGTGGTGTAACGGTGTTCCCAAGAATCCAATTAATGAACCTGTTTATCGGATGGTTGGCATATTTGGAAATGACTGATCTTGGGAAGAAAAATCAGTTAGAGAATGAAGATGAGGGCATTTCGGTCATTTTTTTTCATTAGTCAATAAGAGAAGAGTGAGGTCAAGGGAGGCATGCCATCCTTTTCAGAAAAATAGGGGGTACCTCAAATATTCACCAAAACATGGGGGGGGTCGAAATTACCCCAAACTTTTACACCATCCACCTACCTTATGTAACCTTAAGTATTCAGGCTTGGGAATGCCAAATGTAGTGTGAATGAACCTGTTTTGTGGATGATGTTTGATACATTTTCATTAATATGGTCAAAACAGGACTTGACTGGATTGTCCGAAAAGAAAGTGTGAATTGTGACCTATTGAAGTTGTCTCCATAAATAGAAAGGAAAACAAAACTTAGGGCATAAATGGGTTGGATTTTGGATAAAATCCAAGTGAATCGGGATTCGAAGTTCGAATTTAGTGGGTTTGACCCCTTGGAGTAGATCTGAATTAAAAAAATGGGTTGACGTCCATTGATGAGTCGGATCCAGGTCAGATACAGATTCATCCTTATATCCACCTAGATCTGAATGACACATTGTGTTGAAAATTATATTATTATATTTTTCAAAATATCCTTTTTCTACTACTTTAATATAACATGAATTCTTATAAAATAAAGATCTATAATGGTAAAATAGAATAATATAAAAATAAAAAAGAAATATAGCAACAACAAAAAATTGTTGAACAGTCTGGAATTATCCGACTGACCTGAATCAAGCAATCCGGTTGGTTGGATCTGGATTTAGTGAAAGCAAAATGATTTGGATATGGTTTTAGCGAATAGGATCCGAGTTGGATTAGGATACAGATTCGGATCTGGATAAAAAATTGGATTTGAATACGGACATACTCAGACCGGTCCAAACCGGACCCATTTTAAGCCCTAAATTAGAAATATGCCCTACTAACGATTGTGAGACACTTGTCAATGCCCCAATAGTCCACAATAGGAAACTGTTCCTACATTTCCAGATTTATGACTTCTATGTCGCTTCCTTAAATGCTATTGTGACTTTTTCATTCTCATTCATAAAAAATCAGTAAATTAGGACAGCTTACCGCAACTGAACCAGAAAGCGAACCACCACCAGCATCATTTTCTAACAGATTCCGGCATTTGACATTCTTCAGAAGTAGATCCCTTAATGCAACCAAAGCTACAAACAATTTTAAAATAATCAAATAACCCAAATAACCCATCATACAAAATCATAAAGAAGATGTACTAATGTCTACATGGTTTATGTTGTACAAATGAACAAAGCTACAAACATTTCCGAAGACACATATACGTCATACAAAACCATGAGGTGACTGCATAGCTTATATTTAATAAATGAACAAGATTTACCTGCCATGGCCTCTGCAGATCCAAAGCACAAGGAAGAAGTAGCCAGGCGTTTTATGAATGCCGCTGCCCTTTGCATATCATGCTGCCTTCCTTCACATAACATAGTCTTTAAAGCTTCAGCCAACACTTCCCCCTGATCTCTGCTTACCATACAAAGCAATTACAGATCAATATTTTTTTCGGTTACAAAATATAAGACCCATGGTTCAACTGGAATAACAACAGGAAAAATAGAAGTTAAAAAAGTACTGACAAACATTCAGAATTTTGGTGGGAAGAATATATTATGGTAAACTAGGAATATAATTGAGTTTCAGTGTGATATTGTAGAATGGAAGATGTTCATTTCTATAAAGAGTTTTGAATGATTGTTACCTATTTGTAAGCCAGCTTGTAGGACCCATATGATATAAGTTGGACGATCTAAACCGTAGAATGAATAATTCTCAACATATTGACTATTGTCACCAAGATAGTCCATACTATCATTATAACTATACAAAAAGTTGACCAAAAATAATGGTTTAAATAAAGAGTACAGATTTTACAAATTTAGGTAGGGCATAAAATGGGTCGGATTTTATCCAAAATCCGAGTTATCCGAATTTAGCCGGTTTGGTTCTTTGGAACATATACGAATAAAAATGGGTCGGATATGGGTTGGCGTCCCTTGACCCAAGTCGGATATAGATCCATCCCTATATCTGCCTAGGATCCGAATGATATATTTCTTTGAAAATTATATTTTTAAGAATTTTTTTTTTTTCTCATAAGCATACTTTTATGTTTTTCAAGATATATTTTTTCTTCTACTTTAATATAACACGAATTCTTATAAAATAAGCGAATTATCATGGTAAAATAGAATAGTGTAGAAATTTGAAAAGAAATATCACAAAAAAAAATGTTGAATAATCAAAAATTATCCGACCAAAATAAAGTAATTCGGTCGGGTCAGGTCGAATACATATACGAGTATGGTTAAAGCAAAATGGTTTGGATATGGTTTTAGCTAATAGCAACAGAGTTGGATATGGATCCAAGTCCGAATAAAAAATTGGATCTGGATATACTCAGATCAGTCCCGAACCCGACTCATTTTAAGCCCTAAATTTAGGTCAATATTTCTTGAGGTTCACAATGTCAGAGGAAAAAAAAAAAGATGAGGAAATAAGGCAAAAGACGAGGAAGGTTTTTGGTACAAACCTGCCAGGTCTGTACTCGAGTAGCAAATTATAAAGTTGAACATAAAACTCATTTAGATCGACGTTTAAGGCATCAAGATTGCTCCTCATCACTTTGAATGCAACAATGCAGCATCGGAGACGTTCAGAAACGGTCAAACAATTTTCAGGAGAACTTTCAGAGTTGCTACCACCACAAGCAAGCTTTTTGAGGGAATTCATAAGATCACCCATAAAATCCAAGTCAATCAGATGGGAGAACTTCGCCAATCCATTCAAGCATGGAGAAAGTAGTGGATGTGCCCCAAATTGACCCGATAAAGTACTACCGTTCACTGCAGACCTGAAAGCAACAAAATAAATAACAGAAAACTACACAGATAAAAGTTTGCATGATTCTGAGATCCTATAGACCTAATCACTTTGCGGATACTAGGCAATAATCTTACTCCTAGTGATGCAGAAAAATGGAGATCTGAACAAAACATTTGTATATACCATCTGATTATTAACAAAAATTATATCTACCAAAAGTCATGTTTTATAAATAAATCAGAATAATATAGGGTAATACTACCCCCTAAGTGTTAGGATGTGTGTCATGGTATGTCGGGGTGTGCTACGTGCACAATGCAGCAAAAATCTTAAAAGTGTCGCGTCCTCCTTACATAGTGTTGGACAAAAAAACCATATAGTGGGTCAATCCTCACAATGGTGATCATCATCTCCAAAATCAATCCATTCCAATATTTAACCAAATAAAAAGTTTTACCCAAGGTAATGGTTTAATAGAACAATACAGATTTTTTGACAACAAGAAAACTTAAAAATATTTGGCAATCCTTTGATTGGATATGGTAGTAGAAGGCACAGAAGGAGACTGAAACTGTGGACTAACAGCAAAGACATATTGCATCTGTGTAGAGGCGAACACAGGAGATTGAAGACCGAGTCTCCTAAACTATCAACTGATTCAAATGACTGACTTATTTACTCTGATACCGACCGCCTTTACATAGGCATTGATCGAGGGAATTGAAGCCAAGCAAGAGAAGGGATTGAAATTGAGAGGCAGCCATGAGAAGCTCCAATTGAACAAGAGATTGAGAAACGGGATCAATAGGCTTTAGCTCCAAAGTGCCAGCTTTGATCGGCTCATAGGTACTGCAGGGATTTACTAGTCATTACAAAAGGACTTAGCTTAGATCAAATCCACTCTGAGAATACTTACAGTATAGAATCCATGGATCGAACCTATTAGGAAGCTCTCATTCCTAGTTGGGGAGAAGCCTATATCCTGATGATAATAAATAATTCAGGGGGTCAACTCCTCTTTCTCTGCCCTTTCCCCCCTATCCCTGTCGGTCGAGTGCTTTATCCCTAGTGATAGTGAGATTAGGACCATAGAACAAATCAATCAGTCTGGCAGGGGAGGAGCTTTAGTCGACTGAGAAGGAGCGGGAAAAAGATACACTTTAGACACTCGGCCACTCGACTATACCAGCCGGGAGAGGGCACGGACTCCACTCAAGGGCTTTAGCGAAAGGATAGATTCGAAAGAGGAACTGGTCTATTGGAAATAATCTAGTTGCTATTTTAGTCATAATTATTTAGTAGTGATAGTTTTTTATTTATTTCTTATTTGTAAGGGCTTTTCTGTCCTTTGACTCTTTAATTAATATAAATTCCTGCCAAACTCTCACAAAGAGACTTGACTTTATTCTTCTCAAATTCTTCTTGGTATCAGAACCAAGGAATTTTACTCCCCCCCCCCCCCCCTCCTCCTCCTCCTCCTCCTCCTCCTCCTTGGTTCCTCTCCTTATTCTCTTGATTCACTAAACCTTAACTTAGAGTCAGCCTCATTCGATCTTCTCCCCTTTGGGGGCCTTTTTTGTTTCGTTTTGTTTATTATTCCCTTCATCACATGTTGTGATAGGGATTTGATCACATGCTGCATTTTTGCGTTTTGTCTCTTACCCTACGATAGTGTTTTTGCCTTTTATAGGCTTTCTTAATGTTCTTTGCCCTCCGTTAGGATTTTTCCCCATCGTTTTTTGTCTTTAAAGAGTTGCAACAGCAACTACAGGGACTATAAGATCTTGGAACAGTACCTACGGTGCCTTTGGAAACCTACTACAGTAGCTACAAAGCCTGTGGAAGCTTGCAGCAGCAGCCCTGTTGATCCCTTTAAAAGTCTATGGCAGCACCTAGGGTGCCTCTGGGAACCTGCTACAGCTACAAAGCCTAGGGAGGCTTGCGACAGCAACACCTGTACGTGCCTTTGGAAACCAACGGCAGTAAGAGCACAGCCTAGGGAGGCTTGCGACCTCAGCACCTAGGTCCAACAGCACCTATAGGTGTCTTTGAAGGCCTGGGGCAGCATCTGTATAGCCTAAGAAGGCTTGCGACAGCACCTAAGGTGCCCATGAAGTTCTGTGTTTCTTGGTACTGTGAGTTTCTTCCTTAGACCTCCCTTCAAACCAAAACAATGACTTCGGAACAAATAATTACGACTTCCACCACAATTCTTGGGTCTAATTCTTCAACCCATCGTATTAGCACTGCCCTTCTCGATGGCCGGAACTTTCAATCATGGTCTCGATGTGTACGTTTTTATCTAGGTAGTAGAGGGAAATCTAGATGACTCTCTGGCATCGTTACTAAACCACAGCTTACTGATCCCAAATTTGAATCATGGGAGATTGACAACTGCACTATCCTTGGGTGACCATTCAACTCCATGGAGTAGCGCATCTATACCATGAGACTGTCTCATCTTTGTGGTCCGCACTTACTTAGACATATGCACATGCCAGGAATGACTCAAGGCTTTATAAGCATTATTGAGACGTTGCCCAGGTTACCCAAGGGACTCAGAGTGTAGCCAATTACTTTGGATACCTTCAGTCGCGTTGGGAGTAACTTTCTCATTATGAGTCTTTGTGGTTAAGAAGATTGCTTGACATCAGACCTACCGGTTTCTTATGGGTTTACGTCTAAAGTTTGAGGCACTTCGGACACAGATCCTCAACACCACTCCTTTACCTTCTTTATTTGAGATATTTACGACTATTGACAGTGATGAGCGTCGTCGCCACATTGCTCCTCCTCGAACTCAGGTCCCTGGTATTCTGTCTGCTCCAACTACAGATCAGGTGGCATTAGCTACCAACTCGAGTTTCTCCAACTCTTATACCCCTAGATCAGGGAATCATGGTCAAGGTAGCCGTGGTCGTGGTAAAGGGAGTAGCCTTACTTGCAATCATTGTGGGAAAACTAGCCATAATAAGGCTCGTTGCTTTCAGCTCTATCCTCATCTGATGTCATGATCTTCTTCCACTTCATCCTTGGGACAGACTGCTCCTCGTGCCGCTATAGTAGAGTCATCATTTATTCCTCTCACTGATCCTCCTTCTTCACTTGGCCCGATTGACTTGCAACAACTATAGACTCATATTGCCACTATTTTCCGGGATCAAATTCATGCTCACACTCACCTCTCTTCGATTGTGGCCTTAGTTATTACGCCTCCAGGTACATCCTCTGCATTCAATGTCGCTCAATTTGGCTCTACTCCTCTGACATGGGTTATTAATTTTGGTGCCTCTAATCACATGACTGGTGAGTCTAGTCATTTTACTTCTACTTTTTCCACCACTCATAGGGAGGTTCGTCTTGCTGACGGGTCTCTTACACCTATCCACAGCAAGGGCAATATCCCTTTATCCTCTGGGATTTCTCTAGATTTTGTATTTCATGTCTCTCACCTATCTCTTAATCTTTTGTCTATCAGTAGTATTACTAAATCTCATAATTACTCAATTACCTTTTTTTCCTACTCACTGTATTTTTGAATACCTGACTTCGAGGAGGATTTTGACAAGGGATATGAGAGGGATGGGAGGTACTTGTTTAGATCTCAGCCTACTGCTGCTTTGGCTTCTGTGCTTCCATCTTCTGAGAGCCACACGTTTTCATCACAGACTTTAGATTTATGGCATGCTCGTTTAGGACATGCCAATTTTCAACACTTATGTTCTTTATTTATTGCTTTAAAAACTGTCTGTAGTGGATATAAATTTTAGTGCTGTGTGTAAACTTTCTAAACACATACGGACTTATATTCTTCGTATGCATCAATTTAATGCAATATTTGATTTAGTTCATTCTAATGTGTGAGGGCCTTCCCCTGTTACTACCTTTTATAGTCATCGATATTATGTTATATTTATAGATGACTATTCTCATTGCACTTGGATTTATCTAATGCGTTTTCGCTCTGAGGTGCTCCCAATTTGTATTAACTTTCTTAAAATGATTCGGACTCAGTACAATATAACTGTTAAATCCTTCCGTCTGATAATGAGGGGAATATATATCTGATGGGATTCGCTCCCATCTTCATGAGCATGATATACTTCACCAGTTGACTTGTCCTTATACTCTTGAGCAGAACGGAGTGGCGGAACGTAAGAATAGCCACCTTATGAACATTGTCTGTTTTTTTCTTAGTGGAATGCATATTCTAAAGGCATATTGAAATATGGTAATCCTCACTATAGCTTTTCTTCTTAATCGTATTCTGAGTCACACTTTAGAGGGACAGGTGTCTCTTCATGTCCTTCAACTTGATAGTATTCTCTTCCCTATTACACCTCGAGTCTTTGGGTGCACGTGCTTTGTTCAGGACAAGACACCCAATCGTACAAATGGGATGACAAAGTCATTTGATGCGTTTTCTTAGATTACTCATTTATGTCCAAGGGGTATCGGTGTTATAATCCAGTTTCTCAAAGTGTCATCCACTCTCTTGATGTTACTTTTTTTTAAAATGTTCCATACTTTCATGCCACATCTACTTTGTAGGACCCATCTCCTATAGTGATATATTCTCCAGTTTTTCCTCCATATTCACCGTCACTTAAGGTCTACACTCGTTGCCCTCACCCCTCTACACCCTTGCCAACCTCCTTCTTGGATTCAGGTATATTCCATTTTTTACCTCCACATATATACATGTTCTTATCCCTTCTATTTCTCACTCTCACTTACCTATTGCCCTTCGCAAAGGTAAGCGGAGGTGTGTTACTAATCATCCTATTGCCCAGTTTGTTTCCTATCAAGGACTTTCTTCCTCTTACCAGGCCTACCTTGTAACCACTGATTCTATTCAAATTCCTCGATTTGTATCAGAGGCTTTGCGGGACCTTTAGTGGACTAAAGTTATGACTGTTAAAATTGATACTTTACAAAACAATAATACCTAGGAGCTTGTTACTCTTCCATATAGAGAACAGACCATTGGTTGTAAATGGGTCTTCACTGTCAAATACCTCGTAGATGGTACTGTTGATTAGTATAAAACACGCTTAGTTGCTAAGGGGTTTACACAGACCCCAGGAAAAGACTTTGGTGCCACGTTTGCTCTTGTCACCAAACTCTCTACTATTCAACTTCTTATCTCTCTAGTTGCGTGTAACTCTTGGCCACTTCACTAACTTGATGTGAAGAACGCCTTTCTGAATGGTGATTTGACTAAGATTATTTATATAGACTCTCCTCCAAGTTTCGTCTTCATGAGGAGTATTCTAGAAAGGTATGCCACTTTCTTAAATCTCTTTATAGACTGAAGCAATCCTCGCGAGCCTGGTTTCAATGATTTTTTTAGATTATTATATCTATGGAATTTTCTAGATGTCACTCAGATCATACTTGCTTTGTTCGTCAAGGAATGGATAGTAGTTGCACCATTGTTTTGATCTATATGAATGACATCATTGTAACTGGAGATGATGCACAGTAGATTGATAGGATTAAGGCGTTATTGAGTCGTACTTTTGAAATTAAGGACTTGGGTCCACTCAAGTACTTCTTGAGGATAAAAGTGGCTTGCTTTCGCCGTGGTATTTCATTATCTCAGTGTAAATACACATTAGATCTTCTTCAGGACATTAGGATACTTAGTTGTCATCATGCTTCCTCTCTTGTAGATCAGAATCATCATCTTCAAACTAATTCTGACAATCTTTTATGGATCCTTCTTATTAAAGATTTGTAGGTCGTCTGATTAATCTAACTAACACTAGACCAGACTTGTCATTTGCGATTAGTGTGGTTAGCCAGTTTATGCATACACCGCGTGCTTCTCATTTTGATGCAGTTTATTGCATTCTTCGCTACTTGAAGTCACGTCCTAGTCTTGGGTTTTTCTACTCTTCCACTGCTCAACCGCATTTGTTTTGTTTTACAGATGCTGATTATGTTGGTTCTCTCACATATAGGAGATTTACCTCTGATTTTTGTACTTTTTATAACAATAATCTTATCTCGTGGAAAAGTAAGAAACAGAATATAGTATCTCATTCTTCTACTGAAGCTGAGTATCGTGCTATGGCCCTTGGTATATGTAAACTAATTTGGCTTTAATCTTTGCTGACAGTTGAATTTTCCTGTTTCTGGTTCTTCTACTTTATTCTGTAATAACAAATTTGCTATTATGCTTGCTTCTAAGTCAGTTCTTCATAAAAGAACTAAGCATATTGAGGTTGATATTCACTTTCTCAGGGAAAAAGTTTAATCTGGTGATTTTCAGACAGTCTTCATTCCTTCTTCAGATCAACTTGCAAATATACTTAAGAAGTATGTTGGTCCGTCTATCACTAATGTTCACCTTGTCAAGCTGGGTTTAATTGATATATTCACCCCAGTTTGAGGGTGAGTATTAGAAATAATCTAGTTGTTATTTTAGTCATAATTATTTAGTGATGGTTTTTCATTTATTTCTAATTTGTAAGGACTTTTCTATCTTTTGACTCTTTTAATTAATATAAACTCCTGTCAAGCTCTCACAAAGAGACTTGACTTTATTCTTCTCAAATTCTTCTTGGTCAATTCTACTTAGAAGCCAGTGGAATCAAGCTATGAAGGCTCCAAGGCTCGTGTAGTAGACACTCCACTTGCCTAGCTTGCCACCCGAACATATCTACTAGCCACCTAACCATTTGATCATTCGACTACGCGAAAGAGCCTCATCTCGAGTTGCTCGGCTCGCAAAACGTCCCTCTTACTCTCATCTTTTGGCTTAAGGTCGAAGAAAGCTTGGCATTGGATCGCGCTTCCTTACTTCAAGGTTTTTTCTCATTTTGAAGGGTATGATTCAAATATTAACCCAAATGATTTGAATCTTATGAATGGAATCTCTCTGGATAATAACCTTAGGAATTTTGAGTCAAATTATTATTTAAGTTCAATTCACAATTCAAATCCTACAATTTATCAAGTCGTAAGATGTTAACAAAAGAATGAGGCACATTCACAGGTGGGAAAAGCACTCATAATTTTGTTCGTTTTTATAAACCATAAACACTACCCAAAAAATAATTAGAGTAATTTCACTAGTTAACCAGCATCACCTAACCCGTATGACAAGAAATACGTGTCAATGCACACAAATTGAAAGATTGAGAAGTAAGACTACTCATGAGAGATGGAAACTTAATCTAATGATACATGATTTTGATTTTTATATTGAGAAAAGGTCTTTTATATAGCAAGATAATCTGAACTGTGAACAGGAAAATTTTACAATCATTTTCCCAACAAAAAATGCAACATAAGTGATATTGGTAAACCAATGACCATAACATTTGGAAGAAAAAAAAAATGTATGTTTCGGTATAAGCAAACCTGGTTGCAGTCGACCGCATGGTATGCTTCAATATGCGGAAGTATGTCTCAAATACGGCCGAAAGCGTCTCCGATTGCATACTTCTTCGCTCCAACACATCTGGGGCAAAGGAAGCAGCTTTCAAATCGGCATCAACCTACAAGAAACATTAAAAACCCTTGTCACAAAGATCAAAAGAGGTGGAGAGTCAACATCATCAAGGGCAAGGTTCTTATGGATGAAACATACCTCTTCCCTTGTCTTTACCAGCAAATCACGCCTACTTCTCTTTTTGTCGCTCACTTGCAATTTATTTGGCTCTTCAGAATTTTTTTTTCTTTTTTTTCCATTGGTTTTTACTCTTTTGTCATCCTTCGATTCAGACTTCCCAAGATCCTCATAAAAAGACAAGGACAAGAAAACCTGAAGGAGCACACACAGACAACAAAGAAGATAAATCTTACTTATAGAAATAACAAAATAAAATATTAAAAAGGAGTAAGAGGACAACACAAGTAATATTTTGCATTAGTTATTGCTGAAAGAAGAATATCTTCTCCACTAATCCTGCCTTTGAATGGCTGAGAAGTGAAAATACCAATCCAAGATACCACATAAGGAACTCTCTAATAAATACCTATGTTCTTCCAGACAAATGGTTCTTATTCTTGAACAACACCAAGATGTATCGCTCGTTAAGCATCGATCTTGCTTGAGACCGAGCAAAGATCCATGTGTCATTCCTAAATCACATAGGATCACCTTTGTATAGTATTTGTGTGACTGGTTGTGCTTCTATATGTCACAACGCGCTTTTAGGCAAAATTCGGCTTTTTCATTTGTCTAAAACCACCTCCAAAACCTCTGAAACTCCTTATGCCACACATTTTGTCTTAATTCTTTTAAAATCATGCAAAAAATAATTTAAAAAATAAAACAATGAAGTGAAGTTTTTAGGATTGAGATTGTAAGTGTGAAGTTAGAATTTTGCAATTAGAGGTGAATAGCTCTACATTTCCTTCAAATGGTGAGTAAAATAGTTTGGTTGGTTGACATATTGCAATGTGACTTTGAGGTCGAGCACACATCTAGGTTACCCACAAAAAAAAAAGGCTTCTTAATTCTAAAATCCATGGATTGTAGCGAGGATTACAGAAATTTTGAAGATTTTAAGTTTTTTCCTTATTAAAATTTCAAGTTGTCATTCTCTTGCAATCCACATGTAATTACTATATCTGGATATCTCCGAGCATTTGATAATGATTGCATATAGTGAAGTTCATGGCTCTCCAATGAACGGTGGTGATCAAGCATATGAGTTTCACTCTTGTAAGAGAAAAGAACCATGTTGTTTTATCTATAAGAATGATGGCTTCTGGACAACGGTTTATCTGCCTGCGGTTGTTTTTCTTGGTTGCATAATGTCTTTGAGGAAGCTGGCAAGTCTAGAAGCTTGTTCATTAGAAAGCTGAGGGAGAAGGTTCAGTTGTTACAGTGGAAATGAGATCAAATGACAAGGAAACATTCTTGAGGCTTTCATCTTTATTGATGGACCTAAGTAGGAACCTTAATTGCATGAAGGAGCGGATGTAAAAAAGAGAAATCAGAGGGGCAAACGGCTATTGCATATGGTTTTAACCTAGAGATCTTGAATGCTCCAGTAGCAAAAACTAACTAGAGTAGAAGGTTCCAGAAACTATAGTCGAGACCAAGGCTTATCTGCGTCTCGTAGAGCACCAATTGTGCAAATAGGCTTAATGCTTGCTAACAGCATGTCTGGTCCACTTTAAAGAGATAAGAATGGAAGGGTCCTAGTAGGACCCTACATTATAGAAGTGGAATGTGAGAGGTCTCTGTAATAAAGATGAAAAAACCATAACAAAGAAAACATGAGAAAATAGAAACCAATTTGGGGCCTTGGAAAAGGAGGAACAAAATGGTCTTTGACAAGGAGCATCAGGTTACGAAGTCATCATCAGTATTTTAGGCATCATTTTTCTTTCAGTGCAACTGTGCAAGTTCTTCGAAGAATTTAGTGGTATGTTTTATTCAAGTCAGATTTTGTAATTGGTGTAGCTAGTTTAGGTGTTGTTTCTTAAGCTTTATTGTTTTTCTCTTACCTGTAGTCTGTTCTTATGTGCTTCCATGAAATTTCTTTGGATAATGTGTCCCTTTCACATATGGTTGGGTTAGCACAATCAGTGCGACTGTAAATTTGAGGGCAAGGAAAGGAAACTTTATTAGATCATTAAACCGGATCTTTATTCAGCCACCTTGAAGATTAAAACTATGGTCTTTTGCTGGTCATCAGGACTTAAGAACAAGGGGATACACTTTGGAAACTTTATGTTCAAATGCCAAGAAGTTGTATGTGGGATGACTATTTAGAACCTACTTTTGCCACCCTCGTGCAGTTAGGGATGGTCTTCTTCATACCTCTCATCATTTCCTTTTCTTGCATAGTGGTGGTGTTTTCCCAATTTTTTTATTCATCAAAATGTACCTACTGAACATTAAAAAGGACAATCTCTACAACCGAACAGGATCATAACTTTTCCAAATTATTATTGATAGTTTTTGTAGGAATATTTTGAGACTCTTTCACTATCCATTCTTCAGCAATCAGTTATTGTTATCTTACTTCATGTTAGATTGCTTCTCTTTGGATGATTTGACAGTTGAAGTTAAAACTATAATGAGAAGTATACTCTTCAATCTGCAACTTTCTTCCTTCATTCAAAAAACTCCAATTCGGAGTATAAACTAGTTTGTACTCTAATAAATTCAGAGAGATTCTATTACCACAGCCCCCAATTCATATGTAAATCACCAAAGAATTAGCACACATCTTGGGACGGTGTTAGCAAAAGTTGGTGTGGCAATAGAAGCTCTCTAAATTTATGTTCATCCAAAAGCCAGCAATGTCAAATAAATTAGCCAAGGATGGGGAAGATGCAAATAAAAGAACAGTCCATGAGTAATAATGAAATATCAAGACCCCACCTCAACTGAATCAGGATGTAATTGACAATCGTGAATTTTTACATGATCTGCAATCAATTGAACAGCCCCCACAGTTACTTCACCACCATGTTTTCCCTCATTAGTAATGAGTGACTTTATAGTTGTACAACAAAGTTTCCTGTAAAAAAAATTAGAAGCATCTTAATTACCCTACCCACCCCCCACTCAACATAAATTAAATAATTCAAGACCTTCATAACTGCAATTTATAAACAGTAGTCATTCAATTATGTGTCCCTTTGATGAACCCTAAAAACTCACAAATCTACTAAATTCTATCCAAAATAATAATAAACCAAGTTAGAAGATTGTTCCCCCATTTCATAATATTCAAAAAACATGTAACAGACCAGACCATTTCAATATGATCATTTCATTTCTTTCTGCCATCCTCTGCATGTTGACCATGTGTGCAACTATCATGTTTATTTACAGTTAGAAGATAAGAAACTTGCACTTCCCATATGAAAATAAAATATTTACAATATATTTAAAGATCGAAATAAATTTAAATCAGTTTACTTTAAAGTGGGAAAAAATACCTAGTCAACTTTCCTATATTGTTTTTTTGATAAACAAGTTGACTTTCCAATTAAAATGGTTTTTCTTTATTGCACATCTGATCAAGCAGTCAAACTCCATTAAAAATTCTCTACTGCACATCAATATTTTGGAAAGATGTTTGATTCACCTTAGCAACTGTAAGAGTTTTCTATGAGGACAAAGACTGATATTAAGATCCATGTGGAGGGATAAAATCGTCTCCCATCTAAATTGCTCATTCGCACCATCAATACATATCTCGAGGTGGGAACATGTCATCATTTGATGAGGACTCTATTTAATTAGGAAAGAAACCCCATTTAAGAATATTCTTCCCTTTTTAGACGATTATTAATTTGGATAAGGGGTAAAAGGATCATTTGTAATTTAACTAAGATTAGAATTTCTTTTTAGGATTTTTCTATTTAAAGGGTCAAAGGCCATTGTAAAAAGAGGGACCGAGGAGCAGAGGAGGAAGGGAAGACCGAGGAGGAGAGATCATGTAACCGTGAGATTCATAGTGGAACGGCTCCCCGAGCCCGTGAATGTAGGCACGTTTGCCAAACAACGTAAAAAACCCTTTTGTTCTTTTCTTTTGGTAAGGTCTATTTTCTGAAGGATTTGGGCTCCAATCCAAGTTTGTTGTGTAACGAACTTGATTAAATAAGGGAGTTTTTGCAAGAGTAGGTCTACCCAGGTAGGTATCTCTTTCTTTTGATTTGTTTTTTACCCCTCCCCCCCCCACCCTGCATAAATACAACAATTCCTCCCTTCCCCTTTATTGTTACACCCTTAACAGTACCGTTGTTACATCATACATCTAGTATGATGTATCGGTTGAGCACCCAATGTAACCCCTTTTATTCTTTCCTATTTCCTCACGCAACGTACACGTTTTCCGCACACATGCACAACTTGTGCAACACGGTTCCTTCTTCTTCGGGTAACCTCTTCACACTAGCACTCCAAAACTGCCATTAATGGCTTCGTTTCCTCACCCCCGCTTCTTTATCTCTCTTTTATGCAACTGTAAAGACTCATGAGCTCCTCCCCTTAGATTTTTTTATTGTGTTAGAACACAACAATCTTTCTCTCTTCTTTTTGTTTGATCTTCTAAACCTTGTGAGTGATCTCCTTTTATATATGTATATAAAGGGTTGGGATCCAAAGACGCATAAAACGACTTACATCTTCACAAATGATTTCAACCATTAGATCACGTCGATCTAACGGCTTAAATCTATTTTTCGTTTAAGTGACAAAATTATGACTTATTTAGTCCACCCTCCTTCAAATTTATTCTATTTGGTTCCACCTCCCTTAACCAAATAAAACACACCTAAAGTAAATGCCCTAGCCCTCTTCTTCATCTAACTCTTCAAACTGAACTCGTGCACAAAAGGCCAACAATCGGCATATTTAGTAGCTTTGAAATCAGCCACTCAATCTTTAGGTTTTCTTAGACAAGAGGTACGATTTGATGCGCTAGCCATCTTCTTCATCCTCTTTTTCATTTGCTTCTTCAAACTGAACTCGTGGACAAAAGGCCAACGATCGACATATTTAGTATCTTCGAAATCATCCACTTGATCTTCAGGTTTTCTCACACAAGAGGTTCAATTCAATCTACCCACAAATTTAGTTGTTATGTTGGTGCGGCTACAGCTGCTTGTGAGATTGATGGAAAGGAGGAAAATGGAGGAAGGAGAAGATGAATCTGGTTTCGTTTAGGGCATCAGACAAATTTGGATTTTTCTTTTTGTTTATGGTTGTTGATCACGCGGGGAGGTATTACCAAATACCGATAATTTTAAGTGAACATAGAACACGTGCTCATTTTTAGAAATGTTCAGATCTAAACCGTTGAATCTAAGTTTAATCTGACAAACGAGCTTGTTTGTGAAGATGTAAGCCGCTTTATGCGTCTTTAGATCCCGACCCTATATATATATTGAAACCTCACCCAGGAATCTCTAAGATTTTCCAATGTTGTGTAAGAGTTTTTTTTTTTTTTTTTGATATTGTATGTGTGTCCCCTCCGATCTAAGCATGATCCGTCCCTCAGCAAAACCTCATCGAAAATCCATTTTGGTGGTAGCCCCCAACTCCCATGTGGTTTCTCCTGGTTCCATATTTTGTTCCCACGAATGGCGCCAATTATAGATGTTGATTTTGTGATAAATCAACCTCAATCACAATTCCATCATTAAACTAACCAAAGTATAGAAAAAGAAAAGGAAACAAGGGTTGTTTTACGTGGTTCGACAAACATGCCTACGTCCACAAGCTCGAGGAATCGTTCCACTATAAATCTCACGGTTACTTGACCTCTCCTCTTCTTCTTCCCCTTCCTCCGCTCCTCCTCGGTCCCCCCTTTTCCAATGGCCTTTGGCCCTTAAATAAAAAAACCCTAAAAATAAATCATAATCTTAGTTAAATTACAATTGATCATTTTACCATTTATCCAAATTAATAATCGTCTAAAAAAGAAGAATCCTCTTAAATTGGTATTCTTCCCTAATTAGATAGAGTCGTCATCAAACGATTCCACATGCCTACCTCGATATGTGTGTTGATGGTGGGAATGAACAGTCCAAATAAGAGAGGATTTTATCCCTCCTTAGTGATCGGACCCAAAAAGAGTGTGGCACATGGCAAATGAGATGTGGAATAATGTTAAACCAACTCTATGAGTACAAGATCTACACTCCTTTTAGAATATGTTTGACTAAACCATCCTACTCATAACCAATCCAGTGCAAATTTCTTCATCAAAAATTTCCTAAACTACTATTATAGCAAGTTAAATCTCAGACCCAATTTTAGACCTTTAAAATCCTTTTTTATAGGCAAATAGACAATTTATTAAAGAGAGAGAATGTACAAAAGGGACGACGAGATACCCAATCCGAAAGAATAAAAAACCGCCAAAACAACCACCACCAGAAACAAAAGAAAACTACTACTATAGATTACAAACCCTATCCCAACTTCGAAACCCAAAACACCCTAGTTTTTTTATTTGCACATTTTCTTCCATCTTACAAAGTGAAATTTTCTCGATTCATCTCTATCGTTCCAAAAGAAATCTCTGCAAATTTTGTCAAGCTTCTTTTCCACAGGAGAACAAATAAAGGAAGTAATTAGGGATGCTTGCCAAAGAGTTCTCAATAAAAGTCAATTTTTCACTCTTGGAATCCAAGTACTTAGTTTCTTCCCAACTCTCTCAATGATAAGATCCCACAATCTACCCTTACCATAAATGATTAACCTACTTTCCCCAGACTAAATTTTTCACTGACAACCTAGTTCAATTGTTGGAATAAGCCCACTAATATTATAGAGAATCAAATATTAAAGTTGGTAATCCAGCACCAATTTTGAGATAAGGTTCCGATGATAATGATAATAATCCGGCATCGATTGTGATTTGATATGTATAGTCCCTTTGCTTGTTTCCATAATGCATGTTTGTTCTCCAACCAAAGTTATCCGGTGCCTACGGCACAGTCATCCTCTTTGGAGTTATGGGGATAAAAGTAAGAAAGACAATAAAGTTGTAGGGGTATTACTGGAAAAGGAGTAGAAGGGTAAAGGTAATAAAGTTAGGAAAATGAAGAGAAGGAATTGGAGGGGTATTATTCGAAAAGGGGTACAAGAGAAAAGACAATAAAGTTGAAAAGGGAATAAAGTTGAAATTGTTCATTGAGAGGCATGTGAGATAGTATCTAAACCACTCTTTATGCGGGATAAACATTGGGGGAAGACAAACGTTGCGTTTTAATATATAGACTGTCATTCTTATACGGCCTACATGTAGGGTTGTGCCAAAATAAGTAGAGAATTAGAATATATATATATATATATATAGATAGCAAATGACCATTTAGCAACAACAACTGAATGGTCTTATTCAATTCCCAAAGAAAATTTTCAATTTCAAAGCATGGCATAATATATGGATATAGACACACATACACACACACACACACATTTGCAGAACCTTATGGCATCATCAGTGGAGCTTATGTTATTGATGACGGCAGCTAGCAAGCTCTCACGGAAGTTAAAGTGGGGAACTGCTTCTAGCAAAGTGCACATACAACGAACAGAAACATGTTGAAAAGAAGATTTTTTTCCTAAAACTATAAGCTTCTGCAGGTATGCCTGAAAAAATACACACAAGAAACAGAAGTTAATTAGTGATCCTATACAGTAAGTAATTATCCTAGTCAACAGACGTGAAATCCAAGAATGGTAACACACTAAGCACTACTCTTTGAGCAAAAGAGAATGATGAACTTTGACTTCAGAGAGTGCATTCATCGTCATAATCAAAGCTTATTCCCAAAAATTCATGATCTGCTGAACAATCTCATTTCTCCATACTGGAGGTGAGCAAAGTACTGTAAAACCAAACACTTAAAGAATTCTGCTCGAGATGAATGACCTATAATGATTCTACTTATCATGAGCAACCAATCTTGGAGGGGCAAACGACGCCCAACATTTAAGTTTTCACATTTTTATTTTTCTTTCTTTCCGGCATTTCTATTCAACTACTTATTCAGTCATTCAGTTTGTACTTTAACAGTCATGGAGGAAAATACTTGACCAAGGTACATAAACAAACAATAGAGTGCCAATTCTCGGATGTTTGTATATTAAAATCAATAATATCGTGTTCGAGCACATATCTTTAGTGCATCATGTTCTTGGAGAGGCAAACAAGGTAGCAGATTTTCTTGAAAAGAAGGAATCAGCAGGACCATCACTTGATATTAGGAACAGAGTTACCATGGTCTAAAAAACAAAATTTATTTCTCGGATCATTTCTTTCATGCTTTTCTATCTAAATAAAAATAAATAAACTCTCAAAACCTCAATTTTCATCTTCCCAAAGTTAACATGTAGTTAGTGTATTACTTATTTGTAGGGCTGCAACTTGGGCGGGCCAAACCCGAACTCGATGGGTTCGGGAATAGACATCAAATTTTCCAATTTGCCTGAACCCGAACTTAATATGGTTATAATTTTAAAATATTTTTAAATATCTTAATTTCTTTCTTTCACAATTCACATTTCAAACTTTAGTTAATCATCATCTTCTTTTTCTTAACATTTGCTTACAACTTCATGTATGTGAACTTCGAAATATATTTTTGGGACAAATAATTGTAGGTTTTATATTGTTTTAATGAGGTATGAGTCAACCAGACTTGGGTTGAGCATTTCATGCCCAAGGTCAGGTTGGGTGTGGGCATGGGTTGGTGTTTGTCAAGTATGGGTTGGGCGTGGATTGATCCCCAGCCCATCCGAGTTGCAGCCCTACTTATTTGTAAGAGCTCTTAAGAGTACCAAAAATTACAACTTTTAATGCTTTTATTTACTAGCCTAACGCCCACCTGTTTTACAGTGAGTAGTCAGAATTTTCATATTTAATTTCATTTGTCAACAAACTGTATCACCTAGAATTGAAATTAATAAGAATTTATATTAAAAATAACTATAGAAAGAAAATTTTGAGAGTAAAAGCAGATATCATGGCAGGAAATAGTCGAAACCACATTTGACTCCTGATACCTAGTTGACATCAAGACTTCATTTGTCTATTGAAATATTTTTCATTCTACCAAAAACCAAGTCAAACCTTGTATGAGGAAAGGAGCGTAGACTCGTAGAATCGCATTTTTTTAACTTCCTTAGAAACGATCATCTCCATCTCCTTTTCCGTGGGGAGCCTAATACGATAACTGTTGCATATATTCAAAAGAAGGATCAGAAACCACGAAAGTATCCCACCCATGAAAATAAAAAATAGTCCCTGTGCCAAGAAGTCAGGACGAGCACTATCGGAACAAACTAATGACAGGATAAAGCTAGAAAAATACCCAGGAATTATGTCTTTAAAAACAGTCAACAAAGACAGCAGCCCAAGTTTAACAATATTATGATCCCCATCTTTACAAATCTCCAAAATCTCCTTTAGGGATTTAATATTTGACTCAGGATCAGCAAGTAGAGTCATTCCCAAATCTGCCAATTTACTCTTCTTTCTTGCGACTATTTCTTCAGCTGAAAGGTCTTCCTTCACCTCAGCCTAAAGACAACAAAACCTCAAGAGAGTCACTGAAGCTGTTACAGCTAAATAAGAAATTAGTGGAGCGAAAAAAAAAAAAGAAATTTAATTAACTCAAACTGGTTGGGATGACCAGCAAAGAATACAACCCAACCCTACAGAGTCGATTCTACTTCACCCTTAAAATCTCATTGCTCAGAAGCATTAAATATTAGCAAAAAAATTTAAAAAGCTAGAAGACAATCACAAATGGTATTCAGGTACAAAGTCAGGGTTCGGGAATAATTCAGCAAGAGAAAGCTTCAGAAAAAGTAGATGAAGTCAGGAAAACATGGGTAAATTAAAAAATAAAAATAATAAATATGTATTTCATATGTTAAATGATAAAAACACTTAAAAAAATCTAAAAATTAAAAATAATCTGTGATTTTAAAAAAAAAATCAACTATTAAGTCATGATAAATCGTGATTTTTTGAAAAATCAAAGACCTTTTTCAAAACTGCATGATTTTTTGAAAGAAAAAAAATCGTGATTTAATCACGATTTTTTCAAAAGATCACAGATTTTTGTCACTATATAATGAAGAATACCAGCACTTCCGCTTGAAGATTTCCTTGAACTTCCTCTGTCTCAACAGGCTCCTTTCCTTGCTTCTTTGCCTCTTTTTTACTTTTCTTCAGCTTCGCTCTCCTTTCTACTTTCGTAAGCTTCACAACACTCTCATGGACACCATCATCTTTATCATCATCCGTCACACCTTTGTTTCCCTTAGATGCATTTTCAGATCTTTTAGACTCCTGGGAAGCTGTATCAATCAAATTTCTCAGCAAAAACAGTAATTTTTAGTACAGAACAAAGAAAAAGATATAGAGAGAAAGTACCATTTCTGTAATACAGTTTGCCATCTAAGGTTTTGACGGGAAGGGCATCTACAGGATCGACTTCAAGCCCATTCTTCACCGGATCTTTCTCCAATGACTTCTTTTTATTCCGCTTCTCGTACAATGCCTCTAAAGCATCCTCTTTCTGATCAGCCACACGAGTTACCTGCCTATATAAAAATAGAGATACAATAAATTAAAACTATAATAAAATTCCACTTAAAAATGAAATTAAAACCAAATTAGATTGAGAACTGATGATCAGAAAATAAGGTTATCAAATTAAGTATATATTTGCTTGAAAAAATATCTTATTATTTGGTGCAAAAATTCAAATGCAACGGTTCCAACAACATAAGCAAAAATGATTTACTTTAAAATTTTGATTATGAGAAATCCTTTTTGTCGTCATGTTACCCTAAAAAGGAATTTTGAACTACAATGAATTAGTGTTTTTTTTTTTTTTAGATGGTTTCCCAACAATAACAAAAGTGCCTTTTTCCAAATATTTGCTTGAAAAATATCTTATTTTTTCCAAAAATTGGCAGACCCTCAAATTCAATGCTTTCCAACAACAACAACAATGCTTTAGTTTCAAATTTTTAATTATGAAAAATCCTATTTGTTATCATGTTACCCTAAAAAAGGGATTTTGAACTATGGTTTATAATTTGTTTATTTTTTTAAAAAAGGCTTCCCAACAATAACAAAAGAGCCTTAATTTAAAAGTTCAGATTTTTCTAATTATGAGAAATCATATTTTTTGTTCGTGTTACCCTAAAAAAAATTGGATTTTGAACTACAGATTATAAGTTTCAAAGGAAAAAAAAAACCGCCACCATGAGAAGAACAAGAACAACGAGAGAGAGAGATTTGGGTTCTAGATTTCATACTTGGTAATCGATTGGGTGTCAAGAGTCTTAAGGAATCCAGCGTAGTCTCGATTATCCTTGACAAACAACAAATCCTCATCAGAGACTTCGATTTCGTCCTCTGCAACATCTGGTGGAAGCTGAGGCGGGAGAATTATCTTCTTCTTCTTCCCCATCTGGAGCAGATCCTTTGATTTGGGTTTTTTAGGGTTTACAGTGATGGTTTTGTGCAAGCAGCAATGTTGGAAATTACTTCTAGGGTTTAGGGTTTATGCAGGTGAGCCACTACACTTCGAGTCTAGCAGACCCACAAGTCTTGGGAAGGCCAATGGTTTGGAAACTTAAAACAGGATTGTGAGTCGACTCATCGACCAGTCCGAGGAGAGTCGATTTTTTTAAAGCTGCTAGTACACCCCAACTTTTACTCATTGCACCCTAATTTCTTAAATTATTTATTACACCGAATTAAAGATTAAAAAATACTCTTCAAACATTAAAAAAGTTTGGTGCAAATTATAATCTCAACATTATAACACTTGTTAAAACAATTTCAATAGTTGTTTACATTTTTTATTAGGCTTGTACAAAATCTTAAACACAAAAAATAGAAATTTAGCACACAAAAAAAAAAATTTGAGAAAGAGAGAGAGAGCTTCTATTCGGAGTCAAACATTTACTTGTTCTCAATCATTCAGTTAATTGGAGTGTAATAAGTAAAAGTTGGGGTGCCAATGTGTCACGGCCCTATTCTTTCGAAGCGGGGTCGTGCGGCGCAAGGGGGTCAAATCCACTTGCAAGCCTGTAAAATGATCGTACACCACACACACGTAGCTAGCAAACAAGTAAACGAGGCAACACGAGGCAAAGCCCGGAGGCAACTTTGTTGATATAATAGTAATTACACGGGGTAACGCAATATAAAAGCAATAGATGCGTTACAAGCAAATGATGATCCTATGACACGCGGGACTTCCACGGAGCTGGGCTTCAAGGCTTCAACAACGTGGGTGTAGGCCGGGGATTGGGATAGCACTGACACCCTTCCTACAAAGTGTATGCTAAGTCTTTACTAGGTTTCCAGAAGGAAACATCAAAAGTAGAGGCCGGTCATACTCCCTTATTACGAAAATGCCACTAAGCTAACAAGTGTGCCCTGGCACGGGGCTGACACGTACCCTAAACTAACAGATATGCCCTGGTACGGGGGCTGACATGGCTTCATAACGAGCCTTACATACTGTTACACGAGTGCTCCCGGGTAGCTCCGGGGCGAGCTTACATCTAACTCTAGGTGACAGATGATGTGGTTGTTACAGTCTCCCCCACCTATTCTGCAGACGTCCTCGTCGCATTGACCTGGTAAACTCTTCAATCGGCTGCTTGAAAGGTTGTAGGTTCTCTGCACTCTCCTGTGTGGCTTCAAATTCTGGCATGTCCTGTGTGACGAAGTACTCCACGTGCTGCTGCTGCTGTTGCTGAATGGAACTGCTGCTGAAATGACGTCTTCAAGAACTTTGTCGACAACACGCTCTGGCTGAAAAGCTGAATGAGAAGTGGTACGTGTTGGAATGCTGCGTGCGGGATCTCCTTGATCTGCTTGGTACAGCTTGAGACTTCTTGCATGGATGACAGAGTAGATGCTGTGTAACCTGTACGGTAACCAGAGTTTAGCAAACCTGTACGTCCTTGGACTGTGTCTCCTGTAGCCTGAAACAATAGTGTGAGAAGTTAAACACTGTTGGCCTGATATAAGTTCAAAAGTGCTCTTGTTGGAGGAAGAGTTCTTTTGAATGGTGGAATTGAACAAATTCGCCCAATTCTGATGATCGGCATTGGCAAGATGCCTAAAATACTCCAACGCAGAACTGAATCTCTCCGTTGGCCAAACTGATTGATGATGTACACTGCCTAGAAAATCAAGCTAGAATCTAAGTAGTCTGCACGGTTCGTTCCATAACTTCCCTGTGACTCTTGAATCTCTGACGCTGACAACACTTTGAGGTACATCACAATTCTTGCTGACACTCTGACTAAGTGGCTGAGGGGCTTCTTCTGCAACTTGAATCTTACAGTAACCTGATCTCTGACCTAACTCTGAAAAACACTTGGCTGTCCCAAGCTTATCAAACAAGTCGGCACTCTGTTGGATAGGATACTTGTTCTTGATGGTGATCTTCTTCACTGCTCGATAACCGATACAACGTCTCGAAGACCCATACTGCTGCTTGCTCAACTCAGCTAGTCTTGGATGATTCATCCTGTAAGGCCTCTCTATAAGAGGTGTGGCAACAGGTAGCAATTCATTCTGATGATCATTCGACCTACGTGGCTGTAGTGTCTTCGGAAGCAAATTCGCTATCTCATCATCAATTTCTGCTAAAACCTGTGTGGGAGTTGAACTATGGTCCTTTTCTTCGGCTTCAACTCTCAAGGAAGCAATGTACGGTTGCTTTCCTTTCTTCAACCCTTTCTTTACCTGAATGGCTGAAATTAAATTTCCCTCTTCCTTGCCTGTGGAGACGGGAACAAAGCTTGGACATTCACCTAGCATGCCCAAGGTGTTGGCGAATGGCATCGGTACAATCCTGTTCTGTCGCATGAAATCCATCCCAATGACAACTCTGAACTCATCGACCGGAACTGCGAGTAAATCAAGCTTACCCTTCCATGTACCTATCTTGACGGACACTGACTTGGCCGAACCTTGGATAGGAGTGGCTTGGGAGTTTACAGCTTTCATACGGCTTGAACCCTTATCGAGCCGGATATTGAGACGCTTCGCCTCTGCAGGGGTAATGAAACTGTGAGTAGCTCCGGTATCAACCATTGCCTGGGTGGTCTTCCCACCAACTTCAATATCGACATACATAAGACCCTTCCGTTTCTGGCTATTCTGAGTCTCAGATGTCTGCTTCATTGCATTCAAAAGATGCAAGGCTCCTATGTGAGGAGAATCTTCATAATCTCGCCCACTCGTACTCTCGTGACTAGGGTCACTCTGGGAAGCTAATAGTGCAGTCAGTTTGGCTCGTTGTGGGCACTTGAATGTCTTGTGAGGCCTACCACACAAAACACATCCATGCTTGTGACGACGCTTGACTGGCGAGGTACTTCTGCTCTGTGAAAGAGAGGAGTTCCGTGATGATCCCGGACTGGAACTCTTCCTATGCTTTCCATTCTTACCATTCGAAGACTTCTTTGTGTACTCAGGTTGCTGGTAGTAACCCTTCGATTGAGGATGTACATACTGTTGGCTCCCTCCCGCGGGAGTATAATCAGTCAACCGCTCGGCTGCTGCAATTGCAGACGCGAGATCTTCCACACGTTGTCGTTGAAGTTCTGTCTGAACCCAAGGCTTGAGTCCTTCTTGGAATGAGAACAGCTTGTCTTTCTCTGACATATCACGGATATCAAGCATCAAGACGGAAAACTGTTTGACGTACTCGTGAACTGTACCTGTATGTTGGAGTTGCCTCAACTTTCTGCGGGCAATGAACTCCACGTTCTCTGGTAAGAACTGGTGCTTCAATTCTTTCTTGAGGTCCTCCCATGTATCGATGGAACATTGGCCACTTTCCATCAGGTGTACTTTGTCCGCCACCATAGCTTGGCGTCACCTGCAAGATACATAGAAGCAGTTGTTACTTTTACCTCTTCGGAATCCGGACGAGCTGCACGGAAGTACTGCTCCATGTCGAACAGGAAATTCTCGAGCTCTTTCGCATCGCGAACACCATCGAAGGTACGTAGCTCGGGTACTCGCAAGCGCGAGGGAGAAGCATCACTACTAGTAGGCCGTTCGTTACTGATGGCACGGACCAGGAGACCTACTTTCGTAGTGAGTTCTGTAATCTGTTCCTGTAAGACGGCTAGGTTGTCTCGGGTATCTTCCTCAAGGGCTGTCACTCTAGCTCTTAATGTCTCGGATTTTTCCTCCAGCGTGCTCTGGCGATCATCTATTCGCGCAATACCATCAACAATACCGGATAGCATACCTATCTTTTCTTCCAATACCTCGATGCGTTCCTTGTTTGTACGTGGTGCTGGTGTGTTTGGAGCGGGTAGATCTGCGGTACTAGTAGTTCCTCTTACCATCGTTCGCGTGAACTAAATGGAATCTCGGGGGAATACCAACTGTGCTCAAACAACTGCTGCTCTGATACCAACTGTCACGGCCCTATTCTTTCGAAGCGGGGTCGTGCGGCGCAAGGGGGTCAAATCCACTTGCAAGCCTGTAAAATGATCGTACACCACACACACGTAGCTAGCAAACAAGTAAACGAGGCAACACGAGGCAAAGCCCGGAGGCAACTTTGTTGATATAATAGTAATTACACGGGGTAACACAATATAAAAGCAATAGATGCGTTACAAGCAAATGATGATCCTATGACATGCGGGACTTCCACGGAGCTGGGCTTCAAGGCTTCAACAACGTGGGTGTAGGCCGGGGATTAGGATAGCACTGACACCCTTCCTACAAAGTGTATGCTAAGTCTTTACTAGGTTTCCAGAAGGAAACATCAAAAGTAGAGGCCGGTCATACTCCCTTATTACGAAAATGCCACTAAGCTAACAAGTGTGCCCTGGCACGGGGCTGACACGTACCCTAAGCTAACAGATATGCCCTGGTACGGGGGCTGACATGGCTTCATAACGAGCCTTACATATTGTTACATGAGTGCTCCCGGGTAGCTCCGGGACGAGCTTACATCTAACTCTAGGTGACAGATGATGTGGCCGTTACACAATGGCAACTCTCTTTTTTAAGAATGGAAATTCCCAATGAATAAAACAGTAATTTACTAAATAATTACCTGTATTTTCATTTATTATCAAAATATTTTACTGCACTTTTGAATTTATTATTTCATTACTTTATGACATATAAGTTGTAGTTCTGCGATTTTCAGGTACGAAACATCAAAACTACGTGGATTTGGAGTCGCCATCAAATTTTTTTTAGAAAATGGTGTGAATGTGCACCCAAAAGATAATTTTAAAAAAAATATTTTTTTTGTAGTGATTCTTGTACGAATTCAATACTAATCTACTTAAAATCTAAGTAACAGGATCCATTTTAAAAAATAAGGAACGTATTGAATACCTTATTTCCTCCACCTTAGGTGATAACCTTAAATTCGATCATTTTTCGAAAATAAATAGAAAGTCGATAAATCTGATTTTGTACCCTCAAGTTCGAGAGACTTTAATTTTGACTTGGATTATGAGGACTTCCTTATTGAGGAAAGTGCTTTATCTATGTCTGTGCCTTGAAAATACAAGTTTTGAAAAATGTAGATTTATTAGTCAATGGCTCATTTTCATAAGAAATTGGCACAATGTCTTAGCCTTAAAAACGTTTTGTGTTAGGTGCAAATGTTTAGGGATTTAAAAAAAAAATCATTTTGAAAATGTCTTCAACTCTTACCCTTTCGATCGAGCCGAAGCCCAATCTACTGGGTATAGGAGAGGGTGCACACTACGTCTTAGGGTTGATCTAAATTAAAAATAATAAATAATAAATAAAAAGGGAGAAATAGAAGAACAAATGGAGATGAGAAAAGGGGATGATGTATTTCTTTTTGTCCTTACTCTATGTGTTCCTGTTTCTTCTTCTTTTTTATTTTTGGAGTGTTTCTTAGTATTAACTTAAGTGGTTTATACTGTAGCGTTTGAAGGTTGTTGAACTTTTAGGTTAAGGGTTGAGTGATTTGAAATAGTGAGTTAAGAGATTTCTTCAGAGGTTGAAAGAGATGACAAATTAAGAAAGGTGGGAGAGATGAAGCTTGAGAGGGAAAATTCAAGCGTGGGGAGTATGTGAAGAAAGGGGAGCTTTTGTAGGTGTTGAGGGGTTATTTTTAGGGTTAAAAGGGTCAAAGGTAGAAAATGGAAAAGAATAGCATGATTTTTTAACTAAAAGATTTGATATTTTGGATTGGAAAGGGGTAAGTGAGTTAAAAGGGCCTGATAGGTTGCTTTTGACTCAAACCCATAGATAAAATCCAATTGAATTTGTTAGACAATACATATATTGGATAGAGAATTGATTGAGGTTGAGGGGTGTGGGTGTTGGGTTAAAAAATTGTTATGTAAGGAGGTAGGTATTTTGATTTTAGGAGGGTGAAGGGTATTGTAACATGTGTTATAAAATGGTAGACATGTGTAATTTTATAATGGATTAGGTGAGGGGATTAAAAAGAAGGGGTGTGGAGATTATTTGTGATGAAGGTTTGAAGAAAATGATGGGATATGTTATGACATGGTGTTAGTTGATTAGTTTTTTAGAATGATGATGAGGTTAAGTAGATTGATTTTAGAAGATGAGTTGTGGTTGTGCAAAAAGGTAAAAAAAAAATTAGTGTTTTTAAAACTAAAAGGGCGTAAGGGTCCAAATCTTTAAAATTGTTGTTTTTCAATTCAAATAAAAACTCTAAGGTTCCAATGAACCTATGAGGTCATTTAAAAAAAAAAACATTTTTCCTCGAAAAAAATCTATCAAACCCCTAAGCCAACCAACCCATCCAATTCTTAAAAAATGTCTCAACCTAATCTAACCCTGAACCTAAGCCAACCAACCCATCCGATTCTTAAAAAATGTCTCAACCTAATCTAACCCTAAACCTAAGCCAACTCCAATGCAATATAACTTAGACCATAAACTAATCCTAAGCCCAACATACAAAAGTCCATTATAAATCAAACAGCTACCTAAGCCTAAACTCATATCCATATCCATAAATTTAATCAATTAATATAAAAAATCTATGTTATCAAAATGAACATTTGTCTATAAAAGCCTTTTCTTCCTCTAACATTTACAATGTTACCATCATAAAGTAAGGGGGTTGTTATTGCCACACCAACTTTTACTAATGCCATACCAATTCCTCTGTAAACCACCAAAGAATTGCACACAATTGGTGTAGTGCTAATAAAAATTGGTGTGGTAGAGTAACTCTCTAAAGTAACTATAAAGCATTTTACTTCAACACATTTAACAAGACTTTTGTTGGGTAACGTGGCTTGTTGTTTGCTTTAAGAACTATCAAATTTTCTTGGGATATGCATAAACATTTAATTTTTTAAATAATAAAATAACTTTTAAATGTAACGAAAACTACAAAAATGAAAAAGTTACTAAAAACATTTGTCTATACACACATTTATCAAAAAATTTGACAATAATGCGATTTTGTGACTTGATTTGAGAACTATCTAATTTTATTGAGGTACACATTGTTTTGCCTTCATCCAAAAAAATAGTAACAATATTTGAAACATATTTTGAGCAATTTAACGATTGAAAATTATGTCAAGACAAAATTAAAAATCACTAATACTATAACCCCTAAAAAAAGATTTGTCAATATTACGTGATAGCCTTATCAACACTTAGAGATGTATATGTCAATATGATGTATCCATAGTTATTCTACAATCTTATCATCGAAATATGGTATACTAATATTTTGCTATATTTAAAAATTCATATAATCATATCAAAATTCTTGATGTGATTATTTAAGACAACAATGTAGTAAATCTTGATTCAAAGTAATCATTTTTTAAAATATGGTCAAATTAGAAGTCTAAACAACTTTCGACTTGTAAAGATGATATTAAAATTCGTTTTAACATTTCATCACGTCTATAAGCTAGACCGAGTCGTCTTAGACAAATTTTCCAATTTATTTGAGTCATATCGTTTAACAATGACTTGAGTAAATCTCCTTTAAAATAAAGGAACCAACTAGTAGCATACCACTAGTTGTTGGCTGCACACAAACCTTGAAAAAATAATTATCACCTCTATTTTAACCTACTAATTCCACTTCATTACAATGACATAGGGTTCAAAGCTTATTCACATTTTCGTGGCTTCATCTTCTCGACTCTATAAATTATAATGTAAACGTGTAATTATAACCTCTATATATTGATAATGGGGTATCCTTGTAGACGGGCTCGTATATTGTGGTGCCTCCAAACATTAACACAAAACCCCATGTCAAATCTTGAAGTATTAAGTGGCGGTTTTCTTTGTTTATGTTAGCAATCCAAGACACTCAAATACTTATTTTACTTGATAAATAGTACATATATATATATACAAAAATAGAATAACAACGGAAGTTTATATACATCTAACAACATAAGATAGATTAGAGTGCGGAAAAACTAAATAATATACAAGATTTTATAGAAACTCATTTATTTAACAAAATCCCAACGTTCAACTGAAATCTATAATACAACCTAGACGAACTAACCTTACTAGTGGGTATAGTCTTAGTGCTTGTGGTGCCCCGCCAAACACTAACACAAATCCCCATGTTAGATCTCGAGGTACTAGGTGGCACCTCAAAATTTTGGCATTGTCTCTTCTGTTTATGTTGGCATTCCAAAGCGATTCAACCTACACCTAATAAACAACATACAATCCTGCATATATACATACAAAATATAATACTAGCGAAAACCTGTATACATTTAATAACGTACAAAAGATCAGAGTGCGGAAGAATAACCAGAATACAGGATTATACAAATATTTCTCACTCTAACAAAAGTCCTAATGCTCAGAACAAAATCTATTACTTTTGGACAATCGACTCCACTAGGGGCTATAACTCTAATACTCACCAAGTGACAAAGTCTGACTGTCTATCTGACCCACCAAATGATTCTCACTCGTGCTCTATACCTGCCTCGACAAGCTTCAGATCTAAAACTAAAAAAATGGAGAAGAAAATGGTGAGTAACAATGGTTACCCAGTAAGGAAGAAAACAATTTCTACCAATAACTTCTCCTAACATGAACGAATGAACATACTGAATCATTTTAAAATATACAAAATTTTACAGAAGAAACTACGATTAACTAGTACATATAGCCAAGGATTAGCAACTAAATATTTTAAAACTCACAATACATCGATCAGCAGTGCTCACTATAACATTATCTTTTTATACAAATCTAATTGATCAAATGGAAACATTAAACATGCGTTTCAGTTTATATATCAAAATAAGGCAACATATACATAATACACAATGGCGGAGTAGTGGAATTAGAGAGTTGAGATTTACGACTAGATCGCTCCTAATCGGGACATGATGTTTCTTAATAAAGTATTAGTTCTTGATTTTGTGGCTGATCGCTATTTACCATACTTGTGTGACCATTTATCCAGTTCAGGCTAACCGTTTGACGTGACCGTAAGTAATTGGTCTTTTTTTGATGTGTCAGAATGTTCAACTACTATAGATTAATCATTTTCGTCTATGCCTATCAGGCGTGCATGTGATTCCCAAATATACAAACCATTCGTATACGACCACCTTTACATTACAAGTTCACTGGTAAAGATAGAAAGGAATAAACCCGAATTCCAATTGTGACTCCACTTTCATACGCGTCTCATCCATGTATGAGCTTGGTGATCCCTACCGTACATCCCAGGATAATACACCACTCCGGATGATATGATGCATTATCCCTTCAGGCATTCACAGACTCTTTAACAGTTCACAAAATAACTACATACATATATTATTTTCATTTGAAAACAAAAGAGAAATTAACAATACAAGGTTGAGAATGGATATCCAGTTTCTTACTATGCAACTGTAGCTAACCGGCCTAAAATAAATAACGGAACGAAAACGTAAACAGCGTCTCACGCTAATAGAAGTAAATAAACATGCAACTAGTAATATTATCCTTAGATATCCGTTCACCAACCTACACACAACACAACAATGTAAAATACAGACATTACCCCTCGGGTGTGACTCTGACATTTTACCGTTTCATACCCTTTTTTCCTTTTTTTGATTTTTACAGTTTTGAATCTTTCAAACAAAATATCTACTTTCTGATATTCATCAACTCAACATGAGTTCATTGAATATTAAATCATTTTTCAAATCTCAAAATTCATTTTTTTCAATTAACTTGAAAAATTACAAAACTTTTATCAACATAGGGTTCGAGCAGTGCACAGAACCCAACTAGCCAACATAAAACCGGTGAAATATCCTACCCACGTATAACTTGTTATAAAATACAATTAAACATATCAAATATGCAAGTTCTGACGTGAATTTGAAATAATCAATTAAATTCTACATTTTTTGAAACACACCACAGATTTTTAATAAAATCCTAAATGCAATTTTCACAATCTACGATTACTAATAGAAATTAAGAGTTCCTTACAATCTTTGTGTGAGATGATCGAAACGTTTGCGCGAAAATCGAGGTGAACGACACAAAAATCAAGACGGATCGAATTTCAAAGTAATTGATTTTTGAATCTGACCTGATAGTTTTGAAGATTTCGATGTCATCGTCATTTCTCCCTTCTGCGACGTAAGACAATTTGACCCCTAAATAGGCAAAATCCGAGGTCGAAGTTTCGAAACCCCCGTATATATATACGGCTAAGTTTTGACGATACCGGGTGAAAAAGAAGACGAAATGAAAAGATCTTGGGTGGGTTTTGTAGATGTCGAGGCTGCGGACATTTCTCCCTTCTATGCCGGAAGTTGACGGCGAGCGATTTGTGACGAATCCGAGGTTGAAAATTGAAGAAAAAATGAATTTTTTTTAAATGGGTTGGCTGGTTTTGGGTCGTTTAAAACGAAGGTAAATAGTGAAAAATTTTAAAAAAATTATTTATATATATCTTGGGACGAAATCGATATTTTACCTATTGTTTCAATCGACGATAACTTGACTGTCCGAACTTCAAAAATGACGAATGAATACTTTATTTCGTCTAATTTTTCATTCATGATCTAATGGTATGGTTAATTTCTACAAATTCTATCTCTAACAAAAATTTACATTTTTAGCCTGAGGTGACCCCTAAAATTGATATCATTTTCATTTTTGATGATAATTCAACTTTCTGATATCCAAAAATGACAAATAAATAGTTTATGTTCAATAATTTTTTGTTATGAACCCAATTGTATGATCAAATTTTAAAAATTCTTACTCGAACAAAAAGTCATTATTTTAGCCTGATTTGATCCGACTCGGTAATTGAGAATTTTGTAATTTTTCTATTCGAACTCACATTTTAGTGTGTTTATAGGTAAAATATGTTTTTTTGATCATTTTGAATCAAATGGTGAGATTAGATTTCATTAAAAATAATCAGAAACATCCCAAAGTTTTACCCCTAAGTCCCACTTTTAGGATTTTCTCAAAATTTCATTATTTATTTTTCCTCGAGATACGAATAAAAAACTCGAGATTTTACAGTGCTCACTAGTCAAAGGACTCTGGTCATCTATTTGACCCATCATATAATCCTCACTAGCATGTTCTATACCAATCTCGTCAAGTACAGAACCTGAAACTAAAAAATGTGAACGAAAGTGTGAGTAACAAAGGTTACTCAATAGGTAAATAAACAATTCTGAATAATAACCTCTCCTAGCATGAACAGTAATCATTTCAATACATATAAAATTTTACGAAATAAACTACAATTAACTGGTACATATAGCCATGAATGAGCAACTAAACAGTTAAAATCCACATTACATCAATCAACAGTACTCATATTATATTATTTTTTTATATATAATTTTAATTGATAATTTTGAAATAGTAAACATTATTTTTATTTTATAATTCAAAATAATACAACAGATACATAATACACAATGGTGGAGTAGTGGAATTAGAGAGTTGAGATTCTACGACTAGATAACTCCTAGTTGGGACATCATTTTCCAATGATTCACGAGTGTGACATCGCACCATTAGTTCCTAGTTTGGTGATCGGTTGGTGCAACTTATCACACTTGGGTGACCATTTATCCGGTTCAAGTTGATCATTTGACGTGACCATACTAGATGGTCTCTTCTCGACGTGTCAAGACGTTCGACTACTAAACTATTAGTGATCACTAACTAGCCATCTTCATTTATGCCTATTAGGCGTACATGTGACTCCCATCATACATCTCCACTCGTGTATGATCACCTTTACATTGCATATTTACTAAAAAAGATAAAAAATAAAATAAACCCGGATTCCAGTTGTAACATCACTCTTATACGTGTCTCATACCACGTATGAGTTTGGTTGTTTCAACCATACATCCCAAGATAATATATCACTCCGGATGATATGACGGATTATCCCTTTAGGTATTCATAAACTTTTTAACAATTCACAAAGTAACTACATATACATATCATTTTTTTCTTTAAAACAAATAAGAAATTAACATTATAGAGTTGAGAATGGATATCCAGTTTCTTACCATGTAACTGTGTTCCCCAGGTTAAATTAAATAACAGTACATAAATTTAAATAATGCCTCACGCTAACAGAAAATAAATAAATATACAAGTCATCTCGTGACAACAGAAAGTAAATTACCCCTAGATGTCTGTTTATCAACTCACACATATCACCACAATGTAAAATGCATATATCACCCATCGGGCTCATTTCATCCCATTTTTTTTTTGTATTGTAAACACCCTATTTTTGCATATATCTAATTCGACAATTCGTTTCCCGATTGTGGTGAACTTCTAATGATGGACGCAAAGAACTTGAAGATTTGATAGTATTATCCCCAATCTTTCTATTTTTAGTCATTCAATTTTTCTTACTCGTTACGACTCAACATAGAAAATTAAGCACACTTAAGATCGTTACACCTCATACTCAATTTAACAAGTATGTACGCTTAAATTCGCTACATATTTCGATAACTTAGAGACATTACGACGCTTGAAAAATATGACCTCAAAACATAGAAATAATCATGTTAGAACTGAAAGAAATCTCACGCCAAAATTCATAAAAACTAGAGAAAATAATAAAATGACGAAAATACCCCTTATGAATCTTGAACCTCCAAAAAATCTCGAAAGTACCTTCATTACATTCAGAATATGATTTTGAGTCTAATGGGACCCAAATCGACAAAAAGGAAGAAATTTACGATAAATCATAAAAATAACTGACATGTCTCTCGATGTTCGATTTTTTTACCAAGAGACCTTGATTCTTAGGAAAACATGATAAAAAATTTATAATTTGAAAAATTCTTGACTAATCAAAATCAAATTAAAATTAAAAATTAATCGACCAATTGAGATACAAAATCAAATTAAAATTAAAATTTTATCAAAATCTAATTAAAAATTCAAGTTAAAATCAATCAAACAATTAAATTTTAAATTAAAATTTAATCAAATTAAAAATAAAGTTAAAGTTGATCAACCAATTAAAATTCAAAATCAAATTAAAACTTAATCAACCAATTAAAATTCAAATTCAAACCAAAATTTAATCAAAATCAAATAAAAATTCGACTGATCAATAAAAGTCAAAACTAAAATTTAATCAACCAATAAAATTTCAAATTAAAATTCAATCGACCAATAAAATTCCAATTAAAATCAAAACAACCATTTAGAATCAAAAAATAAAATTTAAATTGACCAATCACGATTTAATCAATGGAGAACTATCAAGGTACGAGTAACATGGGATCCCTACCCTTATTCTTTTAAGAGAAACATGAGAGAGATGAGAAGAAAAAGAAAAAAAAAAGAAGAGAAAATCGTCTATATTGGACATTCCAAGTAATTAAAAAAAAAGGAAACAAAATAGGTAGAAATATAAAATAGAAAAAAGAAAGGGGCAACTAAAAAATTATAACAGATCCTTGTTATTCTAGAGAAGGGGGGTTGGAACATTTTTTTTATCTCTTTCTCTGTTGAACTAATCTTGTAAGAAGAAAACCTTAAGAGAAAAAAATAACAAGTAGAAAAGAAGATGAGAAAAAAGGGAATTGAGGAAGACCCGACAGCACAATAATGTCCTCAATCTTTTTCTCCTTTTAAACGCCCCAACAGCACAACCCCAACCATTTTTCTTTTTCTCCTTTTGAATGCCCCAACATCAACATCATTTTCTTCTTCTCCATAGTCCATCCTTTTAACGTAATGACATCTCTTTTCATATCTTTTACTCCATCATAACAACTCATGTATGACCTCTCTTTCACTCCATTACAATACCTACAGGACCTTTTTCTACTCCTATTTTCATTCCACACAGCAGCCTACACACTCTATCTCTCCCACATTTTTGGCTGTTAGACAATCTCTCTACATCTCCACCTTCTTCTCTAACTTTCCACAGCAACAGGCCCTATTCTCTCTTCACCAACTATCCACAACAATAGTCTCATTCTCTCTTTCACACACGTCCTCAACCCCTTCTCTGCCCCATTCCCTCTTCACCAAGTCCTAAACCAGTACATTATCTTTGTTTTCTTTTTCTACTTGAACGCCCCTACCAGCACATCTATCAACCACTTTTTTGTTCTTCTTTTACTTCCTAATGCCTCGATATCACAATCATTATTTTTTTCTTTTACTTCACAACGCCTCAACAACTGTAACACACCGTGTTTTTAACTCGTATCTCAAGGAGGTCAGATAGTATTTATTTAAAGAATATTCTAAAAAGAATAACTTAGAGTAAAGTACCTGGATTATGCTATGTTCGTTTTTATTAAAAATCAACTTCGCCATTAGTTTCAAAATGATCGAAATATATACTTTAGCCTGTAAGCAAGCTTGAATTCAAGTTCGGGTAGAAAAGTTAACAAATCCTCGAATTTCGTGTTAAGTGGGACTCCAAAATAGTGGAATTTCGTTAGAGCAAAAATCAAAAAGATTCGATCATACCATTAGGACCGCAACGAAAAATTATTCGAAATGGTATACTCGTTTGTCATTTTTCGAGTCCGAATAGCTAAGTTACGGTCGAAACTAGAAATAGTAAAGAAATTACAAGTATGCCATCAGCTTTGTTATAAAAGAAAAATATGACTTTCTTTCATTTCATTTCATTTCTCTTCTTCTCTAAAGAACCAAAACATTAGCCATTTTCCTCAACCTAGGGTTTCTTCTCTTCACCTCAAGATTCATTGAGAAGGAATGACCGTTGAAGCCCGACGAAGAAGACAAAGTTGTTGACTACGACGATAGTTACAACCTCACCCTCTTTGTTAACCCATTCACGTCCGTTTCCTCACCCTCCATCAGAAATCAGCGAGTAACTTAGGGTATCGTCACACTCGAAACTTCACCATGTTAGTAGAGACTTGTCTTCTAAGGTAAAAGTGGAGGAGAGTGTCGTTGTCGAAGGAGTTGCAAACCCTCGTCCTCTTTGCATCAAACTCAGCTCAACATCAACTCTTTCACCACCAACTTTGATCCTTATACGAGTTCATCACTTTCGACGTCCACAAATCAAGTAGGGGACTTTCAATTCCTATTGGTAACTTTAGATTTTCGAAATGTGCATTTAGGTTTCGAAACAAAACTTATTGTTTGCATTTAAATCGTAGAAATTTGTGTTTGGTTTCAAATTCATGGTAGAAGTAGATGTTTTGATGATGTTTTATCAAGTTTTAACTACAAACTCGTGGGATGGGTCAAATGATTCGAAGAATGGAAGAAGAAATCGAAAAGGGGATCGAAAACTCGAAGGTTCGAGTGAGGTTCAGGCTGTAGGCGGGAAGGGTCGGTGCCACCGACACCTGCCGAAGGCATTCTGTAGGTCCCACCGACAGAATGAGGTTCCTGCCACCAATGAAACCAAGAACTGCGAGAAATTTTAATTCTGTCGGCAGATGCCGTCAGTCCCACCGACACCTGCCGATGAGTATTCTGTCGGTTCCACCGACAGAAACAGTTCTCTTCAGAACTGTGTTCTGACTTTTCTCTTGACCTCCCCATTGCTTATACTTGAATTCCCACCCTTCATTTCATTAAAAACATTAAAGTAAATGTCATCTTTAATTTTTACTTTCCATTTACTTTAAGTTCTTTAATGAAATTAAGGTTTTACCCCCCATTTCAGAACAATAAAAATGATTTCGAGATCCGAATCTCTAAGGATAAAAATCCAAATTTTAGTTTCATGAAGAAAACGTAGATTTCGACGTTTTCGGCAAGTTTTCAAAATGTAATAACTTTCACATTACTTTGAATTAGATTACAAAAACTATATGGTGTCGAATCTTGTGATCGAGACTTTCATTTCGAAAAACCCATTTTCAATTTCGAGAACTTTGAAAAATTGAATTTCCAACACTTAGCCAAATTTTCATCAGTTTTTCTTGTTTTTAACAGCTTTGGTCACGTGCATCGCCGGGACCTTGTTTTGAATAAAACTTGATGGATTTAGATGTAAAGATCGAAAATGACTTCGAAAGATTGGAAATGAATGGTTTGACTTGCAGAGACGAAAATTGAGAATGTCGAGTGAATGGAAAAATGAATGAATCGATAAAATGTCAGAGTCATACCCGAGGGGTGACGTCTGCATTTTACATTGTATGTTGTATGTAGGTTGGTGAAAGGATATCCAGGTTATTAATGAAATGGTTGCATGTTTATTTCCGATTATGTTAGCGCGTGCGCTGAGTACTGTTATTTATTTTTAGGCCGGGTGACCACGGTTGCATGGTAGGAACTGGATATCCATTCTCAACCCTGTTCTGTTAATTTCTCTTTAGTTTTAAATGAAAAACATGATATATATGTAGCTATTTTGTGAGCTGTTAAAGGGTTTGTGAATGCCTGAAGGGATAGTGCGTCACATCATCCGGAGGGGTGCACTATCCTGGGATGTACGGTAGGGACCACCAAGCTCATACGTGATATAGGACGCGTATGAGAGTGGAGTCACAACTGGAATCCGGGTTCATTCCTTTCTTATCTTTACCAGTGAACGTGTATTGTAAATGTGGTCGTATACGAGTGGAGTGTCATTTGGGAATCACATGTACGCCTGATAGGCATAGACGAAGATGATTGGTCAGTGATCACTAACAATCTAGTAGTAGTCGAACGTTCTGACAAATCGAAAAGAGACCCATTGCTTACGGTCACGTCAAACGGCCCACCTGAGCCGGATAAATGGTCATCAGTGTGGTAAGCGCAGCGACCGGCCACAAAATCAGGAACTAAAAGCCATATCTATGTTGTAACATCATGTCCCGACTGGGAACGATCCAATCATGAATCACAACGCTCAAATTCCATTACTCCACCACTTGTATTATGTAACTGTCGTTATATTTCGAATTATAAATTGAAAAGCATGTCTATTATTTCAATGTTGTCAACTATATTTGTATAAATGGAAAATGTATAATGAGTATGGATGATTGATGCTATGTGTAATTTTTAAACTATTTAGTTGCTCATCCCTAGCTATATGTACCAGTTAATCGTAGCTTCAATTGTAAAACTTACATGTTTTGAAATGATGCAGTATGATTTATTCGATCAAGTTAGGTTAGGTTATTAGTGGAAATTATTTGTGGACCTACTGGGTAACCATTGTTACTCACCCTTTCCTTCCATTTTTTTAGTTGCAGAGCCTGTGCTTGGGGAGGCGAGTGTTGGGCCATCCGTTGAGGAGCATCTGGTCGGTCAGATCGAAGACCAGAGCCCGTTACCCGGTGAGCAACATGACTACTCCTACTAGGAGTTTGTTCGTCCTAGAAGGTGTACATAGTGTTTTGGGACCGAGTGCTAGGTCTATGTTAGAGTGAGGAAAACTTTGCGCAACTCTGACCTTGTTTTTTGTTGTTCATAAAGTTTATCATCTTTCATTTTTTACTCATTGTAGATATGTTGCTTTATACAGGATTGTTTGGAATTTGTTTATCAGGTTTGAGTTCCTTGAAACGCTAGCATAAACAGAGGAGACCATGCCGAAATTTTGAGGCATCACCTAGTGCCTCGAGGCGGCCTTGGGATTTGTGTTAGCGTTTGGCGAGGCGTCACAACAACACAATTAACGATTTTTTTCCTCTTGATTGACAGTGCAATAACAACTTCTACAACAACCATTGTCTATGATTTTTTTAATTCTCTTAAACCACCCACAACAGCCATCATCCCATTGTCTTCCTACCTTCATCGACGTCTCACGTTATTTTGAGTTTTATTTGAAGGAATCACAACAGCCACCATTCCATCATCAAGGTAAGTTTGATATAGTTATATTTTATATTTTTATTTTTTCTTCTCTTTCTCCTCATGTTTTATTCTTTATTCTTATATATTCATTTTTTTCGATCATTGTATTAGTGTTTTCTATTATTTTAAAATTATATTCATCATGTGACTTGGAGTATAGAGTTTTTTTTTGTTCTTTCATTCTTTCTCATTATTTTTTTTTATAAAATTAGGAATTGTATTATTTTTGTGAAATTCATGATCACAATGCTTAAGTTGATATGATGAAATTGAGGTGTTTAAATTCTTTTGGTGACTAGAGTGACTCGAACTACTTTCCCAATTACTCATGTTTAGGAATAAGTAACATTCAATTCAATAGGTTCTAACATGTGACATATTTGTTGACGGTTTGAGAATTATTCTAGGTGATATTATATTTGTCAAATTGAAAAATATTCATGATTTAATTATCACGTTGGGAATCGATTTGTATGTTAGGATATTATTTTCTAATTTAAAATTTTCAAAATATGATATATTTATTAGTTTAACAAATATTATTGCTTGGACAAAAAACATATCGTTTTGATAAGTTCTTATGCTTGCAATACATCGTTGAATAACTTGGTAAATGTGCATGCTTCAGATGATGATTATTTTGGAAATTTGAAAATTATGCGCATATCATCATTCTATTAATTTAGAAGTTGGATGCATATGAAATTCTTTTAATGTAAATTTTTTACATCTTTTCATATGCTGTCAATTTGGAAATTTTCTATGTTCATATTTTACCCATTTGGCAGTTATGCATGATTTAAATTCTCTTGATTTGGAAGGTTCACTTCTATTCAGATTCTATCAATTTGACAATCTTGCATGCCGCGGATTCTCCTAATTCGAAAATTTTACTGATTTGGAAAATTCATGTTCATAAGTTTCTATTTTGAAAATTTCATAATTTTCTATCTTGGAAAATTCATATTCCTCAATTTATAATTTCAGAATTTCTTTTGATTGTAATTTTCCAAGTTAGGAGTTTTGTTTCTTATTTAGAAATTTCTAATTTTTTTGTAATTTTCTATTTTGAAAATTTTATTTTTATAAAATTTTAATTTGAAAATTTATCATATATTCTTAAATTTCTAATTTAGAAACTTCATAAATTGTCAGTTTTGAAATTTCACATTCATAATTTTTTTATTCGGAAAATTTTCATAAATTCTTATTGTAAAACCTCGAATTTCTGATTTGTATCTCGAGGAAATAAATAGTGAAATTTTGAGAAAAATCTTGAAAGTGGGACTTAGAGATAAAATTTTAGAATATTTCTGATTATTTTTAATGGAATCTGACTTCACCATTGGATTCAAAATGATCATAAAACATAGTTTAGCCTGTAAGCACGCTCAAGTGCGAGTCCGAATAGAAAAGTTGTAAATCTTCGATTATCGAGTCGGATCGGGCTAAAATAGTGACCTTTTGCTAGAGCAAGAATTTTTAAGATTCGATTACACCATTGGATTCGTAACGAAAAATTATTGAACGTGGACTATTTATTTGTCATTTTTTGAGATCAGGAAGTCAAATTATCTTTAAAAAATGAAAACGACATCAAGTTTAGGGGTCACCTCAAGCAAAAAATGTAAAATTTTGATAGAGACATAATTTGTAGAAATTGACTTCACCATTAGATCCGGAATGAAAAATTAGGCGAAATAGAGTATTCATTTGTCAGTTTTGGAGTCCGAATGGCCAAGTTATCGTCGATCAAAACAATAGGCGAAATACCAAATTCGTCCCAAATTTCATATAAATAATATTTTAATTTTTTTTTTAATATCTCATCTTCCCCAACTCGTCATACAGCCGAGACATATACGAAAAAAAAATATTTTTCTTTCAAACTTCCACCTCAGAACTTGTGCAAACGGCTCGCCGTCGACGACCGACGTAGAAGGGAGAAATGTCCGCAGCTACGTTCTCTAAAAAATCCACCCAACCTTTTTTCATTTCACTTTCTTTTACATCCAATATCGTCAAAAATCAGCCGTATTTGTATACGAAAAATTTGAAACTTTGACCTCGGATTTCGTCCGTTTCGGGGTCAAACCGTCTTCTGACGCAGAAGGGAGAAAATTGCATTTTGAATTTTATTAAAATTTTGTGGTGAGTTTCCAAAATATAGAATTCTTTTGTTATTTAAAAATTCACGCCAGAAATTGCATGTTTGATATGTTTAATTGTATTTTTTAACAAATTATACGTGGGTAGGATATTTTATCGGGTTATTTCTATCAGTTGGGTCCTGTGCACTGCTCGGACCCCGTTTTAATATAAGTTTTGTATTTTTTCAAGGTTTTTGATTAAAATGAACTTCATAGTTAGAAAAACAATTTATTATTCAATTAACTCATATTGAGTTGATGAATATCAGAAAGTGGATATTTTATTTGAGAGATTGAAAATTGTAAAATTCAAAAAAAAAAAGGGAAAAAGGGTATGAAACGGTAAAATATCTGAGTCACACCGAGGGGTGATGTCTGCATTTTACGTTGTTGTGTTGTGTGCAGGTTGGTGAACAGATATCCAGGGATAATATTGTTGGTTGCATGTTTATTTAAATTTCTGTTAGCGCGAGGCGCTGTTTACGTTTCTGTTTTGTTATTTATTTTAGGCCGGGTGGCCACACTTGCATGGTAGGAAACTGGATATCCATTCTCAACCTTGTATTGTTAATTTTTCTTTTGTTTTCAAATGAAAATAATCTATATATGTAGCTATTTTGTGAGCTGTTAAAGAGTCTAAGAATGCCTGAAGGGATAGTGCGTCATATCATCCGGAGTGGTGTACTATCCTGGGATGTACGGTAGGGACCACCAAGCTCATACGTCGTATGGGACGCGTATGAAAGTGGAGTCACAACTAGAATCCGGGTTATTCCTCTTTATCTTTACCAGTGAACTTGTAATGTAAAGGTGGTCGTATACGAATGGTTTGTATATTTGGGAATCACATGCACGCGTGATAGGCATAGACGAAGATGATTAGTCAGTGATCACTAACAATCTATAGTAGTCGAACGTTCTGACATATGGAAAAGAGACCCATTTCTTACGGTCACGTCAAACGGCCAGCCTGAGTCGGATAAATGGTCAACCAAACGTGGTAAGTGCAGCGACCGGCCACAAAATCAGGAACTAAAAACCAGAGAAGAATTGTAACATCATGTCCCGACTGGAAGCGATCCAGTCGTGAATCCCAACTCTCTAATTCCAATACTCCACAATTGTGTATTGTGTATCTGTTGCTTATTTTGATATATAAAATGAAATGCACGTTTAATGTTTTCATTTGATCAATTAGATTTGTATAAAAAGAGAATGTTATAGTGAGTAATGCTGATTAATGTAATGTGAATTTTAAAACGTTTAGTTGCTCATCCCTGACTATATGTACCAGTTAATCGTAATTTCTTCTGTAAAACTTTGATTATTTTAAAATGATTCAGTATGCTTATTCGTTCATGTTAGGAAGGGTTATTGGCAGAAATTGTTTGTTTCCCTACTAGGTAACCATTGTTACTCACCCTTTCCTTCTCCATTTTTTAGTTTCAGATCTGAAGCTTGGCGAAACAAGTGTAGAAAATGAACGAGGATCATCTGGTTGGTCAGATAGACAATCAGAGTCCGTCACCTGGTAAGTACTAAGGCTATACCCCCTAATGTTGTCAGTTTCTCCAGGTAGTCTTATGGATTCTGTTTTGAGTGTTAGGAATTCTGTTAGAGTGAGGAATTTTGTATAATCCTGTATATAATTTTTCTTCTTCCGCACTCTGATCTATCGGACATTATTAGACGTATATAGGCTTCCGCTAGTATTATATTTTGTTTGTTATATGCATGATTGTATGTCGTTTATCAGGTGCAGGTTGAATAGCCTTGGAATGCTAACATAAACAGAGGAGACCATGCCGAAATTTCGAGGTGCCACCTCGTACCTTGAAATCTGACATGAGGATTTGTGTTAGCGTTCGGCGGGGCGCCACAGATGGTATCAGAGCATAGCATTAGATCCGTATGGGATACAGATCTGCTATGTTTTAGAGAATTTGTTGATACCATAGATATTAGATCGACAATCATAGAGTGTCATTAGGAATTCGGTATCCGAGCTCAACAATAGTTCCGTATTGGAATTACAAGTTCTTCCGTGTCTAGAAGTCTATAGAGCTTAGTAAGCCTTGGATATGATTCTTGATTTATTCTATTAGTAATGGAAATGGAGTCCATTACTAAGTTCCAAGCTATTATAGGAATTCATAATTACGTAAAAGTGATTTTGGCCTTATTCTAATAAGTGCCTTGTTACGGATAAACACAAACGAGAGGAGTGGACAAGGTAGAGGCCAAAACGCAATAGAGACAAGATAGGTTCTGGATCAGACATCTAACCCGATATTATAACTAATGTCATTCATGAGATAGGTGGATGAGTCTCATGTTAAGTCTTGAGAGGAAATATGAATAATACAACCATCACCACCCCGAAGCCAAATGGAAAGAAGGCAATTAATATTTAATTAGAGACAAATAATTACGAAACTAGCAAATTCATAGGAAAAATAACCATACGTGAGGTGTGATATTATAGACATACCAACTCAATGGATGGAAGAATTTTATAAGAAACAACATATACTACTAAATCCATCGAAAGAAAAATGTTGTGGTATGTTATGAATGTAGCAAATCGGGACATAAATGAAAACAATATTTGGGTCAATGTTAGTTGATTAAGGATGTGTGGCTTCGAAAGATGCTAGACAAGCCAATGTATGAGATAATTACTAAAGTTGATAACGTATTCATGCCATCTCGAACATACAAGACTAGCGATCGGAAGTGAGAGATGGTACAAGACTTACCACAATTGTAAGGTGTACCATTAAATCCAAGAAATGAGGAATCGCTGGACTTATTCTCAAGAGAAATACTATTCAACCTTAGAGACCATTACCACAAGGTCGTGCCTTTGAAGAATGAGAGAATTCCCCAGCCCAAATGATAGGTAAATCCAATAATGTGATTGTAGAATTTTCAACGATTACATCCACCAAGATTTGGGGGTTTTTCTGATCCGATTGAGGTCAATGAGTGGATTTTGAAGACCTGAAAGATTTTGAGTACCATGTAATACCCAAGAGATCAATGGGTGACGGTGATTACATTCCAGTTGAACGAGGATGCCAATCATTAGTAACGTTTGAGAGGAATATATTGGGAGATGGATCGTTTGAGTGGGTAGAATTCGAGAGGATATTTGTTAATTGATTTATATTTGAGACTTCTCAAGAAGTCAAACACTAGGAGTTTTTGAGATTAATGCAAGGTAATCTATCAATTATAGAGACTAAGATATGATATTCATTAGGTTGTCACGATATGCGCCCGAGCTTATCCTGACAGATTTGCAGAAGGCTCGTAGATTTTTTTGAAGATTATAACCCTACCTAAGGGCCAAGAGGTCAATGATTGAGATTACCAATTATAGAGATACGATGAATCGAGCTTAAAGGATAAAACAAGAAGATATGGAGTTACAGACCTCTAGAGGACAAATTAGTCGACCTTAGACTTCTTTTCCTCCCAAATCAAATATGACCAAGAGGTCGATGTATTCAAGGCCAATCTCCTCCGAATCAAGGTATTCATAATATAGAACTCCTCCATTACTGAGTTGTAGAGTTTTCCCATCACTGAGTTAGAGAGCAGTTGAAGCTCCAATGATACCAACAGGGCCAAAGGAATCAACAAAGCAGGTTCAGAGCCTACAGACCTTAGTCTTCCAACTACCTACTCCACAGAGATCTACGAAGACAAAATCATTGACATTGTTACGCGTTTGATCAGGTGGGACATATCAAAAAAGAATGTCCTTTATCACAGGTGCAAGTAAGAGCTATGACCTAGGAGAAAGTACCTATCTCCGACGAAGTTTTGGAAGTAATGATTTTTAATTATAATATTAAAAAGTGGAGTTATATTCAACACTAGTTCCTCCAGATCATATAATTCCACTAAGAGTTTGCACACTTGCTAAAGTTAGAAACTACTGACACGAATCGAATAATGAAATTATTTATACCATTGGGAAGCCTTGCGAAGAAAGAATAAGATTTTTGGAAGATCATTTAAGAACTTGCAAAATAGGTATTAGAATAATTGTAAAGTGTGAAAAGACAAGTGACGTTCAATTGATACGCTAGTCTTTATATCAATAATCTAGTCAATTACTCGTATATTACGCTAGTAGATAAGTAGGTGTTTCTTATATATCCTTCATGTCGAGGGCTACTTCCTCTAATATCAACACAGGGAGTTGCGTATCTTTCCTTTCGATTGAAGATGGCTTAACTTTGGGAGGCCTAACGACTGAACTATTAGATAAAACAGCTCTTGCTTTACGACTTCTTGAATTGATTCTCCTCTTTTGAAAAGATAGATCATCTTTTCCCTTTTATCTTTCTATCATTGGTGTCGGTTCTAACTCTTCTTTTGCTTTCTCTTTTCACGATCGCCTTCCAGTAGAAGAATTAATTATTATTGTTCTCGTTACGTGATCAATTCTTTCTACAGACAAGTACTCACTTCGAGACTTCGATCGTGACTCCTTTTCACTCCTCGAAACGAAAGCGCTATAAGTAAAGATAATGATTCCGTAGAAGCAGCGACTACCACCTGCCAGTGTCCACATCCATCCTAAAGAGATTTAGTAGAATATAAGTTAGGAGGTGGGTCGATGTAAAATGTGAGAAAGAATAATCTTGTGACAATGTTGCATTAATGATGACTTAATGGAATTGTGAGAAAATAGATGTATGATTTATCCCCTCGAGTAAGATTTTAAATTATAAAGGTTATGACAGAGGTTTTGAGGAAATATCGCAATAAGTAGAAAATGTAATATTGAATTAAATATAAAGATAATGGTGTGTTTGCGGTAAGACTATGCATTGAGGAGTAATATTCATAGTAATTATGAGTAAAATATAATAGACGGTGTAATTGGTGAGAGAAGTAAGATAAAGAATAGAGAAGATGTGAAAAGATTGTTGTTGATAGACATTGGTGGGGAAGTGATACAAGGTAAATTGATTGTTATCTTAGGGTTATACAAATAATGGATTTGTTGGAGTATGAATTTGGATTAGAGTGATAAATTAATGAATATATTGGGTTGACAGAATATGGGAGACATAAGTCTACGAGTTATAAATCATATTGATTTGAAACTAAGAATAGATGGTAATCGAAAATAGGTGTTGTTTATAATACATGTCGTATTAGTGGAATCGCGACAAAGCTCGATAAGGTATGATTTTAATTTTGAGGACGAAATGTTTATTAAGGGGGGGAGAATGTAAAATCCCGAATTTCTGATTTGTATCTCGAGGAAAAATAAATAGTGAAATTTTGAGAAAAATCTTGAAAGTGGGACTTAGGGGTAAAATTTTAGGATATTTCTGATCATTTTTAATGGAATCTGACTTCACCATTGGATTTAAAATGATCAAAAAACATAGTTTAGCCTGTAAGCACGCTCAAGTGCGAGTCCGAATAGAAAAGTTGCAAATCCTCGATTACCGAGTCGGATCAGGCTAAAATAGTGACATTTTGCTAGAGCAAGAATTTTTAAGATTCGATTACACCATTGGATTCGTAACGAAAAATTATTGAACGTGGACTATTTATTTGTCATTTTTGGAGATCAGGAAGTCGAATTATCGTCAAAACGAAAACGACATCAAGTTTAGGGGTCACCTCAGGCTAAAAATGTAAAATTTTTATAAAGACATAATTTGTAAAAATTGACTGCACCATTAGATCCGGAACGAAAAATTAGGCGAAATAGAGTATTCATTCGTCAGTTTTGGAGTCCAAATGGCCAAGTTATCGTCGATCAAAACAATAAGCGAAATACCAAATTCGTCCCAAATTTCATATAAATAATATTTTAATTTTTTTTTTAATATCTCATCTTCCCCAACTCTTCATACAGCCGAGACATATACGAAAAAAAAATTATTTTTCTTTCAAACTTCCATCTCAGATCTCGTGCAAACGGCTCGCCGTCGACGACCGACGTAGAAGGGAGAAATGTCCGCAGCTACGTTCTCTATAAAACTCACCCAACCTCTTTCCATTTCACTTTCTTTTTCATCCAATATCGTCAAAAATCAGTCATATTTATATACGGAAATTTTGAAACTTTGACCTCGGATTTCGTCCGTTTCGGGGTCAAACCGTCTTCCGACGCAGAAGGGAGAAACGTCTGCAGTCTCATTCTCTACATAACCCACCCAAATTCCTTCCGTTTTCTCATCTTTTTCACCCCGTATAGTCAAAAATCAGTCGTATTTTTATACGGAGATTTCGTAACTTCGACCTCGGATTTCATCCGTTTTGGGGTCAAACCGTCTTCCGTCGTAGAAGGGAGAAGAGACGAGCACGTCGAGATCTTCAAAACCACCAGGCCATATTCAAAAATCAGCCATTTCGAAGTTCGATCCGTCTCGATTTCCGTGTTGATCGCCTCGATTTCCGCACACATGCTTCGATCCTTTTGCCTAGACATTGTAAGGAACTCTCAATTTCTATTAGTAATCATAGATTGTGAAAATTGCATTTAGAATTTTATTAAAATTTTGTAGTGAGTTACCAAAATATAGAAGTCTTTTGTTATTTAAAAATTCACGCCAAAAATTGCATGTTTGATATGTTTAATTGTATTTTTTAACAAATTATACGTGGGTAGGATATTTTATCAGGTTATTTCTATCAGTTGGGTCCTATGCACTGCTCGGACCCCGTTTTAATATAAGTTTTGTATTTTTTCAAGGTTTTTGATTAAAATGAACTTCATAGTTAGAAAAATAATTTATTATTCAATTAACTCATGTTGAGTTGATGAATATCAGAAAGTGGATATTTTATTTGAGAGATTGAAAACTGTAAAATTTGAAAAAAAAGGGAAAAAGGGTATGAAACTATAAAATATCTGAGTCACACCGAGGGGTGATGTCTGCATTTTACGTTGTTGTGTTGTGTGCAGGTTGGTGAACAGATATCCAGGGATAATATTGTTGGTTGCATGTTTATTTAAATTTCTGTTAGCGCGAGGCGCTGTTTACGTTTCTGTTTTGTTATTTATTTTAGGCCGGGTGGCCACACTTGCATGGTAGGAAACTGGATATCCATTCTCAACCTTGTATTGTTAATTTTTCTTTTATTTTCAAATGAAAATAATCTATATATGTAACTATTTTGTGAGCTGTTAAAGAGTCTGTGAATGCCTGAAGGGATAGTGCGTCATATCATCCGGAGTGGTGTACTATCCTGGGATGTACGGTAGGGACCACCAAGCTCATACGTGGTATGGGACGCGTATGAGAGTGGAGTCACAACTGGAATCCGGGTTATTCCTCTCTATCTTTACCAGTGAACTTGTAATGTAAAAGTGGTCGTATACGAATGGTTTGTATATTTGGGAATCACATGCACGCGTGATAGGCATAGACAAAGATGATTAGTCAGTGATCACTAACAATCTATAGTAGTCGAACGTTCTGACATATCGAAAAGAGACCCATTTCTTACGGTCACGTCAAACGGCCAGCCTGAGTCGGATAAATGGTCAACTAAACGTGGTAAGTGCAGCGACCAGCCACAAAATCAGGAACTAAAAACCAGATAAGAATTGTAACATCATGTCCCGACTGGGAGCGATCCAGTCGTGAATCCCAACTCTCTAATTCCAATACTCCACCATTGTGTATTATGTATCTGTTGCTTATTTTGATATATAAAATGAAATGCACGTTTAATATTTTCATTTGATCAATTAGATTTGTTTAAAAAGAGAATGTTATAGTGAGTAATGTTGATTAATGTAATGTGAATTTTAAAACGTTTAGTTGCTCATCCCTGACTATATGTACCAGTTAATCGTAATTTCTTCTGTAAAACTTTGATTATTTTAAAATGATTCAGTATGCTTATTCGTTAATGTTAGGAAGGGTTATTGGTAGAAATTGTTTGTTTCCCTACTAGGTAACCATTGTTACTCACCATTTCCTTCTCCATTTTTTAGTTTCAGATCTGAAGCTTGGCGAAACAAGTGTAGAAAATGAACGAGGATCATCTGGTTGGTCAGATAGACAACCAGAGTCCGTCACCTGGTAAGTACTAAGGCTATACCCCCTAATGTTGGCAATTTCTCCAGGTAGTCTTATGGATTCTGTCTTGAGTGTTAGGAATTCTGTTAGAGTGAGGAATTTTGTATAATCCTGTATATAATTTTTCTTCTTCCGCACTCTGATCTATCGGACATTATTAGACGTATATAGGCTTCCGCTAGTATTATATTTTGTTTGTTATATGCAGGATTGTATGTCGTTTATCAGGTGCAGGTTGAATAGCCTTGGAATGCTAACATAAACAGAGGAGACCATGCCGAAATTTCGAGGTGCCACCTCGTACCTTGAAATCTGACATGAGGATTTGTGTTAGCGTTCGGTGGGGCGCCACACTTATTTTATCTGATTTGGAAAGTATTTGCACGTATGAATTTTTAATTGAACAATATTGCCATGTGAACTTTAGAACATAGGATATGATTTGCGTTTTTCTTTTTTATACGAAATTTGAGGAATCATTTAAATATTTGAGAGAATTTTGACCGTAAGATTCGTTTAACAAATCTGATATAAATTGATGATGATTGGACCCTAATTGGACTTTAGTCTTTGTATGTTGACCATAGAATAGTTTTGAATTGTAGTAGATACCGATCATCTCGATCGGACGGGTTCGGTGCCTAATACCTTCCGAAACCCGTAATCTGGTCCCTTACCCATTTCTCTTACTTGTGAATCGATCCGGATTCATTTTGAAGTTATTTTAATTCCTAGACCTAAATTAGGTGGCGACTCTCAATTATCAGAAAATCATCTATTTATTAATTAGATCTCGATTTCACTATTTAATGAAAAAAGGTCAAGGTGATTTCAGGTATCCGCACTTTTTGAACTTTTCAATATTTATCAAATCTATCTCAATTCATTTAATATCAAATCGTTTTTCAATATTAAAATTCATTTTCATCATTTAAATTGAAAAATTACAAAAATTGGATCAAAACAAGATCCAAGTAGTGGCACAAGCCCAAATTGGTGGAAATAATCTCGTGAAATGTCTCATTCACATATAATTTGTTATAAAACACAATTAAATAAATCAAATACATATATTTCTCATCAATTTGAAATAAACTAAGAAAATCATACATTTTAACATAAAATCGAAAGATTTATAAAAATCCTATATGTATTTTCAAAATCTACGATTACTAGTAAAAATCATAAGCCCCACCACTATTAGGTTGTAAAATAAAAAACATGCATGAAAATCAAGGTAACTAATGCGAAAATTGAGATAATTCAGAATTGGGTGTGGTTGGTTTTTGAAAAGAGTTCGGTGGTTTTGAAGATCTTGACGATGACGTCCTTTTTTTGTTCTTCGACAAAGAACGGTTATGACTTTAAGTTGATTAAATCGTAGGTTGAAAAAGTCGAAACCCACGTTTAGGTACAACTAATTTTTGATGAAAAATGAAAAAGGAGAAGATAGAGAGAGAGAGAGAGAGAGAGAAAGGGAGAGAGAAAATAATTGTCTAAATTTGTAGAATTCGATGTCACAGACAATTTTCTCTTCTTCGCTAACTGTCAATGCAGTCTCATTCGTGATGAATTTGTGATGACAAATTGGTTCAAAACCAACATTTTTAACATTCTTTAACTGTTGATTTTTGACGGGTTGAAGAAGATAATGATAATAAAAAAAATTCTTTTACATAAACAAAATATCAGGACGAAATTTGTAATTTTAAAATTATTTTCATTTTTTACTATAACTCAACTTTTCAGGCCCTGAAACTGATGAGTAAATACTCCATTTTTTATAATTTTTCATTGTGGATTTAATGGTGCAATCAGATTCTTCTTATTTTTTCTCGAATAAAAATTCACTTTTTTAGTCTCATCCGACCCAAAAATTGAGGATTTGCAATTTTTCTGTTCGAACTCGAATTTAGCGTGCTTACAAGATAAAATATGTTTTTTCAACTATTTTGAATCTAATGGTGAAATCAAATTTCATTAAAAATGAATAGAACAACATCCGAAAATTTTACCCTAAGTCACACTTTTAAAATTTTCTCAAAATTCCTCTATTTAATTTTTCTTGACATACGAATTAAATTTTGGGGTATAACATATATGAATCTTGCCTAGTTCATAGCCCATGATCTTATCCAAGGACTAGTTCCAGGGTATGTGCAACGCCCACACATCACACGCACCCGATAAGTGAGGGTACACCCTTGCAAGTGGCCCTTGAGGAATTAATGCTCATACTGGGTATCAAACTCACGATCTATGGGCATTAACCACTTATCGGTCCGAAATTTCCATTGAGCCAAACCCTAAGGGTTAACTAAGAATTGCCTTGCTATATAACTAAGAATTTCTTATAAATTTTTTTAAACCAATAAAAATTAATAATTTTTGTGTGCAAAATAAATAATTTTTGTAAGCAAAATTGAATGAGAATAAAAAAAAACCAAAGGTGTGTGACATTTTTTTTATATTATTTGTTGACTGCAATCATCCATATAGAGTGCAAAGGAAAAACATTTAAGTGATAGATTGCAATTGGTAGTGGGTGGTGTGCAACTAATCGATATAAAAATAAATTAAAAGGTGGCATATGCAAACGCACATATGTCAAAAGAGTTATGTGTAATTTAAAACTTAGTTCATTAGTTTTTCAATATTACAAAAGATATTTTTGTAATATTGATTTTCTTGATTTTTGACCAAAATGATCATATTATATTAAATTTAAATGTAAAGATGAGGGTAATTGTCAGATCCAAAGTTTGGTGTCAACAACATCTACTACAGGTTTTGATAAAAAGTCATGCAGGCGTGACATCAAGATTGTACGTCATATCACACCCCCTGAGGTGAAAATAAGTAGGAACTATAAATGCTTTTTGACTCATGTCTTGATGAAAAACATTTATGGTTTCTACACACTTTTACATTAGGAAGCGTAATACGAGGTACAATCTTGAGGCTACTTCAGCATTATTCATGTATGAATTAACATGTATTTATGAGTTATGTTGGAGTGACCACAAGAGTATACTTCATATCGCACATCTTGACGTGAAAGTCTATAGGAACCATAATTGGTTTTTGACTTGTATCTTGATGAAAACATCTATGGCTCCTACACACTTTCACATCAGAATGTGCGATTGTACCTCATACCGCACATCTTGACGTAAATGTGTATAGGAACCATAGATGCTTTTACACTCGAATCTCAATGAAAAGTATCTATGGTTCCTATGCACTTTGATGTTAGGGTGTGCGATGTGAGTCTTGAGATCAATTCAACATTATTCTATTTTATTTATTTTTAATGGGTCGAAAGGCCTTTCTACAATTTTGGTAGTTTGAAATTTGAGAACTCTCACTAAAAAATTTCTCAGCTTTTCTTTCTCGTTCAAATATTCTCTTTCTCTCGCTCTCTTTCTTTATTTTGATCGAAGTTTAATCATATAGAGCCTCCCCTTCTCTGTCCCTACGGTCCCCAGACAAAGCATATCTGAGCAACCTCCCCATACAAGCTCAGCCATAGGTTTGTTTCATCCCAAACTCACATTAAGCCTCCCCTAAAAATCTACAATTCTCAATTGTTGTAATTGTCTTTTTTGCCCAATATTGAACTACATTTCTGTTGGATTGTATTAAATTTATGGGTAGTTTCTGTTTTCTTTTATGAGAAGTAGAACAATGAACAAATAGGAAGTTTGATCTGAATTTGGGTTACTTTTTAATTTTGGATGGAAAATTTGGGACTGTTCGATGATTGAATAACTTGTAAAAATGGGAAATTTTAACGGGGTGGTTTAGCTTAATTTTTCAATTTGAGATGGAAATGTTTGGGTTTTCCTATTAATTATTCTTTTTTGGTCAAATTCTCATTAACTTTTGTCTAATTGGGGTTCCAATTTTCCTTTCAAATCACAACTCTCTCTGATTTAAAAATTCGTTTCTAATTATTTAATCAAAGATCTTTTTTTTGTTTAAGGAAAATAACACAACCACAACACTAGATATACGTAGTTCACTCACAATGTGGTTACATCCACGAGTAAGCCGATAAGTAGAAATTCACCAATTAAGGAAGAAATGACAAGAATGAAGGTTTATACTTGCTTCCATGTAAAATCCCGAATGTTCAATTCGTATCTCGAGGAAAAAATAAATAATGGAATTTTAAGAAAATCTTGAAAGTGGGACTTAGGGGTAAAATTTTAGGATGTTTCTAATCATTTTTAATGAAATCTGACCACACCATTGGATTCAAAATGATCGAAAAATATGCTTTAACCTGTAAGCACGCTCAAATACGAGTTCGAATATAAAAGTTGTAAATCCTCGATTATTGGGTCTGACAAGGCTAAAATAGTGACTTTTTGTTAGAGTAATAATTTTTAAAATTCAATCATACCATTGGGTTCATAACGAAAAATTATTCAGCATGGACTATTTATTTATCATTTTTGGAAACTAGAAAGTCGAATTATCGTCAGAAACGAAAACGACATCAAGTTTAGGGGTCACCTTAGGTTAAAAATGTAAATTTTTGATAAAGACATAATTTGTAGAAATTGACTATACCATTAGATCCGGAACAAAAAATTAGTTGAAATAGAGTATTCATTTGTCAGTTTTAGAGTCCGGATGGTCAAATTATCGTTGATCGAAATAATTGGCAAAATATCGAATTCGTCCTAAATTTTATATAAATAAAATTTTTAATTAATTTTTTTTTATTCGTCTTCTCCAACTCGTCCAGCCAACGAAATAACGAATTTCCTTCGATTTCTTTCGATCTTCTACCTCAGATCTCTTGCAAACGGCTCGTCGTCGATGATCGACGCAGAAGGGAGAAATGTCAGCAGCTACGTTCTCTACATAATCCACCCAAATTCCTTCTGTTTTCTCGTCTTTTTCACTCCGTATCGTCAAAAATCAGTCGTACGTATATACGGGGATTTCGAAACTTCGACCTCGGATTTCATTCGTTTCGGGGTCGAACCGTCCTCCGCTGCAGAAGGGAGAAATGACGACGACATCGAGATCTTCGAAACCACTAGACCAATTTTGAAAATCAGTCATCTTGAAGTACGAGTTACCTCGATTTCCGTGCCGATCGCCTCAATTTCTGCGCACGTGCTTCGATCCTTTCACCTAGAGATTGTAAGGAATTCTCAATTTCTATTAGTAATTGTAGATTGTGAAAATTGCATTTAGGATTTTATCAGAAAATTTTTGATGTATTTCCAAAATATAAAATTCTTTTGTTATTTCAAAAATTCATGCTAGAAATTGCATGTTTCATATGTTTAATTGTATTTTTAACAAATTATACGTAGGTAGGGTATTTTAATGGGTTATTTCCATAAATTGGGTCTTGTGCACTGTTCGGACCCCGTTTTGATATGAAATTTGTATTCTTTTTAAATATTATTGATAGAAATAAATTCTATAGTTGGAAAATATGATTTAATATTCAATGAACTCATATTGAGTTGATGAATATCAGAAAATTGATATTTTATTGAAGAGATTGAAAACTATAAAAATCGAAAAAAGGGAAAAAGGGTATGAAACGGTAAAATTTCCGAGTCACACCAGAGGGATAATGTTGTTGGTTGCATATTTATTTAAATTTTTGTTAGCGCGATGCGTTGTTTACGTTTCCGTTTTGTTATTTACTTTAGGCCGGGTGGCCACACTTGCATGGTAGGAAACTGGATATCCATTCTCACCTTGTATTGTTAATTTCTCTTTTATTTTCAAATGAAAATAATATATATGTAGCTATTTTATGAACTATTAAAGAGTTTGTGAATGTCTGAAGGGATAATACATCATATCATCCGGAGTGGTGTACTATCCTAGGATGTACGGTAGGAACCACCAAGCTTATACATGGTATGGGACGCGTATGAGAGTGGAGTCACAACTGGAATCCGGGTTTATTCCTCTCTATCTTTACCAGTGAACTTGTAATGTAAAGGTGGTCGTATACGAATGGTTTGTATATTTGGAAATCACATGCACGCCTGATAGGCATAGACAAAGATGATTAGTCAATGATCACTAACAATCTATAGTAGTCGAACGTTCTGACACATCGAAAATAGACCCATTGCTTACGGTCACGTCAAACGGCCAACCTGAACCGGATAAATGGTCAACCAAGCGTGGTAAACAGCGACCAGCCACAAAATTAAGAACTAAAAGTCAAAGAAGAATTGTAATATCATGTCCCGACTGGGAGCAATCCAGTCGTGAATCCCAATTCTCTAATTCCAATACTCCACTATTGTGTATTATGTATCTGTTGTCTTATTTTGATATATAAAATGAAATGCATGTTTAATGTTTTCATTTGATCAATTAGATTTATATAAAAAGAGAATGTTATAGTGAGTACTGTTGATCGATGTAATGTGAGTTTTAAAACGTTTAGTTGCTCATCCCTGGCTATATGTACCAGTTAATCATAATTTCTTCTGTAAAACTTTGATTATTTTAAAATGATTCAATATGCTTATTCGTTCATGTTAGGAGGGGTTATTGGCAGAAATTGTTTGTTTCCTTACTGGGTAACCATTGTTACTCACCTTTTCCTTCTCTATTTTTTTAGTTTCAGATCCAAAGCTTGGCGAGACAGGTGTAGAAAACGGGTGAGAATCATCTGGTGGGTCAGATAGACAGTCAGAGTTCATCACTTGGTAAGTATTGGGACTATACTCCCCTAGTGGTGTCAGCTTATCCAAGTAGTCTTATTGATTTTGTCCTGAGCATCAGGACTTTTGTTAGAGTGAGGAGTTTTGTATAATCTTGTATACTAATTCCTTCTTCCGCACTCTGATCTATCGTACGATATTAGATATATATAAGCTTCCGCTAGTATTCTATTTTATCCGTATATATGCAGGATTGTATGTCGCTTATCAGGTGCAGGTTATACGCCTTGGCATGCTAACATAAACAGAGGAGACCATGCCGAAATTTAGAGGTGTCACCTAGTATCTAGAGATCTGACATGGGGATTTGTGTTAGCATTTGGCGGGCGCCACATTCCAACTCTCCGGTGAAACCCACCAAATCTCTACGCTCAACTCTAGTAAGAACCCAAACAAGAAATGGATCCCACTCTCAGTGTGACAAGCCTATGACTATAATGTGTAGATCATCCTTAAGAATCTTGAGCACCTAGATTTTACAAGAGAATAAGAATATACTTGTAGAGACTCGATGCTTTCTTACACCCTCTAACAAAAGAAAAAAATCTCTTTTAAAGAAACCCCTTTTTATGGACCATAACAACCATCAAAGGACCCTTTGTTTCCTATAAGCTAATAAAATGACATACCCAAAATACCTATCAACCTTAGGAAACAAAAGAATGTGGTGATTTTATGTCACCAAACCCCACAATTTGCCTACAAGTTTGATGGTTTCTAGTTTTATGTATAGGAGTTATTGCCCTCTAGATTATTTGCATATGAGTATTATTTTTTATATTTGATCTGAAATAGTTTTGTTTTGTACCAATAATTCAATGGTATTGGGGTTGTGTTTGTAATTTCTAGATTCAAACATATTGTTTGTTTAAAATTTTTGGACTTTTGGCATTCGAATTGAGTTTCAGAGACTTCATTCCAACGAAAAATGATTTGAGAAGAAAGAACAAAACCATCTTGAAGGGTTTTTTCTGGCACTTTGAACACTCATGTAAAAAAGATAAGGTTTTTTTAAAAAATTACTTCATTTTTGATAAAAATTGATCAAGGTAGTTTGGGTATTTTAAGAACACTGTAACATTATACAAGGTTGAGGGATCATTAAGAAATAAAAAGTTCGCCAAATGGACTATCGTTAGCACTCAAAACTTAAGAACTATTTAGAAAGAAATCCCTTCACTATGGTCCTTTAAGTAATTTCCCTTATTTTTAAAAAGGAGTATAAGAAAAAAATCTTGACTTTTTGTAAGTTATATTTTGTATTTTTTCTATGCGTATTTGATCCTATATCAAATTTTCGCACTTGTCCGAGGGAGGAACCCATGTGTATTGGCTTTGACATTGGCTCATCCGGTCCCCATAGTCGAACGTAAGTCTGGACACCCCCGTTGTAATATCCCATTATTAAATAATTATTTTAAAAGGTAGATTGGTAATTCTAATTAATTTAATGATTTTAAATAACTAAATTTAGTGGGATTTATTAAATAAAGACAAATAGGGGTAATTTTGTCAATTTGATTGAATTAAATGTGAACATGACATTAGATTGTAATTAAATAGAATTGTAGGATATTTAATTGTATGGCTTGAGAATCCTATTTTAGAAGTTAGGTAGGCTACAAAAGACGAGGGTTGTTATCTCATGTACCAAGTGTTTTACTTTGAAACATACTCATTAAAAACCATAATCTCATTGTAGTTTTATACTTTCTTAAGTTGCTTTATCATTAGTTGTCATCTAGCTTAAATATCGAAATCCTATTTTTTTTTACAAAAGATTTTATAAAGATCCAAGAGATAAAACTTAAGTGGGAATCGATTTAGACTTTATAGATGACAAACCGGACAATGTAAGAAATGAAGAGGTGGACCAAAGTTTCTTATCATAAAGAAAATCTAATTTGAGGCATATTGCAATTTGGGTAAGGGAAATTTTGTTGGATCTTTTACGATTCATTTATAAAAAATTAACTAAGTAGTACTTTATTGCAATTTCTTTTCCTTCTAGTAGAAAATTGAATTTTAGATCTACAAAAGATTATGATTATGATTATGAGATTAATAGGAATTTTTGGTATTTCTATGGATGAATTATATTTATATAAATAATTATGTTTGTGAATATTAATATAAATTTATGAATGAACTCTTGAATGATTGTACTTGTGCATAAAGTGTGATGAATTCTATAATAATCATGCATTACATATAATGATGAGATTAAGTTGTAGTTGGAAAAAATAGAAATGATAAAACCCTGTACGGAAGATCTCGTGTATAGGGATAACCTAACGATTGACCAAGCCAAATAATTGATTAGACCATACTTAACGGTTGACTAATCTGGGTAATAATCAGTTTGGGTGAGTAGACTTCATACATTCATATTTTTTCCATCATTGATTGTCTAATAAATAAATATACTTAGATTACTTGATTTTGTGTGAAATCTATTAGATTTATTAAACACACTATTGTGATTAACATCTTCAGGTTATGTTTACTTGGAAGATTAGTGTAACGAGACTAAAGAATAAATTTTAGAAATTTACTATCTTTTAATTATTTTTATTTATTTATTTTAAAATGTAATTTATTTCTATAAATTGGAGTAAATATTTATGCATCAAAGGTATTTTTAATAAGAATTTGATTTGATGAATAAATAAAATTTTGGTGAAATCATTTGTCTTTTATGTATTTCTATCATTTTCATGATCTCCATATATACGATTTTTTATTTATATTTTTTACTAGAGGTTTTTGATATGCTTGAGAAGTTGTAAAATCTTTTTTAGGAATTATCTCGATCGTTTAGTATTTTAAACATATTTATCATTGTTTTCTGTAATGAAATATTATATTGTTGATTTCCAATCAAAATTGCACCTATTTTAGAAAAGAGTAAATAGTGAGGAATTATATTGCCACACCAATATTTTCTGAGAGCATCCTAATTAGTATGTCTCCAATAAAGAATTAGGGTGAATCTCTATTTCGAGTTTGGTACACTGTTCATTCTAATTCCCAAAACATGCATTCATCATTTTTATAACCTACGAACTCATGGGTTCATCATTTTTAATATCTACGGATCTGTAGATATACCAGTGAATTCATTTATTATAAAAGTGACGAGTTCACTTGTTTTGGGAATTAAAATGAATAAGGTATTGAAATCAGAATTTGGACATAAGTTGCGCATGTTTTGAGAAAGATCCCAAAGAATTAACACACATCTTGGGTGCTATAAGCAAAAGTTGGTGTGGAAATTGAATATTTGAGTAATTCTCTATGACCTAAAATATTGATTTTTTTTTTTTTTTTGTGGTTGATAAAAAGTTAAAAAGGTCAGATCACGAGTGAAATATCATGCTCTTGTACTTCAATCCCTTGTATTTAAGAATTAGTTATGATATTGATTGGTAGTGGTAAAATAAATATTAGTAAAAGTAAATCTAACTCTAAGCCCGTCTCTTCATTCCACTAGGTCTGTGATTTTTTATGCCCAACCCTCTAGATTTGTCTAAGCATATCTTTGGTCTTTTTAAGATACGTTTTAAGATATTGTACATTACATGTGAAAATTTGGAAAAGGAAACTTATTAATGTTCATTTTTTATTTAACCTTAATGAAATGTTAGAAAAGGAAATTTATTAATTTACATATTTTGTTGAGTGTACATTACAAAATAAATATCAATGCGATTAAAAGATAAAGATTTGACAGGTTATAAGATCTTATCCAAATTAATCTCTTGGATATTTATAAGGTAAGAAGTAGTTGAACATTTAAAGGGTCCAACACTAGTAAGATAAAAAAGATAGGGGAAAAGATTTATTGGTTACTAATGAATCAATTCCATTGTTTGTAAAACTAGATTGAATCTATATATATATATATATATATGGAAATTTTATACAGAACTTTTCTATATAATCCCCACCCCATATGGCAGCATGAACACCATGTGTTATGGGTCCTATCCATCTCTCCCCATCTTTTTTTATTTTTTTTTCCTTCCAATGTTATGTTCATGATTTATTTGTCCTTGTCAATGGAGAACCAGGTCGTTGTTCATGGCATTTCAGTAAATCGACTGAGTTGAAGAAGGTTGTCCTACGAAGCAGAATCCATGAATCTTTGAAAACCAAGGAATCAACTGGATTATTTGCTTCGACATTGGATTGTTCTTTAAAAAGTCATTTTAGTATGGAGTGGTGTCACTTGCATTGGTTGATAGAAGCTCACACAATCCATGCAGTCATATCAAGGGTAGAAGTAAGCAAGAGCGGTCGCAAATTGTTGGATTTTGACCTTAACAAGCTTCCAATGGTGGAAGAAGGTCTTGAATATGCTTCACTTCTTATTCCATATGAATTAAAAATGACAAAATTTTATCTTCATTATAACATCCTTCTGTCGATAAAATCTTAGTTACTTGATTGAGTTTCAACTTGTCGGGGCCGCTTTTAATTGGACCCATTATTTAAAAGGTAGTTTTCCTAAATGTACAAAAGCAATCCTTTAGTTGGGTTATTCTTGGGTCTTGATTCTATGTTGTTGGTTATGGAGATCCTCATGTATTTGTATTTCAATTACGATTGCTAATGTAATGTTGACAAGTTTGTTAACAATTGGATTTGAATTGGAATTTTTTTTATCATTGTTTGATTGTATATTATTGCACAATATCATATGGGCTTGTCATTGTTAAAAATATTGAGATTCAAACCATCTACAACATTGTGGTTAAGATCAATGGCCTTCCCAAATGTGTGTGTGTGTGTGTGTACAAGGTGGGGGGGGGGGATGCCATTACAACATTGACTCCATGGAAGTTTCTCAACTTGCAACAAAGTTAAGATGCTACCTAGTTTCAAACACACAATCAGAAGTCACCCACCCATATCAATAGTTTTACCATAGAGTAATGCTGTCAACTAATGGACAAAAATGAACTTTGTAGTTGATTAATTTGATGTTATTCAAAAATTTTAGATATGGGTTCGGAGTAGGGCTAGCAATGACCTGACATTTATCAAGTACCTGGTTCGATAAAAAAAAACTGGGTTTGAATTAAGGTTTCAAATTTTTGGATCGGATTTGTAACGAGATCTCAAAATCCAATTAAATTTCAGATCGGTTTTGGATTAGCCCTAATCCGACCCGATATAGATTGGATCATAAATATTTAATAAAGAAATTCATTTCAACTAGGGGAAATTATAATTAAAAAAAAACCTAAAAAAGTAATTTATTATTAAAAAAAAAGTAACATATTTTTTATAATTATTAAAAGGAATCCAAATTGGCACTTCAAGTGCCGAATTTAAAAAAATAAAAATAAAAATATTGGCCTTTAAAGTTTTGAATTTGTCAATTTTTTTTAAAATAAAATAAAATTTCCCTAATTTTTTTTAAATAACCCACGTCCTATGTGGTTGGCTCACAACCGACAAACGTTTGACAAGTGGTGCAATGACATCACCAATAGAGAAAGCTTCTCTCTCTTACTCGCTGCCCACATATTTATTTTTTTAGATTTCAAATCTTAAAAAAGGTCTTTGGGCTCAAATTGATCATCGCATTGATAATCTAATAACATAGCCTTTTAGATTTCATGAAAATATTCATTTAAAGGAAAAAGAAATTAAAAAAGTATTGTTTTTCGAGCTTGATCCAAGGTGCTGAAAATGGATGGCCATCGAGCATCCAAATTTAAAAATAAAATTCAATGATGAAAACTAACTATTTTTTTAAAGGTCATATAATACTGTCCTTTACAACTCCTTGCATCGGGTCATGTTTTTGAATGTCGCAAGGTGATCAAATAAGAAAGTTTACTTTTTTTTTACTATGGGCAAGAGAAAGAAAGGGGCGATGGCCAAAAACAACGTCCATTTAGCATCATTAAAATTAGATGCTAAATGGATGATGCTTTTGGCCAATTCCCCTTTCTCTCTCATGCCTATAGTAAAAGAAAGCAACCTTTCTTATTTGATCACTTTGTGACATTCAAAAACATGATTTGATACAATGGAGTTGTAGAGGACAAAATTATATGAACTTAAAAGAAAAAAACAGTTATTTTTCACCGTTGAATTTTATTTTTAAATTTGAATGCTCGGTGGCCATCCATTTTCAATGGATCAAGTTCGAAAAAGAAATATTTTTTATTTTTTTGAATATGAATATTTTCATGAAATCTAAAAGGCTATGTTGTTGGATTGTCAATATGATAGTTAATGTGGGCCCAACGACTCTTTTTAAGATTTGAAATCTAAAAAAATAAATATGTGGGCTGTGGGCAAGAAAGAGTAGCTCTTTCTTTTGCTAATGTCATTGTGCCACATGTCAAATGTTTGTGGGGGTAGTGAGCCAACCTCATAGGGCATGGGTCATTTTAAAATAAATTAGGGAAATTTTATCTTATTATTTTTTTTAAATCAGCAAATTTGGCATTTTAAATGCCAGTATTTTTAAATTTTTTTTTAAATTCGACACTAGAAGTGTCGAATTTTATCTTTTATTATTAAAATATAGAATCAACACTTTAAGTGCCAATTTGGGTTCCTTTTAATAATTATAAAAAATATATTACTTTTTTATAATATTTTTTTATTATTATTTTATTTTATAATTTCTCCTTTTAACTAAACCCTCAACTTCTTTAGCCCCAATTCTTCTTTATCAAGTATCTTACAATTCTCTGCGCAACTCGTAATCTCTTTCTCTTAGGGTTCATTCTTTAAGGTTGTGTTTAGATTGAGAGAAGATAAAAGAAGATAAGAGAAACCTAGTTTCTCTCCACCCTGTTTGGATTAAAAGAAAAGAGAAGAAAAAGAACCAAGTTTCCCCTGTTTAGTTAGCAATCATAGGAGAAAATAAGAAATTATTTTTGTCAAATGACTATTATACCTTTCATAGTCTAAAGAACAAAGTTCTACTTGCACAATGATACAAAATATAAACACCTAAACTCATTTATAAAGGACATGATAAATATTCATCTTCCAACCAAATATCATACCAAGAAATTATTTTTAATCAAATAATTATTAGACCCTTCATAGTCTACAAATAACAATTGTATTTTACTAAAGAATCGATAAATGAATTGAGTTGTGAAAGCGCCCTCGATCCGCGGGGTGCGCGGATCCGCTTTTGACCCTTGAGGTTTGGGAGTCGCCACCTAGTTATTGTGGTCTAGGAACCAAACTGACTCTAAAATGGATAAAAACTAATCTACTACAGAAAATCTGAATCCGGGGATCATGTTACGGGTTGGAAGGTGTTAGGCACCAACCCCGCCCGGCCATTGCCGGTCTCTACTTATCCCAAATAAATCTACATCGCTAATGACAAACCTAGATTAAAAAATAATGAAAAATCTTACCTTCAATCTGCAAAAGTGATATTCCCTCAGATCTGGTGAAAATGGCTCCTTGTACTGTATTCCTCACTTCGTTCTATCTCCGGATCTGATTTCTGATCTTCGAGGTAAGGTATCTCCTTCTTGGATCTGGGTGCTTCGAATTTGTTGTGGATTTTTGGGATGTTTTTAGGAGGTTTTTGGGTGTTTTTTATGCTAAAATCGGAGTAGGGGTGTTAGGGAAGGAGTTGGGACTCCAAAATTAGGGTTTTGAGAAGGTTGTTGAGGCTTCTTCACCTACTTTTCTTAGGGTTTTTTCTTTGATACGAAAATAGGGTATGGAGGCTCCTATTTATAAAGTTTTTAGAAGCATTAGGTTTGATTAGGATTTCTTTTAGGGTTTCAATTAGGGTTTTGACTTAGTCTTTAGGGTTTTAGGGTTTTGAATTTAGTCTTATGAGATTAACTTGATTAGTTTAGATTAGGATTTTGACCTTAGTCTTATGAGATTGACTTGATTAGTTTAGATTAGGATTTTGATTTAGGGTTTTGACCTTAGTCTTATGAGATTGACTTTAATACTTGACTCTAGTCTTACTTAATTGACTTTAATTTTGACTTTAGCCTTATTTGATTGACTTTAATATCTTGACTTTAGTCTTGCTTGATTGACTTTAAATTTTTGGAGAACCTCCCTCTATTATATCTTTGATTCTTTGGACCCCCAAATGGAGGGGTCCTTAAAGAAATATCTTGCGAACCATCAACAATTTTTTCTTGAAAGCCTGATTGATCAATTTTTTTGGTTTAAATTTTATAATTAATTTTATTAATGTTTCACTTTACATTATTTAATGATTTATTTATTAATTTCAAAATTTTTAATTATTAAAATTGTGAAATTATCGTTTTGCCCTCGGAGAGGATTTTTTTACGTTTTAAGTCGTTTTTCAATGTTCTAGGATGTTTTGGAATCAGTTTCTCGTAAGGAATTCAATGAAAAAGTTGATTTTTATCATTTATGAAATTTTTTTGTGTGAAATGATCGTGAATTTTATGAGGGGTATTTTAGTAATTTTGTCAAATTTTGTGAAAATTGGTGAAATGATTTATTTGGTTTCGATTTGTTGTTTTATGTGTTTGAATGGGTTTTCCTAAGCGTAATGTAGGCTCTAGGGTTGTTTTGATGTTAGGGGTATTTTGATAATTTGGTCATTTTTAGTGATTTTTATCGTGAAGCTTTTTTTTGGTTTGCAAGATGATGATTTCTATGTTTCTGGGGTCGTATTTACCTAGCGTAGCGTGATTTCTAAGTTTTGTCAGTTCGAGATACCTCATCCGGATTTCTGAAACATATCTGGTAACAAAATGAAGCATTGGAATAAACATCCATCATTGGGAACCTTTGCGATCAGGTTGACGAGTTGATTAATCAGGAGAGTGCAAAAATGGGGTGTCTACAAGTTGTAAGAAATTATTTTTACTTAAATAACTATTATTCCCTTCACCTAACACAGCCATGGCAAAATCCATGTCAATATATGGCTCAAAATAATCAATAACCAATCCCTATTTAGATAGATGGAAGTATAACAACACCTTTCAAAAAGACTTCCTAAAATAACAGATTGTTCAAGGCAGTCGAGAACAAGCTTTTATATCAATTCCACGACCTTGTATTGTGGCTTGTGACTGCTATGACACAGAAATCATGGATTCACCAACTCAACATTCTCCCAATGTCACACAAAAAATATAAACATTAGCATACAAAAGAAACGAAAGGTAACACATATATTGACTTCCAACTAATCCAAAAAGTAGCCTATATGTTCAAAAAAACATCCCCAAAGTAGAATCTCTAAAGTATTAATCAAGTCACATTACAAAAGTATTAACAAACTGAATCAAGAATCTCCAACACCATTCAACATCGTCATCAAGTATCACACATGTCTCTCAACTAGGTTATCAAAAAACGCATTCATTCTTCCTGATTTTTCGATGAGGAAAGAGTAGGCACGATCAAATAATTCTAAATCAATTATTAACCTTACCAAGTCATCAAAAATGTCATCCTCTGAGTAAACATGTGCTCGAGTCCTCTGAAGAATCTCATTTTTTTCATGAATTCCTTTCTCAAGAATTTCAGTTCCTTTTTGAAGAATTTCATTTTCTTTATTAATTGCCAATGCAATCTCTCTCATTGAATCCTCCATTCTTGAGTAATCTATTGAAAATGATGTATTTTTCTTTTTGGAATGCGAGGAGGTTGTAGACTTATTAGAAACTGATTCACGAGGAGTTGTTGGTTGACTTCCGTCATGTATATCATATGTACCTTCAAAGCTCTCTAAAAATATATTGTCATTTATTACCATATGATCAATATCTTCAATAGGTGTTTTACCATCCCCACCCACCTCCATCTCCTTACCTATCTATATCTTATTATCCCATCGTTTTACTTTTTTGAATGTAATTTCAGGACTTTCGCCTGTTTCTTTATCCTTTTTCAAAGAACTTTGTTAACTTTTCAAAGTGAGGTAAAATTGTATTCATCTACTTCTTTGCTTCAGGTTTTGCCTACAATAATAAAGAAATTTTTTTAAAAACATTATTACATATTAACAAGCAAATTAAAGTGACACAGTTTAAATTAGTAGTAAAATTTAATCTCAATCAAAGCTTTCCAAACTTCAGGCTCAACAACCATCATCTTTGTCACTTGATTCCATGCAAAACCGCTCAGGTCACCCTTAAAAATATCATAACACTCATTGAAATTCTTTTTAATTGTTTTCATCCAGTTCTTCACCAGTTACTTATTAAATTCATACCCAAACCTTTCATTCAATTCAATCATAATTTTTTCATATACTGTGGTTGTAAAAGTCCCATTAATTCTATTCTCATTGTCATTCTAGTAAACAAATGCCTCAATTAGAACTACATCCATCTGCTCATTTCATTTACAACCTTGTTCCTTATCTATTTTTTTAGATCTAATCATCTATAATATATATAGAAATAAAGAATTATAGTAATAAGTAAGCCATAATTTATAACATAATAAGTTATTATGCAAACAAGATAATATATTTAAAACGTATATCCAACATCAAATAAGTTTGCAGTCAAAAATTTAAACCAACACTTGAACATAGTCTTACAATACAATCATTCAATTGTAATTTCACATATAAAGAAAAAAAATATCAAAAATCACACTTGACTTAGTACATAGTAATGCGCCATGGTAGCTGCTATGTTATCCTTTAAAATTGCTCCTAGTATAGAGTCATCATCATCATTTTTTTGAAAACGAATCTCTTCTTGAGATTCAAACTCATTCACAATCTTTTTATCTATTTCAGCAATAAGACGTTTATTAAGATCAACACTCATTAAGAAATTGTGAAAAATACAACATGCTAAAATTATCTCTGATTGTATGTTAATTGAGTAAGTAGGCTTTGTCATATTTCTTATAATAAGAAATCTTTTATTCAATACTCCAAAACATCTTTTATTTGCATTGCGCAATAATATATGTTGACGATTAAATATCTCTCAAGGAGTTTGTGGTGCATGTGTCGAATATTTTTTCAAGTGGTAACGCACACTTATGTAAGGTACCATAAGTCTACTCCTTAGCATATATCCAGCATCAACAAGATAATATTTACCTATTAAGATTGAAAGTCATTAGTACAATAATATTTTTAATTAGATATAAAAAATTTATATTAATAGTTAAATAGGTTATCGTTAGGGATTTTTAAATTATCTTCTCTGTTAATACATTTTTAATTATCCTTGAATCTGATGCAGTCCCTTCATATCCAAGTAAAACGTATGTGAATTTCAAGTCAAAAGTATAAGTAGCCAATACATTTTGTGTTGGATATTCATTTCTTCCACGATATCTTGGTGCATATGTATTAGAAACTTTCACACGAATATGTGTTCCATCAAGTATACCTATGCAATCCTAATATTAATATAATATATCAAAATCTATTAAAATAATAATATTTCTACTATTTAAATAAAATTTATATAAAAAGAAGTCAATAATCATACAATCCAATATAATTATGTTTACCTTGAAGTATGAGTAGAATTTATTATTATTGAGTATTTGTAGAGAAACTTCTGATCCATTAGGTTGTTTAAGATAAAGTTCAGCTAATGATATTATGACTTTCAGAACACGATGAAAATGACAACTTATAGTCTCATCAGAACGACGGAAGAAAAATGAGATGGCACGGTTCCTTACATTATGTGACAACAATATGTAAAGAAATTTGACAACTTACTCTTCAACTGTCACTCATTAAGTGTGAGTAAGTCGACCAGAAATTTGAAACATATTGAACAAGTTTCACAAGCTTCAGGTCCCATCCGTATAATATCATGACATTTTTCATTAGTCTTAAGGTCGTTAATTAATTCTTGTCTCCCACACTCTCTTTCTAAGTTGTTTGACATTATAAAACGATTCACATAATTTATATTCTTAGACTGCTTAACCAAATAGGTAGCTACAAGACAAATCATGTGTGCAGCCATACAACGCCTTCGATCCCACTCCAAAATAAAATTATTCCAAAATCTTCATCAAGCAAATCATCTAATTCTTCCTCTCTATCCATTTAGAAACCATAACAATAACAATATTAAAAATTATTATAACCGGACACATTATAAACTACAACAATAACAATATTAAAAATTATTATATATGTCTACATTATAACACGAATTTTTTTTGACCCATATAGGTGAGGTGAATGAAGACTATCTATATGTTTATGCCCCTCTTTTAATGAAAATTAAAAGATGGTATACAATCAAAGAGAACTCGAAGAAAAAAAAATCAAAATAGAAAGCTCTATGGAACTATGCACACACATTATTAGTTTCTATAACATAAGATTCTATTATACACACACTAATACAAAGGACAAAACAACTATCACCAAGAGATGCAAGGAATAAGAACATAATAGGAGAAGAAAAAAAAGGAATAGTTCAACTAGTAACAAAGTTACTTTCCTATCTACTAGGAAGTAATGGCATGGCTATTAAGAAAATCTATACTTGAGACTTGACACTTTTCTATAAGTTGTGTCCCCAAAATGACATCAACATAAGTTGCAATAAAGTAGTGAAGAAAAATCACAAGAATTTCCATTTACTAGTGAAGGAAAAAGAGAGGGAAGTTTTAGAAGGAAATTTGAATCATGGATTTGCATTAAAAAATTTAGCATGAGTTGAGTTAGTTCTATAAGTTAGTCAAAGTTTGCATATTACTTCATATATGATACTGTTCATGCTAAAGTCTAGATTATTGTTGCAATCTATTCTCATTCATATTTTTGTGATCTATCTAATATTTTATTAAACACTTCATCATAGTTTGGTACGAATTAACTTTTCTTTATAATTTTTTGGAAATCCAATTTCTTATGAATCAAACACATTTAGTTTGACTTCTTTTTTATGATTGATGCTGTAGTTTTTTCAGCCCTTTTTTATTTATTCCCAAACTGCTCAACTTGATTTAAATGAAGTCATGATGAAGAAAAATGATCCACAAAGCACTTCAGAGGATACTTTTCATGCTTAAACACAGGAAAAATGAAAAAAATAGATTCAGAATCCAATACGGTGTCTTGTTGCTATAAAATATGATAAGTGTCTATGTGGCATGTTTTAGCTGGTGTTTAAAACAACCCAGACTCCTAATCAAGCCATTCATGTAGCCCAAGGTATTTGAATTCTGGACATATGGTTTTCAATGGAATGCCATATGGTTTTCTACTTTCAACAAAAAGAAAAGAGTTAAAGGTTCCTATATTCATTTCTTCTATGCTATCTCCCCTTGCTTTTGTTTCCATCCTTCTAAAAATTTCCATCCATTACTTTTAAGAAGCTCAACCTTGTTAAAAAATATCCAATATATTGGCAAGGACTTGTGAGGAAGAAAATAATCCTTAATGCATCACAAGGTTGTAACAAGAAAATCATGCATTTGCAATATCAAAGGTGATATGCAAAGTCAAAGAGTAGTTTCACCACAACTACAATGTACAAAAGAAAAAATCCAAAAATATATACAGAGACATCCACACACACCCACGTGAGCACACACTCACACAAAGGAATTACCTTACATTGAAGCTATTTCAAATTCTATTGTAATGCCACTCTGCATCCATGTCATCGATGCGTGTAGATCAATACAAGGAGTCCACACAACTAGTATTTTAATTCAAAAAAAATTCATTCTCTTTGAAGACAGTTTTAATTTTTATTTTTCAGTTATATTAATTATTTTTAAGAACCAATTTTACCTTTATAGGTTAGAAGAAATTATAGAACTGAAAATGAAAGATCAAGACTCAAAACCATTAAAAAGAAAAGACTCAAAAACCATTATGAATATTATAACAACAAAACTGAGCTTAATGAAACTATAAAACTTTGCAAGTTCTGTTATAAATGAATGATAAAATGAATAATACATAAATAAACTTTGAAGAGAACCCACTCTTATTTTGAATCCCCTAAAAACTCTCTAACCTACAAAACATGGTCTTAAGCACAAGCAGGGGCCTAAAAGTCTCTGAGAATAGCAAAGATAATTGAATTAGGAGCAATCTTGATAAGGGAAGAAGGATTAGCTTAAAATTATGTATTGTTCTGAAGATTTGAAGGTTGAAAAAGATAGAATTGTAAGGTTGAAAATAAGGGTTAAAAACAGGTTTAAGATACTTAATTTTTTGAAAAAAATGAAGGGATTGTTTATTTAGACGAAGATGAGGGCATTTAGGAAATTTAACTTAATGTCAAATAAGAAGACCAAGGTCAAGAGAGAAGTTTTGGAAACACGGAAAAAGCCAAAAACACCAACATAAACTAGGGGTGTCAATGGATAGTCGAAATCCGAATTCAAAAAATCAGATATTATCCAAAATTTTCGGATATTGGATTCGGATTCGGATGTTATTTTAAAATTTGAATGAGTTTTTTATACGAATTCAGATGATGCGGAATCCGATTCGATAATATCCGCTCCGAATTTAGATGTTATGTATTCATGTTTTACAACAAAACTTTATATATGTATATATATGATGTTGTGTATTCATGTTTTATAACAAAAACTTTACTTTTAAAATTATCTTCTCTCAACCCAAACCGAACGAACCAATTGAAGTAAACGGAAGGGTGGGTTTCAACTGTGCGAGGCTTCGAGCTCCATAACCCACTCGTCTTCTCCGGTCGATGAGTAGGTACATCTCTCTCTCTCTCTCTCTCTCTCCCTCTATATATATATATATATATATATATATATATATATATATATATATATATATATATGTCTTTTTCTCTCTCTCTCTCTCTTGGTAAAATCCATTTTTTCGACGGTGCGAGCTTCTTAACCATCGTCTTCTCCGGCAAACGAGCATCAAAAAATACTCTCTCTCTCTCTCTCTCTCTCTCTCTCACACACACACCACACACACACACACACACACACACATAGAGTAAAATCTCATTTTATTCGATTTTAATACTGAAATTAGTGGAATATTACAATTTTGAAGTTGAAAAAATAAGAAAATTAGTTAGTTTTTTTTTTTTTTACAGATTCAAATAGGTGTAAAATCCCATTTGTAGGATTTTTTATCGGATCAGATAATATTCAGATATCCAATATATTTTTTGAATTCGAATTCAAATGTTTGTAGTGGTATCCGATTGGATTCAAATTCGAATTCGGATATCATTATATTTTTTGGCTTCGGATTCGGATTCGGATTCGGATTCGGATATAACACTATCCGATCGGATACCTATCCGTTGACAGCCCTAACATAAACCCTAGTTGTATCTGCGACTCAAGTTCAGGTCTGAAAACGCTTGTGAATCTCAAGTCCCTCCAAATTCGTAAGTTTTGTTCCAATTTCATTACTCTTTCTTTCCCATCTCTCCTTTGGTGAAAACCTAGCTGTCGACCCTCGACCATCGTTAGTCATCACCCCTCACCAAAGATACTCGCCGCCGTCGCCTCGTTGAAAAACTGAAGAGGTACTCTCTCTCTCTCTCTCTCTCGGTAGTCTGTAAAAACATGATTCAATGCTTCGAGGTTGTAGAGGCTAAATATATATGGATTTTGAAAGAAAACCCAAGAAATAATTAATTTTTACCATTGAATCTGAGTTTTTCGAAGCAAACTTAGAGGGCTGTGGTGTTGTACATCTTGGTCTGTAGTTTGTTGGATCCGAGTTTTTCGAAGCAAACTTAGAGGCCTGTGATGTTGGATTGCTGAGATGGTAATCAAGTTGATCAAAACGACCCTTAGAAATGGGGGTTGCAATGCATGTGTGGTGGGGTGGCGGCTGGGTTTGTAGAAATGGGGGCTGCAATGCATGTGTGGTGGGGTGGCGGCTGGGTTTGTAGAAATGGGGGCTGCAATGCATGTGTGGTGGGGTTCTATGTTTAGGAGAATCGAGAATCGAACTGAACGGAACTAAGGTAAGTTTGGGTTGGTTCGGTTCGGTTCGGTTCTAGGGGATAGTCGTTCCAGTTTTGATTCCGAATTTGTTAAATCAATAACGTTCGATTCGATTCCATGTAAAATTCATAAAGCTTCAGTCGAACTTCCATGGAAATTCTCTTTTACCAACGATTTCTTCTTCCTTAGACATAGTTTAATGAAATTCCCAAATTACTCTCTCACCAAACAAAAAACCCTAATTTAGATTCCAATTTGTTTCACAGTTGCTTCATTTGTTGTTAAAGGGTGAAAGCAAACGATCACCTCTAGGTATGAATTGATACCTCAAATTGCTTCCTATTCTCTTCTTTCATTAAAATTTGTTCATTTTTTTCTCTTAATTATGATTTCCACCATGAACCCCTGTTTCGAGCTCTCATACATGCACTATTGGGTCTAACATATTCTGCACTTACTGGGTTTCTCTTCAATCTACATGTTCTGCAAATCACCACATTTCTAGCGAACTAAGTAGAAACAATTTAAATGCCCAATGTTCTAAATGGATACAATTCATGATTGTAATAAATTTTGGTAAATAAAAGGCAAATTAAAGATTTTGTAGTTATAGAGATCAGGGTTGAAAGAAAAGATGTAGTTAACTTAAGGATCTCTATGTAAAAACTTCAAAAATTACGAGTCTTATATGTTTTACAATGCAAAAAACAGAGAAAAAAATAAATTTGAAAAGGCTTACATATCCTCAAGGTGCAACCTTTCTCAACGTCTCTTTAAATAAGGCTTAAATATTTGGAGGAAAAGGGTCTCTCTGTCAAGGCTCAAGGGGTTCTATGAGAACCTCAGTGTTCATTGAAGCGAAAGGGATTTATTTTGAAGACTTCTTGGGGAGGTGGAAGTGGATTTATAACCGTATGGGTAGTTCGTAATTACGTGGTGATGTTTTTTGTTTCCTTTTTGTTTTGTTCTCTTTGTTTTCCTTTTGAGTTTTAGGTCACCTTGACTGTCCCCATTAATAAAAAAAATTATTCATTAAAAAGAAAAACCTCGCTCTGAAGTGAGCCTCAAAAGCCATAATCCTCCAATGCCTTCGAAATCATTGGTTTACTCTCTAAAATAAATTTTTCTGTAGTATTTCGGCATCAAGGGATCAGTGATAAGGAAAAGTTATTTGTAAGACCCCGAGTTAGTTCCCAATGACGGCAGTGGAGCTTCTACATACTGTCTCTTTTTTTTTTTTTTATCTTTGTGAAATTTATACTGTGGTGGTAATAATTATGGAAAGATTAAAACTTGTTCGGTGCTAATACTCTCTTTCTCATGTCTTTATGGTGGCAGCTAATCATGTTGAAAGTGAAAACTCCAAAAACAGCAAAATCTAGACGAGAGCTTGATAAGCGTGCCCCCAAACTTGTACACTTTACTTTTTCTCTCTCTTTTTTCATCATATTTCAAATTGGCGTGCTAATTCTGGCCATTCTAAGTCATTTTAATATTTTTGTTTAGGTTGAGAATGGGAAGAAAACACTAATCCTTCAAGGTACCAAGACAAGCAGCTTGTTGAACACTGTGTTGACTGAGATTTTTCACCTGAAAAGGGGTAATGCCATAAGATATACGAGGAAGAATGAGAATATCAGGCCCTTTGAAAGTGGTGGTGAAACTTCTTTAGAGTTCTTCTCTCTCAAAACTGATTGCAGTCTTTTCGTGGTAAGCAAAATACTAGGCACAAGTTCTTTTGTGTTTCGTCTTTCTGTTATGTTGTTAAAATATTAAATCTCTTGTTCTCTCTGATTATTAAATCTGTGTTAAAATATCAATAATAATAAAATACTGAATACAGTGATTTCTACTACTGCCATATTTCCTTGCTCCTGTTTGTGCAGACATGCAACCAAAAGTAAATTAATGTGGCCTTATATATTCTTGGATTCTCCGCTTGTTTTTCATTTTTATAGATGTAGTTATCACCTATAAAAGTATATCGTTGGAAGAGATATCTAATTGCTGTTTAACTCAATTGATTATATTAGTGTGATGGCATTCAAAGGTAGTGTAATGGTTTGTTTTGCAGTTTGGTTCTCACTCAAAGAAACGACCCAACAATCTAGTAATGGGCCGAACTTATGATCACCACGTTTATGATCTTGTCGAGGTTGGGGTGGAAAATTTCAAAAGCATGGAATCATTCTCATATGACAAGAAATTAGCCCCACGAGTGGGGTCAAAACCTTTCTTTGCTTTCATTGGAGAGGCTTTTGAGAGTGTAGAAGAGCTGAAACATTTAAAGGAGGTTTTGCTGGATTTGTTCAGGGGAGAGGTATGTATTTCTAACAATTTTCCAATTTCTTTTATGCAGGAAGAGAGCAAAACAACATTATCTTATTCATGCAGGTTGTAGAGAATTTAAATCTTGCTGGGGTAGACCGTGTGTATGTATGTACGGTTGTGTCCCCGAAGACAGTGTTGTTTACGCATTGTGCCTTGCGTCTGAAAAGATCAGGCTCTGTTGTCCCAAGGATGGAGCTTGTAGAAGTTGGTCCCTCCATGGACTTAATAGTTCGGCGTCATCGACTTCCTAATGACAGCCTTAAGAAAGAAGCTATGAAAAGGGTTACTGACAAGCCTAAGAAGAAGGTAGATTGCTCGAACACTTGAATTTTTGCTTGCTTTATGTTTACGTATTTTCCTTTTAATTCCATTTTAGTGTTTAGATATGGTTAAAGAGTTTAACCCCATTTGATCATTGCAGGTGAAAAATGTTAGCCGTGACGTGATTGAAGGAAAAATTGGGAAGATTTACATTCCAGACCAACAGGTAGAGAGAGATCTATCCTTTCTTTTCTTTGTTCCTTAATTCCCTTTTTTGCTATCAATATGTTTAGTTACTCGGTAGTCATGCCAGCTTGCTGTCATGTCTTGGACTGAATTTGCTCTTGTGGTGGTTTAGGTTGGTGATATGGCACTGTCTAGCAAAGCGAAGGGGCTTAAAAGGGAAAGGCGTGAAGCTAAGATGAAGAAGGACACGAATGCCCATGAACAAAAGAAGCAGAAGTTGGATTCTAATTAACTGTTGTTTGACTAAATTTGCTCCCCTGACATATCTATTATTTTCCCCTGCCAATTAAAGGGCTGATTTTGATAATGGTATCGTGATTTCATGAACGAGACAAGGAATGAAATGAGCGTTTTTGAGTAGCGATTTGACATCTTATTTTCCAACCGATTTGCCCCTCTCACAGGTCGTGTGAAAAGAGCTTATATTGAAGCATCAACTTCCAATATAGAATGAGATTGATTGCACCCCCTTCTATGTTACTTATTCTTCTCCCAAGTTCTTCGATTTGGGTTTTCCCGGGCGAGAAAAGCTCTTTTGAGCTTTTACAAAGGTGCCTACTTGGTGAGTAGTTAAAGACTGATTTATTATCAGGATCAAAACTCCACCTTCACCTATATCTGAAAAAAATATTAAGAAGAAAATACTTTTCAAGTTCTGAAGGCTAGGTTATGAGAATGAAAGATTATCTTGGAAAAAATATGAGATTGATCACCCTTCGGATTGATATTGTAGCTGCTCAGATCAAAAAATTACCTTCACCTATAAATTTTTTTTAAAAAATGCTTTTTTTTTTAAGGGTGTCTTCTTATTTCTTATGTTGTATGTAAAATGGTATAACACAAAAGTTTTAGTGGCAATGTAAACTGATGAAAACGGCCACTAAATTAAATTTATCTGATTCATATGTCCTTCCACTGATTGTGCTAGCCAGATCATCCAAACCATTTAAAACAAGAAAATGTCATTTACCATTGAACGGGCACAGCAATGTAGCCTATTACTAGGCCTCAAAGATTGCCCCAGTTCACCTGTCTGATGCGGGCAACAATGCCCATAATTTGCCATTTTAGAGAAAATGGGTCTTATTTAACATCTCGATTTCACACTTTTACTTCTCGATGTCATACATGTCCATGCCCAATGCAATGTCTGTTATAACTGAAAATGCAAAATCATAACTTCATCAAAGCTAGTAATCTTCAGAGAGTCAATTATGTTAAGTGAGCATTAATCTAAGACCAATAATGAAAAATCTTAACCAGTGTAAAGTGGAAGATTCAAAACACACGACTTGATAATGTCCAGCCCAATGTGTCCATTTATGCCAAAAGAAAAACTCATTATGCCCCTTCAAACAATTGAACTATTTTGGATCACTAAAACATCCCAATTCCAATCATTGAACAGTGAATCTGTTACCTGTTACAAAAGCCAGCAATCATAGTTTTCTCTCATACCTAGAACTCAAATTCAAGAACGAGTTTTCACTTAAACAGAATATCAAAGCGAGCAAGATAAATAAAGAAAATCAAAATAGAGCAATAAGAACTCTGAAATCAATTACTGTCCTTCACTTCATAATTCAAGTGCATCAAATTAATCTTTTGGAACATTAGTTACAAGCTACACCACTACAAACTGAAAGCAATGCTTTCGAATTTAGTAGATTACACGGAGGACTCACAAAATGCCCATGGTGTGTCAATTTACATTCAAAAAACGGATGTGTGGTTAACATGGGATAAACTCGTGCATCCTCAACAATATTACAAGCACAAGAAATGGAGAAACAAACTTGTATGAAAGAATTAATCAGCTAAATAAATCATCACCTAGTATTCACGTAGGCTTTTCTTAGGCATACCACCACATAATGCTTATTATCTAACAAATGGGCCTCTGGAAGATTGGAGATCTCTCTAGCAGAGTAATTCCAATATGCACTTTACTATGTTTTTTAAATTGCTAGTTATGTTAATGTACTTAGTATTGAGGGTATTTTTTCAATTTGAATAATTTCTTTGATGAAGTCGAATAAATATTTTTTTTTTCGTGTTTTATTTTAAGAAGAAATTACTACAATTTTTTTTCGTCAAAAATATCAACTAAGCTCAAAAAATGATTTAGCAAGAAGTTTCCTGGTGATTACCAAGTGAAAGAAAATTTTTCATTACAAAACATATGCGGTGCAAATGATTTGTTGTGTACCAAGCAGAGCCATAGTTTATTTGCTAAGAATAATCAAATGTGTGAGATCATTGGAGGGAATGGGCACTAACACTTCCTATCTCAAAGAAGAAAAAAAATCTGATTTTGGTCTGCTTTACGCATTTGACATGGAAAGATTGGTCACTCGCACGAGCGATTGATGTGAGTAGTGACCAGCGCACGAAGTCATGTCTTCGACGCAAGCCAACGACAGATGTAACCTCCAACCACATCAAAAATCAACCCTCGACTCATCTTCATGTGGGTCACTATGGAATGATATAAGCACACTAAGGAAAGATATGATTAATTTTAATTAGTCATTTGAAAAACAGTTTAATTCAAATTAAAATTATTAGGGTCTTTGAAAGTGCCATTGGATTTTGCAATTGCAAATTAAATAATTTCTTTTAGAATATTTATTTTTTAAGATAATGCTTCGATGGATGACTACAATATGATTGTCTATCACATCTTAAATAATACATTAAAGTTCGCCCGTGCACAAACATCCACTTTACGGCTAAAGAGGTTCAAAGTGGAAAAATACTTGAAAGGGTATTATTAAAAATCTGAGGTCAAAGAGAAAAAATAATAAAGTTGGAGAGGTATAATTATGAAAGGGGGAAAAGAGAAAAGACAATAAAGTGGGTTAAATGGGTAAAAGAAGAAAGTTAAAAAATAGGGATGTTAGTGAAAATGGGGTAAAAGAGAAAATATAGTAAAATTGAAAGAGTATTATTAGAAAATGTGTGTGTGTGTGTGTGTGTGTGTGTGTGGTGGAGGGGGGGGGGAGAGGATAAAATAGGGTAGTGTGGACCCAATTGTGTTTTATTATAGAGAGATTTACTCGGCAAACCCAGTTTGCTTTATGAAGCTTGTTAAACCTCCAAACATTGCTTTATGAAGCTCGCTACCCAGCCAACCTTGGAGTGGGTATCACGTCATAAAATTCAAATTGATGATGTTAATTTGTTACTTAACATACCTTGGAGTGGATTGCATAACAAAAAAAAACATGATCTAATGTGAAAGGGTAATAAAGGACAAAATTCTAAGAATCTTTCTTTTAAATAAAAAATAAAAAAATTTATCATTGAATTTTAGTTTTAAATTTGTGAGTTCGGTAGCCATCCATTTTCAACACCTCGATCAAGCTCAAAATGGATTTTATTTTTCTTTTGAATATGAGTTTTTCCATAAAATCTAGAAATTGGTGGTGTTGTATTGCCAATTTTATAATCCATGAGGCCCAATGACACTTAGTAAGATTGAAAATCTTATTAAACTAGTCAAGTTAGTCAGATTCATAAAGTGAGGTTTGTTCACTAATCAACTTGATAAAGTAAGGGAGTTACTGTTAATAAAATTGCAACATATAGGTCTTGCCAGATACATCTCTCTTTATTTTATGAAAATTAAAAAAAAAAAGAAAAAGAAAAATAATTTAAGAAAATTTATATATGTTTTTAATATGAGAATATTCTTCCAATGGATGGCAAAATTATCCAAACACTATTTTCGGAACATTGCCCTGGAGCGAATTTATAGTGGGGGCACTTGCCCCCACAATAAATTTTAAAGTCTATGAATTAGTGAGTTATTGTGATGAAAAAAAAAATCTGTCACTATTGTCCCCACAAAAAATTTCTCCACTCAGAGTTGCCCAAGTAACTATTTTATTTTATTTTTTCACTCTTAATTGCGCCCACATAAGCAAAATCCTAGTTTCGCCTTGACATTGTCCCTAGGCCTAAAACTAAAAACCATAGTTTTGAGAGTTAAGTTTACTCATCTTTGATGAATCAAATGAGAATATATTAAATTTATAAGTATTTTAAAAATAGGTTTCAAAATATATGTTTTTTTTTTCTTCACAAAAATTTAATGTTAGGGTACAATAACTTGGAGTTTTTTACTTGACTTTTAAAATTTTCTAGTTGACTTGACAAGTTGGTATCGAGTTTTAGGAATTTAGGGTATGTTTGATTGCACATGGAAAATAAGGTGGAAAATCAATTTCCATGGAAAATGACATTTTTCAAGTGTTTGATTGCACATGGAAATGGAATTCATTTTCCACCCCATTCAAAAAGTCCATTAAATCATGGATTTCACTTTCCCACCCATGTTTTCCATCATCAATTATTCCCTACCACCACCACCATTACACTAACCTTGCCGTCGTCGTCATCGCCGTAGTCACCATCGCCGCCGCCGTCGGCTCCGTCTCCGACCACCTTCTCTCTCTCTCTTCTTATTTTTCTTCTTCTCCATCCCTCACCTCCTCCGCCACCACCACCACTAAGTTCTCCCCCCATTTTTCTCACTTACCTTCATCGTCGTCGCCGTCGCCACCGCCACCGTCGTCGTCGTCGTCGCCGCCACCGCCTCCACCATCGTCGTCGTAGCAGCCACCGCCACCGTCGCCCTCGTCGTCGCCACATCCTCCTTCTCCTCTTCTTATTTTTTCTCATATTTTTTCCATGATTTTATCCAAGTGAAATCAAACAATGGAATTTGATTTTCCAACCGTACCTATTTTCCACAACTAATTTTCCATGGATTTCAAATTCCATGGAAAGTGACTTTCCATGCAATCAAACATACCCTTAGTTGATTTGATGAGTTTTCAAACTATCGTAAAATTCAAATATCTTATTTCACAATGGAAATTTCTCAAATAGTTACTAATATTTTACTTTATTCAGAATATGTCACTGAAAATTTTGCTTTTCCTATTTTATTACAATAGGATAAAAAATCCTTAAACCTAATGAAAATTACAGATCTGCTATGAAAACTATATTGAAAAGCAACTATCTCTACTCACATTGATCAAGAAAATCTAACAATGATGTGATATAATGGTTGGATTGTGAACCATCCAATTTAATCAAGATATGCATTATTTTGTATTCATCCATGAAATAAAAATAGTAATAAAATCTGAAACAAATTTTAAGCAATGTAAATCATAGATATATTTAAAAATGAACATGATCGAATGATTGAGAATTATATCAACGCAAAATTCAAAATCACCAACACTATCTATATTATTACACACGATTAATTTTCATCAGTAGTCGAATTTTGAACCTTTTAATTTTCTTAAGATACTTTTTTCTTTTCTTTTTCTTATTTAAAAATTAATAATAAAAAAATGAATACAATATGATGACGATAAATTTTTTTGTAAATCATACATTATTTAAAAATGTACATAATCAAACGATTAAGACTTTTATCAACAAAGTGGAAAAATCACAAATTTTATTTATCCTTTGAGAATGTTTTGTTTGCACTATGTGATAGCTCTGTCAACACCTTGACACAAATATGTGTCCACACAATGTGTTCACAAATCTTTCACAAATTAGTCATTGGAGTAGAGCTTACTAATATTTAATTATGTTTAAAAATTAATAAGTTCATTAATATATCAAGGCTCTTTACATGTTTATTTGACCTATCGATGTAATCAACATTCCATCAAAGTGATAACAAATCCTACACAAATGGATTTAAACCCATAATTCAGTTGGTTCTACATATTACAAAATAATTTTGAGGTCGTGAGGTTTAAGTTACTCTTACCCATATAAAAAAACCTATGCAAAAAAGTTGATATGCACTTCAAAAAGTCCATAGCTCCTATTCAAATATGTTGTCAAACATTTTTGAATTTGGTATTTCATCGTCCACATGAAAGGGATATTGTAATTTTATTATCTATTAACACTTAGAAAATGTATGTAACGCTTTGTGAAAGATTTGTTAACACCTAGAGAATGATATGTTAATACTATGTGTTCATAGACCCTTCATAAACAAACCGTTAGATAAAAACTTACAAATCTTTGTTCATATTTAAAAATTCATATGATCATAGCAATATCAAGGTTTATTTTTATGCTTCTTCAACATATCAAGCAGACGATTGAGATGAGCAGGGGCGGATTTAGAGTGGGGGCACTTGCCTCCATAAGAATTTTCAAGGTCTATAAATTAGTGAGATATTGCAATAGATTTTAGCGGTAGATAAAAAAATCTGCCACTATTACCCCCACAATTTTTTCCCAACTTAGTTGCCCCCATAACTATTTTGTTTCATTCTTAGTTGTTCCCACAAAAAATTTCTACTCCTGATTGTCCACACATGGGTAAAATCTTAGCTTCGCCCCTGGAGATGAGATAACTATTTTATAATTTTAGATTGAATGGTCTAAAGAAAATACGTATCAATATTTCAAACTTAGCATTCTAGTTAATACTTTGCAAAAACAAAAACAAAAAAAGTATCTTCGAACGTATCTTCATTTATCTACTTCTATATTCATATCTTATAAGCAAATACAAATCAAACTGCTTGATTCTGAACGATAAGTAGTGTTAGAAGAAATACATAGTGATTTGAGGTCCGCTCAATTAAACGACTGAGGTAAGAGAACTATTTTTACATATTCAAATCGAATGGGTAATTAGGTTAAAAATAAATATGATTAAACAAAGATAAAAACATATTTCGTGCGAGAGTATGTATTAATTATTGTGACAAACATAACATGCTAGATTAAATCCAATAATATATAGCATAACGGTTGAGAGGAAAAAATACTAGAAGAGAAATAGACTTACTAAATTGTTGACCTCATAAAAAAAAATCTTATTATTAAATAAATTTAATAACCTTTAGATTACATAAACTTTAAAAAAAATTAAAATAGGGTTGTAATTCAAATGGATAGTCTCTTAGCAAGTCAAATGGTCCCAAGTACAAATAAAAAAAATAAAAAAGAAGCCAATGCTATTTATTGCACCCTTTCATAGCAAAAAATAAAAATTCATCAAACAACTTATTGTTTGCAAATGCTCAAAAAACCATTGGATTTATTTCCTTCCTCTTTCATTTTCTTATTGTTTGCAACTTATTGTGTTTGATGCTTCTAAGTTTTAGGTCCACTAGAAAAAAAAAAAAACCAAATCTAACCAATGAAGAAATTGTTGTCAATCTTATTTTTGAAATGTAGTTCATCAAGGATAATCCCACTTTTATTAGACCAACTCAATTCAAATATAAACCATCTTATATGAACAAATCATTTTCTTTTCTGAAATATATGTTTTTATCGTAAAATTGAGTGAGCTTTTAATTTCTACAATGAAAAATTTATTAACAGATCATAATAGTAAATACTTAAGATCATTCTTTTGAATACATTCGAAGTTAAGAATTATTGGATGCTCCATTAATTATGTGTTATTAATTTATAATATAAAAAATGTTGGGTTATTTCTTCTATTCTTGATATATGAAGAGTTGTCATGAATTTAACCTAGATCTTTTGATGATCTGCTAATGATTTGTATGACCCGTTTAATTCGCCCCTAGTCAAAATATTAAACCTATTGAGTTTGGATTTGAATCCGACCCATTTACCCTCTTTGTAACCCTAAGATAGTTAGAGAAATATACGAAAGGTAGAGAAATTGTAACCTTGTTCTTCTTTGGTTATCATAGTGAAATCGTCGTTTTCGCCTGTGGACGTAGATCGATGCTTTGACCAAACCACGTATATTTTGTGTCTTGTGAGATTATTTATGTTCTTGTTGATTTATACTTCGGATTTGAGGGTTCTTTCTAACAAAAAATAATTTAAAATAGTAGTAAGTAGCTTCAAGCCTTTGGATTTAAATATAACGATATCAACGACATCAAGGCCCACAGACAAGGGGATTCAAACTCAAATGCTACTTTATCGAGTTAGTAAGGGAGAATTATCATAATCACAAAAAAAAGAAAAAAAAAGAAGGAGGATGATCACACCATGTCTTTCTTTCTTTTTAATATATATATTTTGCATGTACATGTTTTGAGCTCCTAATTCAGATCCTATAAAAAGTTTCAAGAAGATTTTGTTTAAATAGTTAACATGGTAGTTGTAGAAATTTTTTGAACTTGGGATTTCGACCATTTAGTCCGATCCCCTATGCTTGAAAAATGATCATTTACTTCTGTTTAGTCTCATCAAATCCAACCCTAGCAAGAAAATTAAAAGTATTACAATAGTAACATCTTAATCTAAAAGAGGACTACATTCACATCCACCACCCCAAATCACTAAATTATCTTTACTTGTACTCATGAAGTCGATGTTATTTATAAAATTGTTCTTATTCTCTTGTTCATCGCATACACTATCGTCCTTGCAAAAAACTTAGGGCGAGGGTGGAGGTGATGGTGGTAGTAGACATTTTCGATGTTGTTGTATTAATCCATAGTGTTGTCCATGGGGGTTCATACATAGGGATGAATTAACACCATGTGTCATCCTCTTCTTTAATATAGTGTTTGATTTTCATCAAAATCACACACGTAACAATTTACATAGTGTTTGAAGGATATACGTATTTTTCAATATTTTTTAAGTTGATTTCTTCAAGAATATCAACCGTTTATGAAAGTTATGTCGACAATTTATTCAAAGTCTATATTTTTAAATTTTGTATGATTTGTCAACACTTTGTCCAACATTGAAATGGAGATTTGACATGAAATAGTATATCTCAGGTTTATCAAGTGGAAGTATCCATCCATAACCAAAAAAAATAAAAAAATAAAAAAGAATTAAAAAATAAAAACTCTAATAGAAATTTGACTTGTAAAAGAAGCTTTAATGGAGATTTAGAATGTTGAAAATAGTATTTATTGAAAGATCCATCCTGCACAATGTGAAAAAGCCCAAATTTGACGGACAAAGGGTTCGAACTGGCATTGAATTTTTCATTATCAATTTTTTTTTTGACAAGCCGAAACTATCAAATTAATGAAGGATGGGAGAAACTCGGCAGCTCTAAGCTGTCAAATCGGTGAATATCTAGAATTTCGACGGTCCTAGACCGTCAAAATTCAGTTTCTAAAATTCGTGGGCCTTGGCCCGTCAATTTTTTCTGTCGAATTTTCCAGTGTTCACATAGTGCTGAACAAAGAAAGAGGAAGAGGAGGAGAAGAAAAAAAAACCTCCTTTGTTTGATGGCACATGAAAAATATGTGGGAAAATCACATTTCTCTTGTCTTTGATTGATTTTTGCCATAGAAAATTGTTTTCACCCTTTTCGAAAATCTAGCCTTTGACGGATATCATTTCCTACATATCTACACAGAAAAATAAATTCACCCTCAAATAAAATCCTAATTCATCCCCCCCTCACACACACAATCATAATCGCCACCATCATTGTCGTTGTCGCTTCAATACCATCTCCGGCCACCCTCCTCATCCTCCTTCCAACTTTGTGTTAGGTTTCTACTTTCTATTTTATTATCATAGGAAAATATTTTCAATTAGAGAATGGTTAGGAATTTTATTTGGAGTAAAATTAGTGGTTATTTAGAGATTGCTTAGTAGTGTAGAATTCTATTTGTTTAAGGAATCTTTATCTATATAAAGAATTTAACTCATTAATAAAAAGAGGAGAATAGTAATTGCTTTAATTGTGTTTTACACAAGAGGAAGTCCCTTGCCTTTATAATCATGGGCTAGATAGGTTGGGAACCTATCACTCTATTCTCTTTCTTTTTCTTATCCTCCCTTTGCCCCACTCCTACTCATTTCCCCCTCTATCTTTCCCTTCTTCTTCTTCCTTCCAATCCTCTATTTTTTCTTGATATTTTCTAAATGCAATCAAACAATGAGTTTGATTTCCACCCTACCCATTTTCCATGTGTTTAGGTTAATTGCACATAGAAAATTGGAAAAAAATTCATTTTCCATGGAAAATCTCATTTTCACGTGTTTGATTAGCTTTTACAAGGAAAATAGATTTTCACCGTCATCCAAAAATCTAATAAAGTGTGGATTTCAGTTTAATTTCACCTTTACCCTGGGAAAATGAAATCCACCACCAAATAGAAATCGTAGGGCATGTTTGATTACATGGAAAGTGACTTTCCATAGAATTTGAAATCCATGAAAAAATAATGGTGGAAAATGAGTAGGATTGGAAAATCAAATTTCATTATTTGATTTTACTTGGATAAAATCATGAAAAAAATATTTGATGAAGATGAAAAAGAAGAAGAAGGAAAAGAGGAGGATGAGGAGAAAGAAGATGAGAGGAGAGGGAGAGGTTTGGGAAATGAGAAGAATGAGGGGGGAGGAAGTGGTGGTGGTGGTGGCGGAGGTAATGAGGAAGAAGAGGGGATAATATAGTGGTGGTGGCAGTAGAAGTGAGGGAATGAGAAGAAGAAGAAGAAGAATAAGAGTGAAAGAGAGAGAGAGAGTGTGTGTGTGTGTGTGTGTGTGGCCGGAGATGGTAACGACAGCAATGTTAGTGTGATGGTGGCTATGGTGGTGGTAATGGTGGTGGTAAAGAAGAAGTAGGTGGTCGGAGATAGTATTTTTGAAGTGAAAAATATGGGTTGATTTCACTTTCCCACCCATATAGGTGAGAAAGTGAAATACATGTTTTGGTGGACTTTTTGATTGGGGTGAAAAATCAATTTAAATGGAAAATGCAATCAAACATATGAAAAATGTCACTTTTATGGAAATTGATTTTCCACCGCCACTACCATCATCTTCATCATTATTGTTACCACTACTGTCATCAACGACCTTCTCCTTTTCCTCTCTCTCTCTCTCTCCACCTTTTTTCTTCTTCTTTTTTCTCTTCTACCCCCGCCACAGATCCGCCCCCCTCTCTCCTTTTTCTCTCATTCTTTCTAATCATTTAGTTTCTTTCCGAAGGCAATCAAACACAAAAAAACTAATTTTCCCACCTATGCATTTTCCCCATCTATCTTTTCATGAATTTCATTTTCAAGGAAAAATGAAAATCCATGCAATCAAACAAATCCTTCAAGTTTTCCATGGAATTTAAATTTAAAGGAAAATGACTTTTTATGTAATCAAACACGCTCTAATGGAGATTTTTCTTCTAAAAGAAGATTTATTGGGGATTGGGCATAAACCCAGAGCTCAGCTGGTTTGAAATATTGCAAAATGACTTTGAGATCGTGGGTTCAAGTCCAGCTTACCATCATAAAAAAGTTATAAAAAAGAAGAATATTTAATTGGGATTTAGAATATTTAAACTTATCACGTCGAATGATCATTCTAAAATAAGTAAGAAGTATAAGAAGATGACGAAATAAGAAGAGAAAAAACGCTTGTAAAACAAGATTTTTTTTTTTGCTTTTATTGTACTTTACCTACCACCTACTCATATCATTGTTGTCAAATCAAGTCAAAAGCTCATTTTTAACTTTTAAGGGCGTTTTGATCCAATGCACCATTTTTTGTAACGTTTTTAGAATAAATGAAAAAAATTAATTATCATTTGAAAAAATTTCCTTTTCACAATTAAACGATGAAATTCATTTTTTTCAAAAATTTTATTTTCTCCTCCTCCCTTTTGTTTTTTTTTTTTTTGGAAAATTAGTATTCCCTTGAAAACAAATTCCTAACAATTATATAGACAGTGAGGGAAAGAGTCAAAGTTATAAAATATAAGTACTCATTGCCCCCCACCCCCACCCAAATCCCTCCACTCTTAGAAAAAAATAAAAAATCAAATTACCCCCTCTTATTCCATTATTTCTCGCATGAAAAAATACCAAAAAGAATATGAGAGGGGTTTAAGGAGGAGGGCAATGGTGGAGACAAAGAAGAAGATAGACAGAGTACAATTTAAGAAAATTGGGAGATAAGATTGTCATTTTTATTTTATTTTTCAAGTATGGGCTGATTTGAAAGAATTTGGGGGACAACCCGACAAATAACCTTCCCATTATTAAAGGAAAATGTGGAACTTGCTTTGTTGAACTCTACATTCAACACTACATTGATGTGGTAGTGCATAGAGAACTGTATTACTACGACTATACAGTGGAGTGGTAACATCCTCAAGGAGTATAATGCCACGACTATATCCTTGATCCCTAAGGTGGACTTGCCTTCAAGGCTAGCTGACTTTAGACTGATTTCTTGCTGTAATGTTATTTATAAGATTATTTCTAAAATCCTTACTAACAGAATCAGACAAGTGACACACAAGTTGGTAGGCTTAAACCAATCAGCCTTTATCAAAGGCTGCAACATTTCAGACAACATCCTCCTGGCTCATGAATTGGTTAGGAATTATCAGAGGAAGAACTCTAGCCCGAAAAAAACTGTCAAAGTTGATTTGAGGAAAGCTTATGACACTGTGGAGTGGGGAGCTATTGTTGGCAGCTTAAGGTGTTCAAATGTCCTCAAAGGTTCATATATTTGATTTACATGTGCATTTCTACACAATTTCGCTCAATGACTCCTTTGTTGGTTGGTTTGAGTGTAAGAGACGTATTAGACAAGGGGACCCTCTTTCCCCATACCTCTTTGTTCTCATCATGGAAGCTCTTAATCCCCACACTAGGTGCAAAAGTCAGAATATCACTCACTTTTGCTTCGTCGATGATCTCTTGATTTTCTCCAAGAGGAATCGCTCAAGTAATTTAGCCATTCAGGCAGTGCTAACGGAATTCTTTGCGCTCACTGGCCTAAAGGTCAATTTGGAAAAGAGTTCCTTATTTATGGCGGGCCATGACCGTGTGATCCTTGAAAAAGCTATGGCCACCCTTGGTGTCAGGAGAGGCAATCTGCCCGTGAGGTACTTGGGTCTTCCATTGCCGTCTTCAAGGCTTTCTTACAGAGATTGTCTCCCTCTCGTAGAGAAAATGTCCAAAAGAATTCTATTGTGGAAGGGAAGGTTCCTTTCTTATTGGTGCAACTATTTTGTTCTCCCTTCCAAGATTGTGAAGGAGTTGGAAAGGGTTTGTGCTCGGTTCTTATGGTTTGGGTTGGATAAACAGAGTAGTAACAGTGCGGTCAGTTGGGAAGAAGTTTGCAAGCCTTTCAAGATGGGCGGGTTAGGTGTGGTGAGCATATCCACGTGGAACTCTTTTGCCATTGCCCAATATGCTTGGAAAATTGCCTCAAGCGAAAGCTCTCTTTGGTTGAACTGGGTTAGCAAGCACTTAATCAAGGGCAAGAATTTTGGTCGATGAAGATCCCGAGAGAAGCTTCATGGAGTTGGAAAAAAAATCTTAAAGGCTAAGCAGTTAGCCTTGAGTAACATAGCTCATCTTATTGGCAATGGCTCGTCTACCTCTCTTTGTAATGACCCGTGGCACCCCTTGGGGATGCTTAGGGGCTGTTCGTTTGGGCTTCGAAAGCCCGCTCCTTATGCTCTTTTAACTTTTAAGCCTAAAAAGCCCAATAAACACTGTTCGTTTGGGCTTCTTCAGCTCTTATCAATATCAAAAAAAGTCTGAAAATGGCTCTTATCAAGAGTCCTCTAAAGAGGACTTCTTCATTCAGCTTCTGCGCAAAGCAAATCACCGAAAACGATTCAGGTATAAAGACTAAAATACCCTTCGTCTTTTTCTGAATTTCCAACAACATTACAAACCTAAAACCCTTCGTTTTGTTGATTTCCAACACAGACAACAGCACAAACAGCGTCGTTCTTGTTGAATCTCTCAATACCTCTCTATAATCTCATCTTCTTCCCCAAAATTTCTCATCAACTCCGCCAACTCCGCCAACTCCTCTTTGTAATATCTTCTTCTTCAAGCTTCTTTCAACTCCGCCAACTCCGTTAGGGTTTCTCAAATCAAACAAAGGTAAGTTTCTTTTACATCACTTTCAAGTTATATATATATATTTCTGATTTAAGTTCTGTTCTTAGTGATTTTTTTAAAGAATTTTGATGTTGATTTTTGGATGTTTTTCATTGATTATATTTTTAGGGGTTTTTTTCTGATTTTTTTGGGATATATGTGTTATGTGAATGGGTATCCACCTTGGTTTTGGATTCCTTTTTATTGGAATCAATTACAATGTAATCTCTTGGAATGGAGTCGATTGAACAATTTTATTGGATTCCTTTTTTGGGATATATTCCTTTTTCTTCTCTTCCTGACTTCGTCTAAGAGGCAAATATGATGAATAATTTTCCACCTGAAAATCTGAATTTTATGAGGACATTCCAATTTTCAGATTATTGTCCATTTCTGATTTATTTTAGTGATGAGCCCAAACAACCTCCAAAGCAGATTTTGAAGTGAACAGCCCATCAGATTAATACCCTGTTGCACCTGAATAAAGCCATGCAAGTTTGCAACATCTTCACCATAAAGAACTTCAACCCTCTCTAGATTCCACCTTCTATTTGTCCACGCTTGTCCCAACTGAAGAGAACCGCTGGCGAAAGGAAATAATTCAACTAGTGCGTCATTGCCTCTCCAATTATGAAACATCAAAGAGATATTTTTACCATTGCCCACAATAAATTTGACATTTTGAAGCATCAATGGCATTAATTTGACCATAGCTTTCCAAATAAGAGAAGAATTTTGAAAATCTTTAGCTGTATACATGCATTGATCCTTAAGGTATTTACCTTTTAGGAATTATGTCCATAAGGACTGAATAGTGTGAAATTTCCAACATAGTTTCATCATCTTAATTTTGTGGGGTCACGTTCAATGGCTAACTTTTTGGCAAAACATTTTTTAAAACATGAGTTAGAAGTTTTGGAATGGGCTGATTTTTGGTGAGGATGATCTCTACTGTGAGGAGATCATCCTCACCAAAAATCAGCCCATTCCAAAACTTCTAACCCATGTTTACAAGTTGAAAAATCGTGGACTGTCCATTTTTTGTAAACTGTTTTTGATGGGGTTAGAAGTTTTGGAATGGGCTGATTTTTGATAATGATGATCTCCTCACCGTAGAGATCATCCTCACTAAAAATCAGCCCATTTCAAAACTTCTAACTCATGTTTTGAAAAATGTTTTGCCAAAAGTTAGCCATTGAACGCTACCCAATTTTGTGTATGTCTTCTAAACGACAAAGTCCTAGACCTCCTTCCTTCTTTGGAGTTGCCAACTTATCCCATCGCATAAGGTGAATTTTTTTCGAGTCACAATCTTGTTCAATTGTATGAATTATTGATTTAGGAATTGGAAGGATCGAAAGAAGGTAAATTGGCATGGAAGCAAAAACATGCTTTAATAAGGTTAGCCTTCCTCCATCCGCTAATAGCAGATTTCCAACCTTCCATTCGCTTGAGAATTTTTTCAACCAAACCATTGCAGCTCTCCCTAGTAATCTTGGACATTAATGTAGTAGTGAACACACAGCAGAGAACCATATAGTGGTGCTATGCTTCTAAGGATAAGCCTACCATATGCATAGTTATAGTGACTTAAGGATATGTAATATTTACAATAATTTGAGTTTTCAGTATTTATAGTAAAAGTGTGATAATATTACATTAAGCAAGTGGAAATAATCAGTCAAAAAAATGTATATTGTCACCATTAGTTTCAACTATAATGTATATTCATACATTTGCAAAAGAAATAAGCCCACTGGATGAAAGGCCATTTATTTTTGATGAATTAACTGTAGTTAGTAGATTGTTCATATAATTTATTTCTTTAAAGCAATATTTTGTGTTACCTTATCATGTTATCTACATTTCTCCTTATGTTTTCATATAAGTTTCTTCCTATGAATATCTTCTTTTTGTTAGGACTTCTTTGAATTAGTTCATCTATGTCATCTTGTGTATTGGATATGGTTTCTCATAATCTAACTTGGAGTTTGTGGGGACTATTTATGGTTAGCAAGTTAGGTTAATTTTTCTTCTTTTAAAGTTGTGGGATAGTTCATAATCAATGTGTCAATCAATTAATGATTGAAATTAGTCGAGATTACTGTTTTAGCTATGTTCTATCATGTGTATTGGATATTCTATCAATTAATGAGGAAAATTTTATTTAAATTCACCTCACATGAAAATTTTATATAGATAAATGCAAATTTATATAGTTATTTGCTTTATGAATTTATTGATTATTCCTTATTCATTATTTATTTTTAAATGAATATTTAAGTTTTCAGATGCCGAGACAAAAAGTAACAGAACCAAAAGAGACAGAGTCAAAAATTGATTCTGCAAGATGGACACCCTATCTTCATAAGATTTGGGTTGATATCTGCGTGGAATTGGTTAAGAAGGGGAAAAGACCTGGTACTTCACTGAATGTATCGGGGTATTCATCTCTGATGAAACAATTCCAAACAACGACAGGGATCAATTACACTAAGAAGCAACATAAAAATCATTAGGATAAAAGTAACGATGAAGATATCTATGTGGTGAATGTAAAACATGTCTATTGTGTTATCTATGTTATTTGAGTGCTATGGTTTGGATTTATATAATTTGTAATTGTGTATTTATACAGACTTATGGATTCCGATGAAGATATTTCCACGCATGATGATATGTCTAGTAACGATGAAGTTCATGATATGAATACCGTAGATGATGATCTATCGTTAGATATTTTGGTAACAGGTGCCATTGTTGCAATACAACAATATGCTGACACTTTTATCTATAGGGAACCACATAGGAGTTCTGTTTATACTGGAGCAGATTATGTGCGTCATATCATTGATGAAGAGAGTAACACATGCAATGATTTATTTAGGATGGAACGACATGTTTTTCTAAATTTGTGTGACATATTAGAAGGAAGGGGTTTGTTAAAAGATGAAAAGAAGATCTCGGTCCAAGAACAAGTTGCAATGTTTGTTTATACTGTGGGTCACAATGAAAGACATAGGGTACTGAGGGCCAGTTTTAGACATTCATTAGATACAATTAACAAATATTTTCATATAGTTCTAAGAGGCTTAATTGAAATTTCAAAACTTTTGATCGTTCCTCCTAATCTCAACGAAGTCTCGATGCATATACGAACCAATGAAAGATATTGGCCATATTTCAAGGTATTTTCTTAATGATTTTCCTTTATTTACCATTATTTCTAATAACGTCAAATATCGTTATTTATATTTGAAATATGTAAATATAAGGACTGCGTTGGGGCGATTGATGGGACACACATTAGTGCACATATCCCGTTAGTGCATCAGAATAGATTTCGAGGACACAAAGGCATAACACAAAATGTTATGGCTACTTGTACTTTTGATATGACATTTACAAATGTCGTAGCTGGATGGGAGGGATCAGCTAATGATTCTCGCGTGTACCTCGACACTATTACGAAGTCATCATTACAATTTCCACATCCTCCTCCAGGTTAGTTATTTTAAAGTTAAGATGAAATACAATAGTAAAATATAGTAAAATGTAATTTTCACATCTTCGTTCTTAATATGTTATTTTCTTTTTTCAAGACAAATATTACTTGGTCGACTCTGGATATCCATTGATGGAAGGCTACCTTGCACCTTATCGGGGTGTAACATATCATTTACAAGATTTTAGAAGAGAGTCGAGGTCAAGAACAGATAAAGAATTCTTTAATTATATGCATTCTTCACTTAGGAATGTCATAGAGCGATGTTTTGGAGTTTTAAAGGCAAAATGGCCAATTTTTAAACAAATGCCACGTTACAAATTCGAAACACAACGAGATATTACATTAGCTTGCATGACACTCCATAACTTCATAAGAAAGCATGCAATTGCAGATGAAGAATTCTTACGTTTTGAAGAAGAACAAATTGTGGAAGATGAAGGGGGTACACCTGAACATGATAATAATGGTGAGCCTGTAGATCGTCGATCTCGTGTTACCATGGAGAGGACAAGGACTGGAATAACTAATGCATTATATGTCGTTTATAATAGAGCTTGAGAGCTTTGATTTATTTTAGATTTGTTCTTAATGAAAATTATATTTCTCTTTTTGTACGACATTGTAATACTTTTTATTTGATAAAATGTGATTTGTGTATGGGATGTTATGTGGATGTTCGAATGTGTATAGGATGTTATGTGGATGTTGGAATGTGTATAGGATGTTATGTGGAGGTTGGATTGTGTATGGAATTTTAATGTGTATGGGATATTATGTGGAGGTTGGATTTTGTATGGAATGCTAATGTGTATGAGATGTTATGTGGATATTGGATTATATATTATGCAGGTATTTTCTTTTTCAGGAAAATCTCATATGTCCATTTTTAAGAGGAGATGCTGTCGAAATTTCGATAGAATTATAAAATTTACAAATTTTGTTAAAGTAAAATAATTAATTTTATAATATATATATATATATATATATATATATATATATAGTGTAATTATATATTTATTAAGACATTCTGATCATTTTTTATTATAATATTAATAGTAATATTTCTCTTAAAATAATGATGAACTATAATGACTTAAAACATATTGATGTACGTATTATGTATTTTTTTAAATGTTAATGTGCATTAGATATTGCGTAGATGATAGATTATGTATCATGCGATGCATTATGCAGGTATTTTTTTTATCAGGAAAATTTCATATGTCCATTTTTAAGAGAAGATGCTGCCGAAATTTCGATAGAATTAAAAACTTTATAAATTTATTTAAATTAAAAATAATTATTTTTATAATTTTTTAATATAAATTCATTATATTTATATATGTATTTAGTGTAATTATATATTTATTAAGGTGTTCTGATAATTTTTTATGCATTCTGGGTGCATTATAAACATTAAGGGTATTTTGGTCATTTTATCAGAATCCAGTAATAAAAAGCTATCAAACGAACATGTTTTTTGGCTTCTGTGCTTATGTAACGAACAAGCTTCTGCTGGATATGGCTTTTCAGGCTCCAGGCTTCTGCTTCTTCTATAAGCCAGCTTCTGAAGCTGAAGTTGACTTCTGTAAAGAACAGACCCTTAATACCTCATTTCCTGAAGAGCTCATCAATGACTCTAGGATTGGGCCGAATGCAAAGGTTGCAGCCATCATCAGATATGGTAATTGGAGGCTTTTAGGGGGAAGAGGAAATCTCATGCATTATATTGACCAGCTTCTTCCTCAAGTCTCTATTTTGGGGGGATCCTCAGACAAGGTGGTTTGGAAAGGTCGTTCGAATGGTACCTTCTCGGTGAGTTTAGCAATAAGATCCATGCTAGCTTCTCCTCCTTCTACTCCTCTTAATTGGGTCCACCTAGTTTGGAGCAAGAACATGATTCCTAGGCATAACTTCATCGCGTGGTTAGCAATCAAAAGGAGATTTAAGACCTTGATCAAGCTAAATGAGTGGGGTCTCATCAATGAAGCTAAGTGCAACCTGTGTAGAGTGCAAAAGATAAGGATTCAAACCATATCTTTGGGGGCTGCCCTTTTTCGAGGTAGGTATGGGTTGGTATTCTCATAAAGCGTCTCATGCGAAGAGTCTCCAATACTTGGGTTGGGGAGGTTGAATAGGCTGCCGAAAACTTTAAAGGAAAGTTGGTTATTCAAAGGGTGAAGTAAGTGGCTGTATGTGCCTTTATTTACCACATTTGGAGGGAGCGTTGCAATAGAATTTATCAAAATAAATGCTTTGATCCGGAGTTGATTATTCGCAAGATTGTTGAAGATATTAGGATCAACTTCGAGGGATTACTAAAAGACATTGAAGACTCTGATTTGAATCGTGCCTTCACTCATGTTTGGGGCCTTCAGGCTAGCTTTATCCACAAGGCGAGAAGGTATTGCGCTTGGCCTAAACCAGATAGAGGTATTTGAGCCATTAACTCAGATGGTTCCTTCTCTACGAGTAGAGGAGGGTTTGGTGCAATCATTAGGAAGTGAAGGAGAAGTTTTGACTGCTATTGCTGGATGTGAAACTCCGATCTCTGTCATTTCTCATGATCTCTGGGGCATTCTCCATGGGATCAAGTTAGCATTCTCTAAAGGATGCTCTAAGATTCAGATTCAATCTGATTCCTTACAAGCTATCCAAGTCTTGAAGGGTAGGTGGAGCCCCCCATGGAGTGTTCTTCATGTGGTCCTTGCTTCACAAATTTGGCGAAGTTTCCTTCTCCCAAGCATTTAGAGAGGCCAACAAGGCTACCGACATGCTTACTTCTTATCAGAATAGCTTAGGTTGTACTGAATTAGATTGTGAGTTGCTCTCTAATGACATTGTTTTTGTTATTTTTCAGGACGCTTGTGGTGTCCCAATTCTTCGGTTGTAGCTAGTCTAGGTCTGCCTTAACCCTGTTGACCTTTCAAAAAAAACTGTATTTATTTTTTTTACTTCGTATCTAGAAGAAATAAACTATGGTTATCTATGCACTGCTATGTCAGCACGATGTTGAACGCAATGTCCAACGAATTTAGTGTAGCATGACTCTTAAAGGAAAATGTTGAATTGATTTTGTTGGACATCGCGTTCAACACTACGCTGATATGGCAATGCATATAGAATCGTACGTTTTTTTAATTTGAATCTCAAGGAAATATTCTATGGTTATCTATACACTGCCATGTCAATACTAGTGTTGAACGCAGTGTCCAATGAAATCAGTGTAGCACAACTCTTGAAGGAAAATACTTATCTGACTTCGTCGGACATTGCGTTCAACACTGTGTTGATATGGCAATATATAAAGGATCGTAGTTTTTTTACTCGTATCTTGAGGAATTAATCTATCGTTATTTGTGCACTGCCATGTCAGCATAGTGTTGAACGCAGTGTCCGACAAAGTTAAAGGAAAATGCTGAATTGACTTCATTCGACACTATGTTGATGTGGAAGTGCATAGAGAACCACAATTTTTACTAGTATCTCAAGGAAATAATCTATGGCTATTTGTGCGCTACCACATCAACATAATGTTGAACGCAATTTCCAACAAAATCTGTGTAACACAACTCATAAAGGAAAATGTTGAACTGACTCCGTTGGACATTGTGTTGATGTGGTAGTGCATAAAGAATCATACATTTTTTTTACCTTTATCTCTTAAAAATAATCTATAGTTATCTCTGCATTGCCACATCAACACAATGTTAAACGCAGTGTCCAACGAAGTCACTGTAGCACATAGGCTTGTTAATGGATTGGATAAAACCCAAAATTCGATCTGATAACTTCAGGTTTGGATGGTTGTTTTGAATTCCAATAAGAATCTTGACCTGATAAGGTTTTGATCCAATATCTTATTAGATAGAATCTGAACCAACCATATATTGATTCAATAATTTGTTTGAAAGTATAAATTATATTATATATTTGTTGAGATATCTACAATTAACTTAGATTTTAAATATAAAAAATGAGTTTGACCCAATCCGATTGTTAATGAATCAAATCTATATCTTAGTATTGAAATCCGATAAAAGTCCAATCTAATCCTTATTGGATCGATACCAAATTAACATTGATCCAATCCATTAACCCTAATAGCACAACACTTCATTAAATCCAAATTTTATTTAAATTTTAGGATTTTTTTATTATCATGTGTCCTAAGGGCCCACCTTAAGGTACATTAAATACACCTTAAGACGTACAACAATTTGTATTTAATGTACCTTAACGTGTTCCCTTATGCACCTTAATAATTAATGTAACCTTATAAATGTGGATTTCGGTAAACTACCGACGTCCCAACCAAAGTTGGTGGTGGAATATATATAAACCACTTTTTAAAGGTTGGATGATTTGACACGCTGGCATGGACACGTGTCCTCGTATTATACGTAAACACCTCGAACCTGTAATTATGCTTAATTGATTCATTAATTCATCCACTTTGTCCCACTGAAATGTCCACATCACTAATGTATCATCTACGATTGAATCGCACTGGTGCTTGAATGACCATTTTACCCTCCATTCCCACCAAAATAATTCTTAAAATCTTATAAGAAACCAAAACAATCCAAGGGTATCTTACGTCCATAAAAAACTTTTCTTCTCACGGAACAACAACTACCATTTTTATTTGCAGAGAAAACGAAATGAAACTAAACGAAGATTCCGTTTGGTTCTTTTTTTTTTAAATAAAAAATCTATTAATTTTTTAAAGTAACGGAGCTGGAAACCCTAGATTTTGATGTCTCGTTTGTAGAAGAATTATATCGATTAATCGATAAATCAATTGCGAATTTGCAGGATTTAAGTGATTACGAAGTAATCGATGGAGACTTTGAGGTTGTGAGCTGGTCTTGAAAGAGTGAAAACGAAGTTTTATTTGTTTTTTAATTGTTTTTTGAGGGATCTGAGCTGTTTGATTTGAGGAGGCAATCGAGATTTTTTTTATCTTAAAAAAATTTGGAGAAACTTTGAAGATTTGACTTTGGAATCTGGAAATAAATTATTTGGACATTAAGTCTGCTCGAGTGCGATCGGTTTGGAGTTTATTAGGCAATGTGAGTTTGAGCTCTGGATTTGCAGAGAATTGCGTAGATTTTTGTTTTTCTCATTTTTGAGAAATTGAGAGATTTTGATTCACATTTTTTTGTTTAATTTTTTGATTTGTTGATTGAAATTGTAGAATTTGATGATGCAATGAGTTGTTCAGTAATGGATGATCAGATACAAAAACAGCAAGAAATGAGTGAGGATTCATCGAGTCCGATTGATTCGGTTGCGAATGAGACTGTAATTGTGATTAGATCAGCTGAAACAGCGAGTGTTAGTGAACAAGATGGAGTTTCGAAACCTAAAGCCAATGTTTTGGAGATAAGTAACGTTTCGAAGGTAAAACTGAAATCGAAGATCTCTGAACCAGAGAGACATAGTTGCGTAGTTGATATTAAATGCAATTGTGGAGCATTGGATAAAGATAATTGGGATGGCGAGAAGGTTTGCAGAATCTGTCATTTGAGTGACGACCGACCGTCCGAAACATCGGATCTGATTCAGCTTGGTTGTGGATGTAAGGATGAGCTTGGTATTGCACATCGTCACTGCGCCGAGGCTTGGTTTAAGCTAAAAGGGAACAGGTAATTGTTTCTCGTCGTTTACGATTGTGATCTCTTTTATGTGCATCTTGAATATTGTGGATGAAATTAGTTCTTAATGTGCAAGGTTTCTAATTGAATTTGCTTCCACATGTTCTAGCTAAGGACATTGAGTTTTGCTTTTAATCTTGAATTCAGGCTTAGATTACAATTACATGTGAATTTTCTATTTTGAATTGATCGGAGAACTGTGAAATGGTGAATTATGAGGTTTAAAAATTCATTTTAATGGATGATATAATTGGGACCCTTTGGCCTCAATCAACCATCTTCATCCCTAACCCTAAAATTGTACTGAACTTTTATTTTTCTTATTGGATTACTTTTTCCTGTTTTCCCAGTGTAATCAAATAAAATATTAGTAGAACTAAATATAAAAAAAAAAGATAATTTGGTGTAGTAGAATTTCGATAAAATGGATCATGCACGGAACCATTTGAAAGTCTATGGTGGATAAGTATTACTCAAGTCAATATGGTTGCGTGAATTATGAATCTATAAGCCATAAAATATAAAATAGGGAATAAAATATATCAACTTACCAAGCAGTAGTTGATTAGAAAACGATCTGTCAACTAAGAAATACTAATCACTGGATTTAGGTTTAAATATGTTGGCTTAAAAACTTGAATTTGTCAAAAGACAATTTAACAATGTAGGCTTAAAAAATATCAACTTACTAAGTAATGGTTGATGGAAAAACTACATCTGCCAACTAAGAGATACAAATCACCAGATTTAAGTTTAAAATGTTGGCTAAAAACTTGCACCATGCACAACTAGTGAAGTTTTGGTTAATAATTACAAAACAAATAAGTCAACCCAAAACTTGAAGGATGAATATTCCCAACACTCATGGCCACAGCCAATGCCAAATTCTAAATTTTTATGGTGAAAATCAATCTTCCAAGATCACCAGTGTAGAATCTTAGTGGAATTAGCAAGGACAATTTTGTAGGTAAGGATTCTGGGAAAGCCCTCTTACAAGTAAAAGGAAGGGTATCTATCCCTTTTATGGTCTTGACCCCATTTTTTTTCCCTCCATACAACTGTGGTAACAATGATGTCATCTCATAGTGGGTTTGCTTGCTGTACTTCAAATTCATTCTGTTAACAGCAGTTGTGTAGATGTTGGCTTATAGTTGTAAACAGAAGTGTAAGGCTCTACTTTTTTTCGTGGTCATTCTTGGTTGCTTCTGTGATAAGTGAAACCAACACCAGAATCAGACAAGTTGCATCTTGATCTAAGCTACATTGCTTATATCACGTCTATTATTTCTGAATTGTATGTATAGTGACACCGAAGTTTTGTAAATTCTGTATCTACCTGATGTCTTATTGTCTTATATTCTTTTCCTTTGTGCCATCTAAATTTCCAAGGCCTGTGAGAAGTTATTGTTGGCATTATTGTAATCTTCAGTCCTAGAACCTAAAATTGTAACTATCAAAACGGGAAATTGTTAGTAAATCTTACATTTTGGAGATTTATCATTGATAGAATAAGTTTTCTTATGATAGAGACTAATTTAAACCATTTAGCCACATGTGCACAAACAGCCAAGACATGCAAGTATCTGTCATCTTTGAGGTGGATTAACAATCAAAGATTAATGTTCAAAAGAAGCATAAATGGTGTTTAATGTGCATCAATTTGCCAAAGTTGGTGACTTCAAATCTCACCAAATAGGAGTCTATCATTATAGACTTACAAAAGAATCAGTTATGTGCCACATATTTCCAAGCTTTTGTCTAACAGGGAGATAACATGTTTTATTTAATAGTCTTAACCAGACATTGCTCTGCTACACCATCCCTGTGGGTGGCCAACAATTCTATATTGAGTGTTTACTGATGTAATATGAAATTGTCTGTACATCAATCTTCTTTGACAATTTAAATTATTTGATAATTTTTGGGGGGATTGAAGTGTTATAACGTAAGGTTTATTTACCAATAAAAAAGTGAAGAGGCAACCCCGCTTCTCAAAGTACTTACAATAAAAAAAGAAAAAAGAAGCATCACTAGTTTTTCTTATTTGGTGCTTTTTCTTTCATTATAATATATGGATTACTTAAATCTATGTGAAATGGAGGCTTTCACTTCAATCATACAATATATGTATAAATGGGAAGTCTGTTGGTCTTGGATCAATGAAGGTGCAATTGTTGAAATGCCACGACTTCCAGTATGTCATGGTTTACAACTTTTAAACAAACAACTGTTTCTATGCAAATTGTTTGCTCCATCAGACATTTGGAGTAGTTTTCTGGATATGACGTGTTGAAGGGAAAAAAATGCATACATTTGAAGATAAGTAGTATATCTATACAATTAGCAAAAAATATAAAAAATGTAGCATGGTTACTTAGATTCAGTAGTAAGGAACATCAAAGTTACTATTGTACATTGGTCCAATATTCTCAGGACATTCAGCGCACATTTCCTTTATGGAATGTGTGAATTTTTGTGAGACTCTAGATTAAGGCATCAATTATTTTTAGCTGATATGGTCTCCCCTCCCATTATTTCTATTATGTGGGATCTTGCTCATTATTTCCATTTTAGTGTACTATATTTATAAATCAAAATAAAGGCGGGAATCTGAAGGTTTATGTTGTATAATTATTATTTTTGGTATTGGTTGTTGTCAGATGTTGCGAAATCTGTGGTGAGGCTGCAAAAAATATCACAGGTGCAGGGGACAACAGATTCATGGAGGAGTGGAACGAGAGGAGATCAAGTGAAAGCAATACCAACCCCTCGAATAGCAGGGGAGGATTCTGGCGAGGACAGCCATTTTGTAATTTCCTCATGGGATGCCTGGTAATAGCCTTTGTACTCCCATGGTTTTTCCGTGTAAATATGTTTTGATAGGGTTGAGAATGAGATACAATGCTGGTGCATCAACAATCACGTATTATCTTCTTTCATGCCGGCATGTGCGAAACAATATGGTGTGGTTTGATCTAGCATGGCCTGATCTCTATAATCCCTATTCTTACAGTCTTGAGTGTGGCCAATTATGTTTTTTGTTTAGGCAATCTGTTTAGCACACATATTGCACTAGTATTTGTTAGACCTTAGTATCTAGGATTCCTCTAATTGTTTGTCGTTTGAGATTGCTATTTATATTGGTGGATTCGATGCACATATGATATGCTTGATGTTTTTACATTGGGTTTTGTTAAATATTTGTCCGCCCACTGTATTTTGATTGTTCGTTGATGAAGGTCAATTTGATTATTTAAATTTGCATTTTTCTACGTCTCAAGGTGTAGTACGCTTGGGTACTTTTGAGACACTTTGCACTTGCACTTCACACGTACTTGTTGATGTGGAGTTCGAGGTACCTTTCTTATTTGTTATACCCCCTTTGATCTTTGACAAGTTAATTAACATGATCTCAAATGGTCGATTAAATTGTTGAATAGTGTAGGATGATTAAGGTATGACACCTAGGCATCAAAGGCATGGTGCCTAGGAATGGGCATGACATGCATATGCTTGTGGCACCTAGGAGCGGCAAAACACATATGAGTGGGCGAGATGCGCGCATAGATTTGGGTAACACAACTTGGTGTATGGGCATGAGCAATAGAGACTATTTTGACTGAGTTGATGTTGATCATCAATTGATCATAGTGAATAATGTTTGTTTCGGAAGAGTGTGACCATCCATCCCTGTTTGATTTTGATAATCATTGATCAGATCAATATCGGTTTTTTATTACAAAATCCCATGAGTAGATGTGATCTTGGCCATCTTGTCAAACCTTTGGGGTTTATGGAGTTGAATTTGTCAATAATCTTTTGCATAGTTAAGGAATAATATCTTTTTAAAGCCAGCTTAGCTTACCCATCCAAATCCAAAAAATAAAAATATCATTTTAAAAGGAGTGGTGCTCATTATGTTGTAAAGCCATACCAGCAAATCAAACCTTACACGACTTTAAGAACTAAAGTTTTTGTCGAGTTTTGAGTCGACCCTACCCATGGTTTTACAAAAAAATATATATATATATTCCAGCAACATGTCTATTTTTAAACAGATAAAAATGCAAATAGCAAAAAAATAAAAATAAAAGCAGCAAAATTTCTAAAAAATCGGCACCATCTTCTAGGACTGTCCGGTTTGGTACCAAAAAAGGAATTTATTAGACAGATCCAATCGAGTCCATTATGATATGTATCGTTTTGCATCATTTCCAAAAATATCCAAATCTGAAAAAAAAAAAAAAACAATGTTTTAGGATCCATCATAATCTAATTTGATCCAATTTAATAAAAATGTAGTGTATACATATATAGGGTTGGGTTCAAGGGATTACAAGATAGCCAAAGTTTTTGCACAATATGTGAGGAGATTATCCTCACCAAAAATTTGTTCATTCCAAAGCTTTTGACCCCAGTTTACAAGTTGAAGAATTGTGGACCGTCAATTTCTAGTGTTAATTTGTAAATCACTTTTGATGAGATTAGAAGTTTCTGGGCATATAGATCATCCTCACCAAAAATCAGCCCATTCTACAACTTCTAACCCAATCAAAAGTGATTTATTAAAAAAGATTGTCTATCTTGTTATCCCTTAAACCCAACCCATACATATAATATACATCATAAAGGGAAGTTTTATTCACATGCCATGAAACTCTAAGGGCGGATCAAAATTCAAAAAATGCACTGATCTGTTCTTTACAAAAGTCAACTTCAACTCCAGAAATTATCTTCTGGAAAAAGCAGAAGCCCAGAATCTGAAAAACTACATCCAATAGAAGCTTATTCGTTACATAAACACATAAGTCAGAAATTGCTGGTCTCCTTTCATTGAAATCTCATTTCTCATTTCGAGCTTTGTCTTCCCTTTACGCCATCAAATATTTTTTCTTCGATCTTTTAGAGCTCTCCAATCATAATAGATTTTTTTTTTTTTTTTTGGTAAAAAAACAAAACCAGTGAAATAGATTAGGTACTTGAATGGGAATCCATTCAATTTTATGGAAAATGACTTCTTTATTAGGACAAATTTTTATTAATAAAGAGGACATATATCCTCAATAGAAACAAACAGACAACAAATTCATCACCATCTACATACTAAAAAGTCCTCAAAGAAAAACCTTATTTACACCAGTAAAACAAACAGGCCTACAATACTAATGATTATTCCCTGTGACTAGATTTTGATCCTTTCCTGGAAAGATTCGCCTGTTCCTTTCTTTCCATACACCCCCAACAAACCAAGGGGATGAAATTTCAAAGAATCATCTTCTTGAAAATTATTAGCTGTAAACTTTCAACTTCGCAAAACCAAACAGAATGAGCTAGGAGAAGCCAAGAACCAGTGAATTTTTTTTTTTTTTTTTTATCGATAACGAAGAACCAGTGAATAAGAAGGTGATAAACTGATTCCCCACTCCATATGCACAAGAAACAAAAGTCAACGATTACAACACCCCTCACCTTGAGGTGATCACTGGAAGGAGTTTATCCAAAGCAGCAAACCACAGAAAGAATGACACTTTTGAGGGGATAGGGAGAGACCAAATCTCAGAAACAGGACCAGAGAGCCTTGAAGAAACATCAGGAAATAGAAAATTCTAACCAAAAAAGAAAAAAATCACGACACCAACCCAAATCATGGAATATCTTTGAGTAGAGAAAGTATGAGGTGGATAAGAGTTTGTAAGAGAGGCTATCTAACTAATCTCCCAACCTTTAAAGTTTCTTCTGAACTCAAAGTCTAACCAAGGTCGTGTCGTGGTGGATAACATTCATCAAATACCCAAACCTCTTGGGATGAGGGGGGATAAGAGAGAATTGGTGCAAGGGAAAATAAGAAATTTTCGGATTTTGGGTTTGGAAAATCTACGATTTTACAAGTCTTATGATTCTTAGGACGGTTGATCATTCACAAACATAGATGTAAATAAAGTGACGAAATTACTATTACACAAACCATGGTTGCAAATTCACCACGTCATACATAATTTCAAGCAAGGTAAAAGAGACGGAGGGACACTCCGTTAATTAATTGCTGAGGGAATTTAGTGGCAAAACCCTATATCTTCTATCAAGCCTTTTTCCCTCTAGTCTTTTTTAATATTTTTATTAGCCCATCCTATCATCTTCACCACCATTATGTACATTTCAACTATTACTTATTTGCCTCTGTTATTTCCTACTCTATGAAATATGATTAGTCTTCTTGTTCAGTTGTATATATTTATCCCAATATACAACCAACAATCGCATCAATCGGGTCATACAGCATAGGTGACTGTTCACAGGCTCGATAGAAACAAAATACTAGTTGTCTATGTAAGCTTCACCTTGCACTACAACACTTTTGGTCTTCCATTTTTATTAGAGCCTTCAACCTGCACTAAAGAAATCAACTGTTGTTGTCATCCATCATGGTTTTCAATGTATATTGCCCAAACCATCTCAATGAACTTCTTTGACGGAAACTATTTCTAAATTCCCTCAAATATACTCATTTCTAATTCTGCATTTCCTGTTCTATCCCATATAAACCCCCTACATCTCAACTACACTCCTATGCAATGTTTCTCAGTTGTCTCAACATTAGGCTCCATGACGACTGAAACCAAACACCTCTTATATTCCAATTTATTGATTTTTTTTTAGGGGATTCTGAGTCTTAATAAGTTCTAAACAAGAAAAAAATTCATAAGAAAGCATTCATTCTCACATAAAAAATAAATCAGTCAAATGGTTAAATCATGAAAACTATTAGCAATACTACAACCATAGCTCGAAATTCTGATCATTCGAAAAAAAGGTTCAACTCCTGGTCTAGCAAAAACAATATAAAGTAACCTGAGATTCCCAAGACTTGAAAACCAATCCAACCATTGATGGGATATTTCTACTACCCCGTGATATTCTGGGCCTTATTAAGGATCACACCCTCGTATTTGACCTGGAACCACTTCATTGAGTCCTCCTTGGTGACCCTGTGCTGGATTCCAACACGAGACTTACACCTACGACGACGACCCACACGATACCCAGGGCGTTCCAGAACAACATAGAAGTCCATACCATAAATACCTGTTGAAGGATCGTACCTGAAATAGAAGACATTGGTCAATGCAAACATATGATGTCCAGTACATTCTGTAATTCATAACTAGGTTGATATTATCTTCTAAAAAGAAGTTCCAACTACAATTAGCGCAGAAGAGCTGAAAAGCTTTACAAGCTATGTCAAACTCCCTAACTGAGCTGTTCATGTTCAGGCCAGATCAATATCTCCTGCTGTAAAGTAACTACTAAACTTCATGAATTTTGAATATTGTGAACTTTTTTTTTTTTTTGGAAGACCAATATATAGTTAACTTCTGTCAAGTATACACCTCTTAAAAAGTCAAAAAAAAAAAACAGCATACCTATATAATGTTATTACAGTAGACCAGTAAAACAAAACTAGAAACAGATTCTAAAAACTCATTGTGAAGACAATTGACAAACCAGAAAATCTGTAATCAAGCGAATCTGTCTCACAGCTTGTAGAAATCACAAAGTAACTATGGTTGAAACTGGGCGAAAATTTGCTTTAAAAAAATCCATGATTAACTGTATGGCAGCTACAAATAAGCCAAAGGACCTTAAGACATATTGCAATCCACCACAACAAGAAAAGAGTTTTTGATTAGTATAAAAACTTGCACAGTTTTCATAGAAATAATAAAAAATGTAGAGATTTTTTAATTAATAATATAGGAAATAATATAACATACATTAAAATATTCTCATAATTCAAAAAAATACAAAAATAACAATCCGAATGTGAAATTAAAAATGAAGAAATTCCACTACACTTGTACATGAGTATTTGAGAGCTTGAGGGTGAGTCACCAAGGATTGTAGATTTTAAGATATAATTTTTTTTGGTGATCTCACCACATATTCAAATCCTTCCACTTATATTTGAAAGGTCGTGCAACCCCTGGTTGGATTTTATTTTCTGAACAACACCATTAAAAATCAGAATTCCATCTAATGTTTTTTTCCAAAACGATAGAAAAATGATGGAGAACAAAACCTTTTATTTTTTCCCCCAAAATACATTGGAGAAGAAATGTGCTTAGGCTTACTAGACCAGCTTCAGAGAATGGATTAAAAAACCCATCTCAGCAAGTCTGAAGAGCAAAGAACAATTGATATTCGAGCAGAGCAACGCCTCCCCAGCCATTTCACTTTATTCACAAGGGGCCACCTGCTTCTCTGCTCGTTTTTGTGTTTAAAATTAAACATAAATGAAATCGAAGCAAAATAAATCTAATACCATTCTAGATCAATCACATATTCGTTTTTGTTGGTGGTCTCACCACATATTCAAATCCTTCCACTTATATTTGAAAGGTCGTGCAAAATAAATCTACTACCATTCTAGATCAATCACATATTTGTTTTTGTTGGTGGTCTCACCACATGTTCAAATCCTTCCACTTATATTTGAAAGGTCATGCAACCCCTGGTTGGATTTTATATTCTGAACAACACCATTAAAAATCAGAATTCCATGTAATGTTTTTTTCCAAAACAATAGAAAAATGATGGAGAACAAAACCTTTTATTTTTTCCCCCAACATACATTGGAGAAGAAATGTGCTTAGGCTTACTAGACCAGCTTCAGAGAATGGATTAAAAAACCCATCTCAGCAAGTCTGAAGAGCAAAAGAACAATTGATATTCGAGCAGAGCAACGCCTCCCCAGCCATTTCACTTTATTCACAAGGGGGCACCTGCTTCTCTGCTCGTTTTCGTGTTTAAAATTAAACATAAATGAAATCGAAGCAAAATAAATCTACTACCATTCTAGATCAATCACATATTCGTTTTTGTTGGTCTCACCACATATTCAAATCCTTCCACTTATATTTGAAAGGTCGTGCAACCCCTGGTTGGAATTTATTTTCTGAAAACCACCATTAAAAATCAGAATTCCATGTAATGTTTTTTTCCAAAACAATAGAAAAATTATGGAGAACAAAACCTTTTATTTTTTCTCCCAAAATACATTGGAGAAGAAATGTGCGTAGGCTTACTAGACCAGCTTCAGAGAATGGATTAAAAAACCCATCTCAGCAAGTCTGAAGAGCAAGAGAACAATTGATATCCGAGCAGAGCAACGCCTCCCCAGCCATTTCACTTTATTCACAAGGGGGCACCTGCTTCTCTGCTCGTTTTAATGTTTAAAATTAAACATAAAAGAAATCGAAGTAAAATAAATCTACTACAATTCGAGATCAATCACATAAGATATGGGAAGAAAAAAAAATCCAAACCCAACCCTACAACACTATGTAGAGCGACAGAGGAGGTTTTGATCTCACAAGAAGAAAATATTGAAAGAAAGATAAAACGACAGACCAATTGGCATCTACTCAAAATGCCTAAAAAATATCATATTTAGGGTGGTGTATTGAGCACGATATATTGTTTAATTCCCTCACTCAATAACATTAAGTAAGTCACTAATCCACAAGAAGTAACGACCTGAGAGCTTTATACCATTAAAGGACATATCCATCAATCAACGAAACAATATCATTATCAGTTTAAACACCCCAACAAATAATCCATATGTCCAACCTTATTTGCAAACAAAAACTTAATTTTCCAAAATCCTATAGAATACACAAGTTGAAATAGAGCTTTAGAGAACTATAACATTTAAAGATACAACAAAAAGCTATTGGTAAGGTGTTGGAGCATGACCTTTAACAAATTGTAACCGAAAAGTCTCAAATCAAAGAAATTGCAATACACACAACAACATTGATAAATAGCACACCAATTATGTTCAAAAACAAGGAAATGTGGGGCTTACTTGATTCCAAGATCGATGTGTTCCTGAATACCAAATCCAAAGCAACCAGTATCACTGAAGTTCCTCCTCAACAGCTCGTATTCTTTCACCTTCAACCCACTCTCGAGAAGCTGCATAGCCTTCTCACCCCTGACGGTGACATAACAAGCAATCTTCTCGTTACGTCTGATCCCAAATGATCTAACAGTGTACCTTGCTGTTGGAACCAAAACATCAATGGTCAAAAATGATAAATTAAGACAAAACACTGAGCAAACTTATACACAGAATTAGAAGCAGTAGAATAATAGTTATGATGATCAGATTGCCAAAGAAGAATTAAAAATAAAAATAATGATGAAGAGTGAATGATCTGAGTTGAGACACCTCTTGGACCAATTCAAGATGGTCAATATCCCAAATCCAAAAGGATTTTGATAAATTTCTAATGATTAATTTTTTAACTAACTAATCATACTTCTAATTAAATTCAAACTATTAAGAATCCAAATCCTGTTGATCTCATCAACCAATCTACTAATATGTAGCATTACCCATTATATTATCATACTCCCTACTACTAATGTTTAGGTAGGTAACACCATAGTCACAAAATTTCACAAAATTTTCTAAATATTCACAAAATTCTCCAACTAAGGGACCAGTTAATTAAATGGGTAAATCAACAAATACATCAATTAATTGCTGAATATAGTGACATTTTTACCCTTCACCCTAAAAAAAATCAACATTCAAATATCAAGAACAAGATGTGATTTTTATGCAGGTATAACATGAAAAGATTGGTGAAGAAACCCTAAAACATCATTGGTACAATCCCTCAAATTTTCTCAAATTTCTTACAAAACGTTCATGTACATATCCGAATGAATCGTACTGAACCTCTACCAAATAGCTTCTGAATCTGAACTTTATTACTATGGGTCGATCCCAAAAATTTTCAAAAGTTCATAAAATTCTCTTAATAAGGAACCAGTTGATTAAATTGGTGGATCAGCAATTAATAAAAAAAATTATCCATTAGTCACTGAATACGATGACATTTTTACCATTCATCCTCCAAATTTTATTTCTTCAACATCCAATCTCAAGAACAAGATAGGGTTTTAACATAGGTTTAAGATGACAGGTTTTGGGAAGAAACCCAAAACCATCATTTGTATAATCCCCAAAAAAATCAAATTTCTTATGAAACTTTCACGAACTTATCAAAATTAACCGTACTGGACATCAACATTTGCCGAATTCGAACTTTATTACTATGGGTAATTACAAAAATCTTACCTTTGGAGAATACAGGGGTTTGTCCACTCAACTGTTCCAAGACCTGTGCGTGAATCAAAGAAGATTTTAGGGTTTGGGGTCTGATTGGTTGAAATAGAAGTATGTAACATATTAACGTGGGTAAGAGTGTACCTTAGCAGCTCTGGTGAGGCGATCTCCACTTTCACCAACAGAGATGTTGAGGACGAGCTTCTGAACCTTAATTTCCCTCATTGGGTTCGAGAGTTTCTTCTCTGAAGCCTGTTTTCATTTTAGAGACAAAGATACAGTAAGAAAAATGGATCACAAATCAAAGAAGAAACACACACACACACAGAGAGGGAGAGAGAGAGAGAGACGCACCATTGCTCTCCACAGCAAATGTTGGGGTGGAAGAGAAGAGACGGACCAAAAAACCCTAGAAATATGAGACTGGTGATCCTAGGGTTTCTGTTTATGGTTTAGGGTTCAAATTACCATAATACCCTCAGGTTCCCTTTGAAACATGCCTGGAATCGGGGGTTTGGAAGTAATTTTCTGCCTTAATCGAAATAATTCTTGGGCTTGGTGTAGTGGGCTGGCAATGGTTCGGGCCGGATTGGATCAGAGTCTTTCCCGAACCAATTCGAGAACGATGGGATTAGAACCATCCAATAAGATATAGACCGGACCTTGTTGGATCTGATTTTTATCTCAGTATGAAGATCCAAATCTAATTCGATAACAATAGAATTAAGTAGGAGTGGTCAAAAAATCCAGAATCGAAAATTCAGACCAACCTAGAACGGTTGTTTAAACTAGAAATCGGATTGGAATTGGTTTCTTACCCGGACCGGAATCATCTCGATCCTCATAGGTTCGGTTTCAAGTTAAGTGTTTAAAACCGGACCAAAAACTGAACCAGACTAATAATCGCATTTATGGGGAAAAAATGTTATGGATTTCGGGTCAAAACCCAGAACACAATTTCATGGGTTTTGTGTGGGGTGGGTTCACCTTCATGCCATCAGTTTGGGTTGAATTCAGAATCCGTTAGGTCGGTCCAAGTTTCAATTCACCCCTAAATTGGACCAAAACCTGGTAAACCAGTTCGGCCCAAATTACCCGGTTGAACACCCCTAGAATCAAGTTTATATCAAAGCAAATCCGATTTGACATAAATAAATAAATAAAAACCCTGATATGTGACGCTCCCCTCTGACAAACGCCCCCCTACACCCCCATCACAGAACTGTATATCAAATGCCTTGGGATACACAAGAAAGAGACATTTGATCTACAATTCTGTTATAGGGGTGTTTGCCAGAAAGGGGCGCCATATTATCACGACCCTAAAAAATATGAGTGAACTTTATTTATATAGGCAAAATATATAATATAATTTAAATAACTTCTCATTTATCATATAAAGCCCCTCAAATCGTTTTTTTTTTTTTTTCTTCTGTCGATGGACCCCTATGACTTGTATTTAAAGTTAATTTGGTGAATATTGGCTTTCCAATTCCTACAAAAGCAAGAAACCAAAAGTGAAAGCGGCTCAAACTCACTTCTTGCTTCTCGTGGTTGCATGATGGATGATGAATATGTGCTTTTTCAATTTGTTGATTTGCTAAACGTAACTTGGTTGCATTTCCAATCACCTACGTATGATCATCAATTATCATCACTAATTTTGTTATTCCTTGATCTCTCAACCTCCATCTATTTCTCATGATGTTATTCCTTATCAATAATAATAATAATTCTTTTTTTTTTTTTTTTCTTTCTTTCGATCCCAACGGAATTTTCGTTCCTTGAAATACAAGAATTAATCAACCAATGACTTAGTTTAAGCGAAAGCCAAATCCACTTCACTTCCATAAAATCCCCCACACTCCCTCATTCATTCACCACATAAACTAGTTCTTATTTGCACTCTTACACATAAACATTACTAGAAACTTTGTACAAATCTTGGCAAACTTTTTATAATAAAAAAATATATATCCTAAACTATACCAAAACTTCAAAGAAAGAAGAGGAAGATATATAAATTTACCAAATTATTAGATAAGAAGACTAATAAAACCTCCCAATGGAACTATATACAATCTTCAAGTATCTTTCCACCACTCTCTTTTAAATCACCTAACAAAGAGTACAGGTAACAATACTTCAACAAAGGATTTGTTCATCAAAGAGGGTAGTTATCATGCAAAGATAATTGAACTAGAACCTCTTAATATTTCCAGTTCACTAAATTCGATTTTTTTTTTTTTTTTGAAAATTCATAAAAATTTATCAAATAATGGATTAGACATTCTAATGCCCCTCCATACCCTCTTTCATATAAAGGTTTTGATTGTATTTTATTTTCTGAAACATTCCAACTCCAAAAACTGCATCTCCTCTCCCTCTACTCCATCTTCATTTTCATTTTCATTTGAACGTTTATTATTTTTTTTGCAACCTTGATTTTTTTCTCCTAAATATCCATCATCTTCAACACTTCATTCTCCTTATTCCAAAATCTCATAACTATTTTTTTTTTAAATGTTTATCCTTCAACCTCAAGATTCTATCTTCTTCATTCTTCAACTTTCAAGAACAATATGACTTTTATGGAGGTTGAAGATGATAGATTTTTGCGAATATATCCAAAATTATGATTTGTACAACACTCTTTGAATGGGTAAGGAATCTGAACTTGGATACCCATGCCCATCAGTTGTATTGAAAATGTAAAATAAATAAGCAATAAAAAAACATATTCTATTAAAAATGTAAAATAAACAAATAAATAATAAGAGGAAAAAGGCTCTATCAAAAGAAACTTGACACACTTGGCATTCTACATACCCATGAGCTTCGTATTGAAAGGTAAATGAACATATATTTTCACAAATTTAGATTGCCAAAAGATTCAGAAAAGAGTGTTTCAAAGAACAAATCAATTTCAGATGAGATCACAAACACCAAGACGACAATTTGATTCAAAATTTAACATGTAAATTTGAATTTCCTCCACAAATAATTTTACAAGGAACTTCAGAAAGCAATGTTACAACACTCAAATGAACCCAACAAAGCACATGAAGAATACAAGTTAAAGGATTAGAGAACATTCTTTTTCTCAAGAAGAATGAAGAAAACTTGGACAGCAAAATCTCTTTGGCAGTAAATAACTAGGATCCCATCTACCCTTTCAACAGTGCAACTAAATCTGCTTTCTTCAGCTTTGAGTAACCCTTAATTCCTCGGGATTTTGCAAGTTCTTTCAGCTCAGTAAGCTTCATATCCTCAATTCTTGGTGATTCTAATTCCTCGACAGGTGATCCTTCTCCGATCACCTCAACAACCTTTCCTTTTGGGATCGATGGCGTTGGAATTGGAGATTGCTTCACAAAATTTGATGGGGGTCTTGTTAATTTGACGTCAGGTCTTGAAGAATTATCCTTTGTTCTCGCTTCTTTTTTGGGCGCTCTTCTTCTCCGTGGCAACACCTGATCTTCTTCTTGGTTAAAAAATTTAATCACAATTAGAAGAATTGAAATCAGAAAGCATTCAGAAAGACGAGATTAATGGAAGACATGGTTTTAGACATAATTGAATGGAGGAACAAGATTCATTCAGCCGACTCCAACTTTTTGGGATGAGAGATTCTATTGCGACACTAACTTTTGCTAATGCCACCCCAATTCCCTGTAAGGTCTAAAGAGAACTTGGCCGATCCTCTTACCAAGGGACTTGCAAAAGATTATATTTATAAATCAATGAAAGGAATGGGTTTGATGTCTATAAACTAAAATCATCAACAACAGGAACCCAATCTAGTTTTGTGACCCATCACTACGGTTCAATGGGAAAAACAAGTTGTGGGAATGATTGTTTAAACACTAGTAACAGTTAGAATATCTTTGTTCTAATTAACTCATTTTTGGTTGTTTGACAGACTAGCGTTAACCCTGTAAGATGGTAGGATGAGAATATTTTTTCTCTTAATGAATCTTTTAACTTATTTAGTTGAAGTTTTACTACAAGGAAAACTTCTGATTGATTTACCTATTTGAGTGTGGAAGTCAGGCTGCTACCCATGGGGTTATACACTCCCCTAGAGCACTCATGAATCTGGGATAAGGCACGTGGCCATAAATGTGCTAGCTTGTAAAAGAACACTAAGTACTTGTAAAAACTATTGTGTGTGCTGTTTTTCCAGTTTCTTAAATAGGGTCCTTAGTTCAAGACTAAATGTCACTGAGCACCATGAAGAGCATTGAAATGCTTACACTACGTGAAGGTTTATGGGGGGGTATTAGCAAAAGTTGGTGCGGCCATAGAAGCTCTCTTTTGGGATAAGGCTTTGATAACGATGATGATTAAGGATGACAAAAAAATACGAAATGTCGAAGAGTAAGGAATAGCGTTAGAAGTTAGCACAACCAACTCATAATTCTATGTGAGTAGGTTCAACCTAAAAGTACACAGTAAAATAATCTAATGCCAAACACAATAAAGTAAATATTTTTCAGTAATTAATGTGACACAAATGCATGTTACCTTTTACTTGCTTCCTTGATTGGCGAAGAACATCCAAGACTGATTCAGTTGATTGCTTCTTTTCATGATTATCAGAGCTTCTCTTTTTGGTATTTGCAGACCCACTCTTTGAAATTGAAGATTGTATCTTTCTAAACAATGCAATTATCTCCTCCTGATCAGATAAGTTGGAGGATTCACCATCAGATGATTGAGGACTTCTCTGATTTTTATCCCCCTTCGCCGTTCTACTGGAGACATTGTTTCTTTGAGGAAGACGCTCTCTTCCATTTCCTTCATATCTTATGCCCCACAAAGGTGATTTGAATAGGACACTCTGACAAGCAAAGGGTGAAGTCCCATCTGCCAAGTTCAATAAGCTGCATCAAAAAATGATCCCTCAGTTTCTACTGGAATTGCAATTTAAGTCTAGTGCCAAGCAGCTAAGAAGCATGAAACAAACGTAAATATGTAAGTGTGCCTTTGCTAGGTGGGATCATGATTCGACATACAATTCTATTTAGGAATGTTTTGGCTAAAATGTATCAATATGAAACAATCAAGTTTGTAGAAGCATGCATGCCCATACATGATAAAGGGTTGGGATCACGACACAACATTATTTTGACAACATGTCTGATATGGGTTAGAAGTTTTGGAAGGACTGATTTTTTGCAAGGATGATCTCTATGAAACAATCAAGTTTGTATCCAAATTTCTTCTATTACTACCAACCAAGCGTGACAAACTGCCAGCTAGCTCCCAGGCCATAATCATGCCATTAAAAAAACCTTTTCTAAGTCCATTTTTTTAAAAACAGATTTTATTAAGTTAAAACACATTTTTTAACTTTATTTTTGCACAAAAAACATTTTTTGAATATGTAGCAAGTTTTGTCTCAGAATGTAATGATATGCTTCAGTTGACTGGAATACCGAAACTAGACGATATTTTAAACCATGGGTGGCATAGAATTCTTATAATTATTTCAAATTCTAGGCTCCTAATACCTGATAATTCAGGAAGATGGTATCTCAATAATTTAGAGCAAAATGGCTTCAATTATTTTTTGCAAGTTCTCCCCAAGTTTTGCATAGCTTCTATGAACACTGTCGAACATAATGTAAGCTCACATCCATGACAGTAAAAGTCCTACCTCCAGACAACTCAGTACCTTTGTTTCGGAAATAAACACAGAAGAAAAAAACCCAAATTCAACCAATCCCAATCTAGGCCAACCTACATGTCACGCCCCAAAAACTCAACCCGAATCCTCATGATTCCCAAGTTGAATCCCGAGGCATGATATAAAACCCATATCATGATACTCAATACATAAACGTAAACGACAAATAATATAACTATATGTCATACCTGATCATTACTCAATAGAGCAGATGCGTATCCTCAAACATCAGAACACTTGACATATATACATAAAACAGTAATGACATAATATGGTATTCATAATTACATAACAAAAACGACAGCTAAAGACTTAAACCTAACTCTAGTTTAAGCCTCATTACTAGTAATACCCATGCTCCACTCCTGGAAGCTTGGACTGATCTTCTATAAGGCCCTAACACTGAGCCTCCTCGGAAGAATCACCTAAACTAGGTGCGCCTGAAATTTGTGATGTCGTAGGGGTGAGTAACAGGGGAGTTACCCAATAGGGGAATCTTACAATTCTAAATAACAGCATCCTATATGCAGTTTAAACATTCTAGAAATTCATAAATCATGCATATTTGATATTCAACACAATTGAACACCGATGTCATAAAACTTAGTAGGAAATTGAAACACTTAAAAATTTGAAGAAATAATTGTTCCTAATATAACATCAAATAATAGAGTACTATAATAGAGAGTTGAGGGTCACGACTGATGTGAACATCTCAGTCAAAATAAGATTATTCCAATACTTCACCAGTGTGGAACCCCACCGTTAGTTCCTGATTCTATGGCCAGCCTCTGCCATAATTTGGGTAACTGTTTTCCGGCTCAGGTTGGCCGTTGACCAAGGCCTTAAGAAACGGGCAAAATCAAGTAGGTCATTCTTTCTTAAGTACTTTAGACTATTAATGATCATTAACTAGCCATCTTCATCTATGCTAATCTGGCGTGCATGTGATCCTCGATATTCTCTATCAATCATATAACTATCTACATCTTGTTCTCTATTAAAGATAGAAAAGAAATTCCCAGATTCCTGTTGTGATGATGTGTTCTTATGCATCCCATAATACATAAGAACTCAAACAACGCAACTATTATCTTAGAATAACACATCATTCCGGAAATATCACAACATGTTATTCTTTATAGGTTTTCACAATCTCTTTAATAAATTACTAAAATACTACATATAAGTATTTATTTTCTTTTCAAAACGTAATGAAAGTAAAACATACACGTGTTTTAAATACCCAGTCCACTCTTAAATGTACAGTCTCATCTCTATTTTCTTTTTCTTTATTTCGTGTCTTACACAGTCTATGACTGAAGCATCACTTCATCTTTTCTCTCATTTTCGTGTCTTATACGGAATACGCCGAAGCATCTTACTAACTGGGTATTTTAAAAGCACGACATTCAATTGAAAACTCGTTTTCATATTTATTTTAATAAATTACTTTTCTACCCAACTTTTTAATTAGAAACATTTCTTGGAAATCCATCGCTAAAATGATTAAAGTAAACTGTCTACCAGTTTAACTTATTCAAAAATCATGTATGCTTATAAAAAATGTGAACAAAATATATGTATTGTGTGTAAAAACAGCAACTTATATAGTTGCTGTATTTTCTTTTTGACAAGTACAAAAATACGTATAAAGTAACAAATATTTTGAGCATTCAATTAAAGTATACATAGTAAAATATTAGATAAAAATAGCAACTTTCATAGTTGTTGTATTTTATATTTAACACGTATAAATACGTATAACGTACGTATAAAACACGTATAACGTATGTATAAAGCAACAATTTTTTTTTATATCCTATCTAGCATACATGTTGTCAATTTAATACAAAAACAGCAACTTTCATAGTTGCTGTATTTTGTTTTTAGCATATATAATTACGTATAAAACATGTATAAATCAACTACAAACATGTAATAATTCTTTTTAAACAAAACAACAACTACTAGCATGCTTTAAACTCATAAAAAAAAAAATAATAATATAAATATGTATAAAGTATATGCATGTTGTTAAAAAATTTACAAAACAACTTTAGTTTTAAAATTACTAAATCAGAATTGTTTTAAAAACAAAACAAATTCTATTTTTTACAACTATAAAATCAGCAATATATATATTTTTAAATTACTAAAACTATTATAAAAAGTTGTAAGGGCCTACCTTCTTTTTTTTCTTTTCCTTTCCTTCTTTTCTTTCTCTTCCTTCTTTCTTTTCTCTTCTTTGTTTGTATAAAAAGTGAAACAACAAACAAAAATCAGCTAATATCATATTTGATATTTTCAAAAAAAATATCTAGATATTACAAAAATTCTAATTCTTTTAGAATTTCTTAAAAAGATCTTAGTCAATTTGACTTAGTCAAAGTTGTTTGACTAGTCAACAATAATTGACTTGACTTGAGTCAACAATGGTTGACTCAGTCAACCTTAGTTGACTTGGTCATATTTTTATTTTTTTTTAAACATTACACTACAACTTGGTTGAACTCAGTGGTCTAAGATGACTAACAGCGGTAAGTGTGATTGAAGTGACGATTAGTCTATTATGAAACTACCTCCAATAAGAACACGTTGATCCACGGTTACCATAATGGAGGTGAGACTTGCATAGCCAACAACTCAACCAAGATAAACAACTCTTATTGTACCTATGTTTTTGTAATGTTTAAAAAAAAACCAAGTCAACTAAGGTTGACTGAGTCAACCATTGTTGACTCAAGTCAAGTCAATTATAGTTGACTAGTCAAACAACTTTGACTAAGTCAAATTGACTAAGATCTTTTTAAGAAATTCTAAAAGAATTAGAATTTTTATAATATCTAGATATTTAAAATATCTAGATTTTTTTTTTTGAAAATATCAAATATGATATTAGCTGATTTTTGTTTGTTGTTTCACTTTTTACACAAACAAAGAAGAGAAAAGAAAGAAAGAAGAGAAAGAAAAGAAGGAAAGGAAAAGAAAGATAAAATAAAAAAGGAAGTAGGCCCTTACAACTCTTTATAATAGTTTTAGTAATTTAAAAAAATATATATTGCTGATTTTATAGTTGTAAAAAATAGAATTTGTTTTGTTTTTAAAACAATTCTGATTTAGTAATTTTAAAGCTAAAATTGTTTTGTAAATTTTTAACAACATGCATATACTTTATACATATTTATATTATTATTTTTTTTGAGTTTAAAGCATGCTAGTAGTTGTTGTTTTGTTTAAAAAGAATTATTACATGTTTGTAGTTGATTTATACATGTTTTATACGTAATTGTATATGCTAAAAACAAAATACAGCAACTATGAAAGTTGCTGTTTTTGTATTAAATTGACAACATGTATGCTAGATAGGATATAAAAAATAATGGTTGCTTTATACGTATTTTATACGTACGTTATACGTATTTATACGTGTTAAATATAAAATACAGCAACTATGAAAGTTGTTGTTTTTATATAATATTTTACTATGTATACTTTAATTGAATGTTCAAAATATTTATTACTTTATACGTATTTTGTACTTATCAAAAAGAAAATACAGCAACTATATAAGTTGCTATTTTTACACACAATACATATATTTTGTTCACATTTTTCTTATAAACATACATGATTTTTGAATAAGTTAAACTGGTAGACAGTTTACTTTAATCATTTTAGCGATGGATTTCCAAGAAATGTTTCTAATTAAAAAGTTGGGTAGAAAAGTAATTTATTAAAATAAATATGAAAACAAGTTTTCAATTGAATGTCGTGCTTTTAAAATACCCAGTTAGTAAGATGCTTCGGCGTATTCCGTATAAGACACGAAAATGAGAGAAAAGATGAAGTGATGCTTCAGTCATAAACTGTGTAAGACACGAAATAAAGAAAAAGAAAATAGAGATGAGACTGTACATTTAAGAGTGGACTGGGTATTTAAAACACGTGTATGTTTTACTTTCATTACGTTTTGAAAAGAAAACAAATACTTATATGTAGTATTTTAGTAATTTATTAAAGAGATTGTGAAAACCTATAAAGAATAACATGTTGTGACATTTCCGGAATGATGTGTTATTCTAGGATAATAGTTGCATTGTTTGAGTTCTTATGTATTATGGGATGCATAAGAACACATCATCACAACAGGAATCCGGAAATTTCTTTTCTATCTTTAATAGAGAATAAGATGTAGATAGTTGTGTGATTGATAGAGAATATCGAGGATCACATGCACGTCAGATTAGCATAGATGAAGATGGCTAGTTAATAATCATTAATAGTCTAAAGTACTCAAGAAAGAATGACCTACTTGATTTGGCCCGTTTCTTAAGGCCTTGGTCAACGGCCAACCTGAGCCGAAAATAGTTACCCAAATTATGGCAGAGGCTGGCCATAGAATCAGGAACTAACGGTGGGGTTCCACACTGGTGAAATATTGGAATAATCTTATTTTGACTGAGATGTTCACATCAGTCGTGACCCTCAACTCTCTATTATAGTACTCTATTATTTGATGTTATATTAGGAACAATTATTTCTTCAAATTTTTAAGTGTTTCAATTTCCTACTAAGTTTTATGACATCGGTGTTCAATTGTGTTGAATATCAAATATGTATGATTTATAAATTTCTAGAATGTTTAAACTGCATATAGGATGCTGTTATTTAGAATTGTAAGATTCCCCTATTGGGTAACTCCCATGTTACTCACCCCTACGACATCACAAATTTCAGGCGCACCTGGTTTAGGTAATCTTTCCGAGGAGGCTCAGTGTCAGAGCCTTATAGATGATCAGTCCAAGCTTCCAGGAGTGGAGCATGGGTATTACTAGTATGAGGCTTAAACTAGAGTTAGGTTTAAATCTTTACCTGTCGTTTTTGTTATGTAATTATGAACACCATATTATGTTATTGTTGTTTTATGTATATATGTCAAGTGTTCTGATGTTTGAGGATACGAATCTGTTCTGTTGAGTAATGATCAGGTATGACATATAGTTATATTATTTGTCGTTTACGTTTATGTATTGATTATCATGATATGGGTTTTATATCATACCTTCGGATTCAACTTGGGAATCATGGGGATTCGGGTTGAGTTTTTGGGGTGTGATAGTTTCACTTCAACACCAACACCAACACCACCTTAGCACCCTCATCATTGTATTTAATTACTGTGCAGACAACAATGCATCACGAGGCACAATGACATGTGATTCCACACCCTTCTCACATATATTTAATTGACATGGGATTATTAGATGTCTACATTGGACTTAGAATGTTCTATGCCTTTGCTACCTATCACTTGAGGGAAAAGTTAACTCATTCATACAAACTTATTGACTAATTAATTATTAAATAGTTATCCCAAATAACACATTTAATATTAAATAACAAAAACAACCACCACAACAATGATAACGATGTCTTAAAATCAATATGCAAATTCCATATCAAATATGAGGCTATTTGCTAATATAGAAACGGGAATACCAAGAAGCCCATCAAGCAAAGGGATCACATGACCACAGTAACCAAGTTCGGATTCGGCTATTATTTGACAAGGGAGTCTGCTCAATTAATTTGATAAATTCGGAAAAATTCAGGATGGGTAGACCCAGAAGAAAAAAAAGTGGAAGGATAGAGTCATTGTTTCCAGACACTAAGGCGTGAGGCAAGGCGCTTGGTTGACTAATGCCTCAAGGCGTAAGCCTTACAGGCATGATATTTTTAAATAAATAATATGATATTAAAAACTAAAGATTAGGATAGGTATTGCATATTTACAAATTTCAAATCCAAACAATCGGATTTCAAGTTTTAATCCATAACAATAAATAATAATATAAAATATTATTACTACACATTTTAGCAAAATAAAATTATATTGTAGTTGAATAGTTGAAAGTCTCTATAATAACTAATTATTTTATATTCATTATTAAAATACAATTAAATATGATTTTTTCACAAACTTCATCTGAATATTACTAAATACTATGAAAAATGATTTATAAATCAGCTTCACACAATGATTTTCTATGTATATTTATTATTATTTTATATTAGAATTCATTTCTAAGTGTTCCAATTATATTGCGTACTACAATAATAAATAAAAAGAAGTTAAAAATAAATAAAAAAAATTTAGAAGCTCTTAATTCAATAATAAAAAAGAAATAAAGAAGTAAATTAGCAAGAAAAGAATATGAATGAAGAAGAATGCATTATTTAAAATAATAACAATAATAATGTGGGGCATGTGCCCCACATTGAGGCGTATGCCTTTTAAGTGCCTCATGGTTTGAGGCATAAACCTTAGCTACTTTAAGGTTTCAACATTATGCCTCAAGACAGTTTTAATGAGCCTCATCTTGAGGCACGCCTTGAGAATTAAGCCTCGCACACCTCGAAAAACACTCGATAGAGTAAAAAAAATGTTCCAATCATTTCGAAAAAATCGGTTTTTAATAAATAGTACTATTTCCCGACTAATTGATTGATTGCTGGGTTTTTGGAAGACCACTTTTCAGTGATCTTTTCTAATATTCGGCGATTGTTGTGCTCATGGCCATGAATTTGAAGTATCTACATTACATAGGTCAGTAATTACTCCCAAGTGATTGAGTCATCTAGCCTGGAAATCCAAAGTTAGCACTAATACTGATCCACTAATAGCTTAGTTTAACCTATAGATCATGTTTATCTACTTCAAGCAGTAAATGCAAGAATGAAAGTATACAAGTACAACCAATAATTGAATATACTATGAAACAAAATTTGAAAAACAACGAGTTTTCTACTGACCTCCCTCATTAATGTCGCATATTAAACACGCCTACATGGATTCGAAAACCTTAACATTGTCTACTTGACTGTTTGACTTGGACAAATTCAACCATGTTTGACCAAAAAAATCCCTTTATCTTTTACATTTTGATTTTTTGCTGTTATTTCAAACCCATGTCTCAAAAATCGTCATCAATTTAATGATTCTTGAAAAATTGGATCCCAGATTACAAGAACTCTAATCAGGTTGATATAGAAAAAGTACAAAGAAATCCTAATTTAAAAAAAAAAAAAATTATAACTAATCTAATTTATATCTTAGTCTCCATTAGAAGATAATCTAGTATATCATTCATCCTATCTAACACTTTATTAATCCAAAGTTTTAAATAGTCAATTATAGTCAGAATTAGTCAAAATCAAAAAATTAGAGACAACTTTTTTTTTTTAATCTAGTGAAGCATGTCTAATATTCCACATTAATGAGAAGGGAAAATCTAAAAAACCCAAAAACAATAAACAATAAGTATTAAAATTAAATTAATAAATAATAAAAAATAAAAAATAAAACTATATTTTTCATGAACAAATCTAAGTTTTTTAAAAAATGTAGGAAAACTAGGGTTTCTGAAAAGAAGATGAATAAATAAGAATTGGGTTTTGAAAAGTAAGGTTACCCTTTTGAGGAAAAATGGATATTCCAAGCTTGGCTTCTGTGAAAGCTGAGAACTTGGGAAAGTGAAGGCCACAGTTTGGGAAGACAGCAACAGCAACACTCATCTCTCTCTCTCTCTCTTAATTCCTTACTTTTCTTTTTGTAGAAATCTTAGTATAGGAGAAAATGGATTAGATATACATACTTGTAAACCTAAATTGTAGGTATGATTCCTAAATGCCCATTATTTGCACATGATATTACAGAAATGGCAATTGTCCCAAAACTGCAAGTATGATTCCTAAAGTACCCATTATTTGTTCATGATATTACAGATATGGCAATTTATCTAGACTTCTTGTCTGAGTTGGCACCCTTTTCTGTCCCATGTGTGTGTATGTGACTGGATTGGATGAGGCCAAGAGGCTCATTTTATTGGATATTTTTTCATCTTAGGGCCACAAAGCATATCCAGGAGATGTTTTTATTTGCAATCATGCAGTTTGAAGAGTCACAATATCAAATTCTTGTTCAGGTGAAAGTGTGACTAGTAGGACATAAGATATGTGATTTGAAATCTGAATTTAGCAGGTTTGAATCCTTGGAATATATTTGAATAAAAAATAGGTCGAATTAGGCTTGATGCCCTATTATTCGATTCTGATCCAAATTGGATTCAGATCCATCACTATATTTGCTAAGATCCGAATGATTTATTACTTTGAAAATTATATTTTTAGCTTTTTTCAAATTATCTTTTTTTTTACTATTTTAATATAACATTAATTTTTATAAAATAAAAAGATTATAATGATATATATATATAGGGTCCTGTTCAGCAACAAACATTTTGGCAAAACATTTTTCAAAACATGGGTTAGAGGTTTTGGAATGGGCTGATTTTTGGTGAGGATGATCTCTACGGTGAGGAGATAATCCTCACCAAAAATCAGCCCATTCCAAAACTTCTAACCCCAGTTTACAAGTTAAAAAATCGTGGACCGTTCATTTTTTGTAAATCATTTTTGATGGGGTTAGAAGTTTTGGAATGGGCTGATTTTTGGTGATGATGATCTCCTCACCGTAGAGATCATCCTCACCAAAAATCAGCCCATTCCAAAACCTCTAACCCATGTTTTGAAAAATGTTTTGCCAAAATGTTTGTTGCTGGACATTTCCCATATATATATATATTGAAAGGTTTTGAAATTATCCAATTTGATTAGGTTAGATCCAAATCCAAATTGAATGAAGTGAAATGATTTAGATATGATTTTATCTAGAAAGATCCAAGTCTGATCAAATATGGATCCAGATCCAGATAAATTTTTTGGATCTGAATAGATATACTTAGATCCGACCTAGGTCCAACACTTTACCAATAGTTGAGATTCAATCTAGAGACATTTTGACTTATATTGTTATTAATGTAATTTTTATTAGAGATGGACAAATATTTCTTTTGATAACTAGGTATCCCTTATACAGGAGGCCAAACCTGTATCTGGGCGTTGCCTAGTCTCAAGAACTAATCTCGGGGCATGTGCAACACCCACACGTCCATGCACCAGGTAAGTGAGGGTGCACCCTCGCGGGTGGCCCTTGAGGTATTAATGCTCATATTGGGTATAGAACTCACGACCTATTGACAAATATTATTATCCGTCAATCTATTCAATGTTGGAATCTGAACTACCATTATGTGGGTATTTTTGTATGTAGATTAAGATCTATTGTTCAAGTAATCAAAGCCATGAAACAAATAGTTCATCACAATAAAGCTACTCGGAGTTAATTGACATTAATTGACAAGAGATCGATGATTAGATTCTCTTGCGACAAGACATTTATTGTGAAAGTTGAAGTCCTTTAGAAGAAAACTAATCAAGAACATATGAAACGATTCTTACTTTACGAACACACATAAAGTAATTATTACTACAGTACTAGGGGAATCATCTATTTACATTGTTGATTCAAATAATTCTAACAAACCGACTAGTTGCATACCACTCATTAGCAATTGCACTCCATTTAAAAATTTCCATTCACAATCTATTTGGATGATTACACTTTAAAAATAATTAAAAAAATATTACTCTCCTTCTTTTTTTCTTCCTCAATTATGCCCATAGAAATTATTGTTAGTTTCATAATTTTTTGCAAGGAATACTTAGTTGTTTCTAAACCAAGTTTACAAAATTGCATATTTCAAAATCATTTTTCAAGAAATACTTTGGCTCCAAAGAGAATATGAGCAAAATAATTCATGACAAAAATAGAGCATGAGTAAATATCACGAACAATGAATACAAAGCTGCAAGAAGATGAATAAACTTTAAACCCTAAAATATTACATATTGAAGTGCAATCAGTAGGTTAAAAGAAGTGGTTTGGTGGTGTGCAATTATTCGGTCCCTAATTCAAAATAGATTTCTTTCTATAAAATGTGTAAAAGATAGATAGGAATAAATTACATCCAATAGGATTTGAAGCTTGCTCCCACATAGGATCAAGGTTGATCTAGAACCAAACTGGTAAGATTAAGATCGGATCGATTGGTTTTATAGATCAGATCAAATCCTATAGTATATTAAACAAAATATATAATACACTTCATATACTTTTTTTTTTTTTTCAAAAATGTATTATCATCTAAATCCCTATTAAATTCAGACATGATTGATCCAATAGAATATTAGATTGGACTTACTATAGTTGCATACTCTTATACATATAGACAAAATGAAATGTTGCACATTATTTACAATCTACGCCACTATGAATGTTTGGTCCACAATGGAACACACAATGAACGAGCGTGTTTGGTGATTTCTAGTTGTTGGGTTTGATCATTTTCGACAATGGAACATTATTCGATGATTCAAATTTCAGAATGAGAAAAAATTATTCACATCCTATGATTAAAAATTACCAATCAGGCTATATTTTGGTAGGTAGGGCAATAAAAGAGTAGACCACAAGTTTATGGGCAGGAGGGCCCAAAGAGTATTAATTGGCTATTTTTGGGTGGTGGAGCAAACTTTTCGCTATGAAAATTATCAAAAGAGGATAAAATTTCTTATTAATTACAAAAAGAAAAATATTTATTTCAAAAATTATCAAAAACGATTTAAAACGCTGAAGGATCCAACCTTTTAATAACTTTTTAGACAGTCTAACAAGTTACTAAAACTCTAGACGGTCCAACGAATTAAATCGTTTTTTGTAATATTACTATTTTTTTTTTAATAATTAACATAAAAAAATTGATGTTTTCTTTTTATAATTTAAAAAATATATATATTATTTTCATGTAAAGAGATTTATATATATAAAAAATTGAGAATCTACTTCCCATAAAAATTGTTTGTGCTGTTATTAAATAAAGTTCTACATATTTTTAGGAGGGTTAAAAATATTAATTGTTGCTTTATTTTACACAAACCGGTAATATGTGCAAATGCATATGTATTTAGTTACAACCTTTCATAAATGCCCTAAATTATGCACATGTGTCCATTCAAAGTGATTTTATTTCTCAATACCCACTAAATTAGCTATCTACGTCATAATTTTATAACTCGTCCAAGACCAAGATGGGTTGTCCGAGTTAACTCGGTATCGGAGTTGAACGAGACCAACTTAGAAGTCCCTTTTTTTTTACCGAGATTTAATACCTCACATTTAATTTTTTGAATGAGACGTCTTAAATGTATCAGAAAATTCATCTGAGACGATTCAGTATTGGGCCTGGACGAGACGAGACGCGAAACCGAGTTTTAAAATCATGCTCTACATACCTTGTCGAATGTTTTATCTTAGTTCATATGGAAATGCTTTTTTATCTATATTTCTCTATCATTTGCCTAAAGGACAAAAAAAATATTATCCTTAGATACAAACGTCCAAAGTCCTAGGAGACCGATCAATCTCTAACCAGAGCTCTTTTAACACCACTAGAGAGTTGTTTTGCTTAGAGAAAAGTCACCATATGTTTTGATAGCCAAGTGACACTAGTGGTTAGTAATTAGTAGGTGGAGTCAAGTTTTGAATCATTGTGGTATCAAGGGAAAATTAATTAAAGGGGTTAAAGGACTTTTTTCTAAGTAGTTCATAAGTTTTTGATGATATCTTAATAATTTATTTAGTAAACTTTCTTTTCTTAATAATTTTTTTGAAATATCCAAACTATTATTTTTCTATGTTCTTCACATAGTTAGGTTTTCCAACAATGATTGCGAGGATTTCAAACAATTTGTTTTTCATGAATGATGAATAGAGAATGATATATTCTTAATTTTGAATATTTAAATGTATTTCGAAGATTTATAAAAAATAAATAATAAAAAATGAATTTGAGATTCTAAAACTTTTGATGATTACATTGTAACTTTTGATTTCAAGTGTCCGCCTTGCAACTATTAGATATGCATTTGGGGTATTTCAAAAATATCTTCCCAGTATCGAAATCGAAAAAAATAAATAAAATTTGGATCACATTTTTAGTTTCAAATTCATCACTTTTTATTGTCAAGTTAGACAGTTTTTATGAAAATATTGACTAACTCGACAGTAATTAAACAGAGCTTAAAAAAGTCGAGTTCATCAAATTAGGGATTGTATAAACCATATCATCGAGTTTGATAATATTAATATTTTGAGTTCAACGATAATTATTGATAAACTTGACACTTTTAAGTCATATAAAATTAACGAGGACTCAACAAAAAAAAGTGTGAGCATGACAATAAAAATGTTGAACTTTACAATAAATATGTTGAACTTGATAATAAAAAGTGGTGAACTTCACATTGTAATCCAATTTTTTTTTTTCAATTCGACATTGGGTAAATCATCTTGAAATACACAAAATGCATACATCATAGTTGCAAAACGAACATTCAAATCAAAAGTTATGACGTAATCATAAATAAATAAAAATAGAATCTCAACTTCATTCTTCATTTTTTTTAAATATAAATCGTCAAAATTAATCAAAAAATATATCTAAATTTTCAAAATTAAGAGTATATCATTATCCTTCCATCATTCACAATAAAAAATCATTGGAAACATCGTAATGGCCGTTGAAAAATCTAGCTATCTAAAGAAGATGAAAGAAAAGATAGTTTGGGTATTTCAAAAACATTATATCGAAGATGAGGTTCAAAGATTATTAAGAAAATAAAAATTTACTAAATGGACTATTAAGATACCACGCCAAAACTTAAGAACTATTTAGAAAGAAAGAAAAAAGTCCCTATGCCAGGGTGGTCCTCTTACATATTGACCAAGATCCACAGCTAATACACATAAATGTATTTTTCAGAAGCTTTTTTTTTTTTTTTTTTTTTTTGTTGTGAAAAATCATTTTTTATGCGCAATAGAATTAGAGAAAATAGATTAAAAAATATTTCCAAAAAAACGGAGACAAAAATAATACGATCCTTTGAAGGATATCGTATGTTGGATTGGTTTAATTGAAAGAATTATGCGGAATATATCTCTCCATAATACTCTAACCTCTTGGGAAGAATTGAAAATAATTTACTCCATTTGTCTACAATTAATAGAAAGTTATTCAAAACTAATTAGGCTAATTAAATAATCAACTTTTTATTCTTCCCTACATAAGTAGAATAAAAAACACTAGTCATGGAGATCAAAAAAAGATTAAATCTAAATTTGAAAATCAAATTATAAAACCTAACAAACAAAAAACTGCAAATGCAGAGGGGATGGACACCCATAATATAAACAAATATTAATGAGACTTCATGGTTTGCCGATCCTGTACAAAAAACATTATAGACTGATAAACAAACAGAACTCCTAAAAACAAACTCAAAAGGCAAATTCATTAAACCCAAACACCATGAACTAAGAAAAGTTACAAAAAAGTGAAGACTTGTAGTTCAAGAAAAAAAAAAAACCCATTTCAGGATTAAATAATAAAGCTCCTCACTCCTCTCTTTTGGCAATTATAATACACTCCACAACCACTACTAGGAAAAAAATGGGAACCATAGCTCTCATCACCAGCTGTAGAATGAGAAAAAGAACAATAAATATCACACCACCTTTAATGATTTCTCACCATTTCTTTTCTTCCTTGCAACCACTCTTCATGATGGAATGATTCCATACTAATTTCCACAAAACCCATCTGTGATTCAATGTAATTTTTTATCTAAAACAAATCAATTTCATTCATCCACACCACTTGGAGAGAAGAACTAGGAACACAATTAGAAAGACTATAGATGAAAGCCCAATTGCCACTCCAAGAACAACCTTACTCGGTCCATGCCGATGTTCATCCTTATGTGTAGAATTATCGGAATTGTCATCCGCAGTTTCGTCATCGCCACTTCTATCATCAAACCCAGAATCCGATGATTGATCCGGTGGTGGTGGTACCGGTAGCCCATCTTTATCACAAGGAGCAATCCCAAGCTTCAATTTTTTCGAAATCGTCGAATGATTGTAACACAAATTACTATTCTCACCAACCTTGAAAACTACTAATCTCTTGATAAAAGACGCATTGAAGGGCATTACACCATGAAAATTATTGTTCTCAAGATTAAGATACTTCAAATTCTTCATCCCTGAAATGAACTTAGGAATAGTCCCATTAAACTGATTTGAACTCAAATCAAGATGAACCAATCCAGGGATCTCCGCCATCGAATCAGGAATCGAACCCGACATTGAATTTGATGCAAAAGACACATTTCGAAGCGATAAAAGATCTCCAATCGAATTGGGTATCTCACCAGATAACCCATTTGAAGAAAGATTCAACAAAGCTAGATTTTCAAGCAAAGTCAATGAAATGGGTACATTTCCTTTAAGTCGATTACCCGATAAATCAATATGGGTAATGTTCAAATTCCATTTTTTGGGAAGATGAAGATACCCAGTAAGATTAGTATGTGAAATTGTTACTGACCTGAGTTTCTTCAAGTTGGAAAGAATGATCAAAGGGCCACTAGCACTAATGGGTACTCCAGAAACCGTTAGATCGGTGAGATTGTGAAATCTTCCGAGCCAAACACCAGTTAATTTCTTGAGACTGTTAATGCAAGTAAAAGAGTGAAGATTCAAGCTGAGCTCTGGGGGGAATCTACTGGGTGAAATTGGGCAATTGATGAATTGGAGATCTTGCAATGTGGATAAAGATTTCAAAGCTGTGGTGGACATTTCGATGTCGGTGGAACAGTTGATGAGGCGAAGCGAGACGAGATGGCGAAAGGGTTTGGAGGAATCACAGAGAGTGGCATTGTGGAAGGAGGGTTGGGTGCAGGGATCTTTGGTGGTGGGAATGTTGAGAGATTGGAGTGCTATGAGTTGTTTGGGATCAAGGGTTGATGGAGAAGATGAAGGTTTTGTAGGTGAAGGTGTTGAAGGTGAAGGTGTTGAAGGTGAAGGTTTTGAAGGTGAAGGTGCTAAGGGTGAAGGTTTTGAAGGTGAAGGTTTTGAAGGGGTTGAAGGTGAAGATGAAGGTGAAGGTGTTGAACGGGAAGATAAAGGTGAAGGCGTTGAAGGTGAAGGTGATTTTGTTGGAGAGATGGGAGGGAGTGAGGGTTTGGAGAGAGAGGAGATGGTGTGGGTGTAGGATAAGAGCAGTGGGAGTACGATAAGCAGGAATGGGGGTTTGGGTTGCATTGTAGATTTGCAGAGACAGAGAGACAGAGGTTTTCAGGGATCTTTGGGTTAAAGAGTGTGAAGAGAGACGAGTGTTGGATGTGTACTGTGGAAGTAGGTATTTGAGTGTGAGAAAGAAAATAAGATTAAAGCGAACTGAAGTTACTTAAATAACCTTGTTTTTTGTGGAATATTACTAGCTTTTTGTTGATAACGGTTATAAAATTAAAAATAGTTCTATTTTTAATCATGATTTTTAAATTTGGTATTTCGTCTCGTTCAACTTCGATACTGAGTCGTCTCGGACGAGTTTTTTGATACGTATGAGACGTCTTGTGAGATAAATCAATAAATTAAACTGTGACTCGTAAATCTTGGTCAAAAAATGATTTTGTGAGTTGGTCTCGTTCAGTTCTGATATCGAGTTAATTCAAACGATAAGTCTCCACCTCGCATGAGTTTAAAAATCATGTTTTTAATTGATTAGAGTTATTATAGCTAAAGTAGCTTACTCTAACACACCAAACTTTTAATTAAATAGATGTCGTGTGGTGGGGATAATCTTTTTTTTTTCCTTTTTTATTCCAAAATGCATTTCCTTTTTTCATTTCCAAAGCTAAAATTAGAGAGTTTCTATTGTCACAGCAACCTTTACTAACGCCACCCCAAGATCTAATTCTTTGGTGATTTACATATGAATTGAGGTGGCATTAGCAAAAGTTGACATGGCAATAACAATAGAATCTCTCAAAATAAATTTTAGATGATATTATAAAAAATATTAGATTTTATATTAAATAGAATATTTAATAATACATGTCACATCTAGAAAACTTTCTAATAATACTTTTTTAGAGAGATTCTATTGCAACCCCAACTTTCACTAATGGCACACAAATTTATTTGTCGTGAGTTGAATATGACAAAATCTTGTGTTCGGCACATTGTTCATTTTAATTCTAAAAAGATACATTCATCATTTTTATAACCTACGAACTTGTGAGTTCATCACTTTTAATATGTACAAATTCGTAGATATATCAAAGAATTCATTCACTCAAAATGCATGTTTTGAGAATTAAAATTAACAGTGTACGGCAATCAAAATTTGGATATAAGCTGTGCACATTTTGGGCAAATCCCAAGAACTAAAACACATCTTTGCATGTGCTTACCAAAAGGTGGTGTGGCAATAGAAGCTCTCTTTTTTATTACAAACCACAAAACTAAGTTACAAATGAGAAGTAATGATATTTCAAAAACTTCTAACAAAAAATTAAGAGAACTACTATTGGCACCTCAACTTTTACATATATTACACTCAATTTCTTGTACCACATTGTTCAAGCAATTCCATGAGTTGTTTACAATTAGGATTAGGCTGATATAAAATCCTAAACCCAAAATGTAGAAATCTAGGGGAAAAAAACAAAGAAAGAGCTCCTACTGGCATCCCAACTTTTACTTATTCTCAACCATTCATTTATTTTCTCTATTTTTAATTGGGGTGTATTAAATAAAAGTTTGGGTGTCAATAGCAACTTTCAAAATTAATTCTTAAAAGAGGAATGTATAAAAAAAGACACTAAATTTACTAAAGTCGTGTCAAGTTTGTAGGAATAGGTAGTTTAGGAAAATGATCCTTTCAAATGTAACCATAAAATTTATGTGAATAAAATTAATAGTATAAGAATATTTTTGAAAAAGAATGGCAAAATAATTGTCTAACAACAAATTTGACAAACTTACCTCAAGATCCGTAAATTGAGATGAGAATGATTTTATTGAATTTTTATGAAAATGGTGATATAATATCAAAATACACTTGTTCAACAAAATGATCTTCTCTTATTAACAAATCTACTTTAATATGAAACTTTCTTTAATTGTTTTTGTACAGAATATATTATTGAGGATACCACAACTGTAAAGATTCTGTTAATACTTTATATAAACTCAATCCTAGTCTCACAATGTGATAAGAGAAATATTTCCATAGCTCTAACTCTCTGAGATTACCTAACTCCTTCACATGTATAGATCCGTTTCATTATTGAACAATACCCATATGACTTGGGCAAGTCATCTTAGTCTCAGACGAGATTTGAAATCATGTTCTTAGTCTAATCAAGCACGGCGATTGGAAAGAAGAAATTCATACATTATCATTTTCTTATATTTGATTGTAGAGAGGATTTTCCTTAAGTGAATAGGATTCTTATCCCATGATTGATTCAATGCAGCTTAGAGTATCATTCCTTAACACTCCCCCGCAAGTTTGGAATGTATGTTGATAATTTCTAACTTGCTGAGTAGAGTTGAGAATTGTGAAAATTTTAATGGTTTTGTAAAAATGTCCGCTGGCTGGTCTGATGTGGGTACATGAGTCAGCTTGATCATTCCTTCTTGAACTTTTTCTCATATAAGGTGACAATCAATTTTTATATGCTTTGTTCGTTCATGGTAGACTGGGTTTGAGGCAACATGAAGCGCTGCGTGGTTGTTACAATATAAATTGACAGGATGTAAATGTTTGATGGCTAAATCTTGTAAAATTGTTCTTAACAAGATAATTTCACAACAGGTGGTAGCCATAGATCGGTATTCGACTTCTACACTGGACTGTGATACTGTCGTTAGCTTATTGGCTTTCCAGGAAATTAATGAACTACCAAGAAAAATGCAATACCCAGTAACTGATCGTCGAGTGTCACAACACCTAACTCAATCTGCATCACAGAAGGCATTCAGTTTGATTGAACTTTCTGTAAAAAAGAAATATTCCTTGCCTTGGTATTTGTTTCACATATTGCAAGACACGATGAACTATTTCTAAGTGTGGTATTCATGACTTGTCCATAAATTAGCTTAAAACAGAGACTGCATATGCCAAGTCGGGTCGTGTGACAGTCAAATAAATTAACCACCCAACAAACCTTCAGTATGAGGATGGATCATTGACATAGTCGTCCTCAAACTTATTGAGAGATAAATTTTGTGCCATGGGGAAGGAAGTTGGTTTTGCACCAAGATATCCAATATCTTCAAGAATCTTGAGAGCATATTTTCGTTGTGAGAGAGTAATGCCTTTGTTAGATCGTACAACCTCTATACCAAGAAAATATTTTAATTGTCCAAGATCCTTCAATTTTAATTGATTCTTCATGAATAATTTGGTATCTTATTATCTTGCAAATTGTTTCCTAGTATGATGACATCATCTACATAAATGAGGAGAGCAGTAAATTTACCATTCTGGGATCGGACGAATAAGAAATAGTCATCCTTCAATTGCTTGAACCTGTTTGAGAGTAGTGGAAAATCTAATGAACCATTGATATGAAGCTTGTTTGAGGCCATACAATGATTTGTGATGCTTGCAAACTCGTGTCTCCCCCTTTCGTCCAAAACCAAGAAGTAAAGACATGTAAACATCTTCGTCAAGATCTCCATGCAAGAAGGCATTATTGACATCAAGTTGATGAAAATGTCATCGTTTAGTTGAAGCCACAACAAGGAGAATGCGAGTTGTCACAAGCTTTGCAATGGGAGCAAAAGTCTCTTGGTAGTTTAGACCTTCGACTTGGTTATATCATTTTGCTACCAATCTTGCTTTATAGTGTTTGATTGTGTCATTTGGGCGGAATTTAATCTTGTATACCCATTTGCACCCAAATGACTTCTTCCCAAGCGGTAATGATTGTAGAGACCATATGCCATTAGCTTTAAGTGTAGCAAGTTCTTGTTGCATAACAACGTGCCATTTAGGATCACAAACTACTTGTGCAAAAGAAGATGGTTCTTTTTCAACTAAAAGAGAAGTGGTGAAGGCATGGTGTTTGGGAGATAATCTATCATATGAAAGAACATTGATTAAAGGATAGGTGATACCTATAGCTTTGACCAAGGTCGAGTTCCATGCTGGGACGTTTCGTGAAAGAAGAGAAGTACCAACATGATAGTCACGCAGATAATTAGGTGTTGTCGTAATGCATGTCAGTCGTGATGAAGGAATTTGTGGATCCAAAAGCAAGATTGGGGTAGGTAGATCAATGGGTGGAGAAGGTGTTGGTGAAGGAATGGCTTGGGAAGGAGTTTCGATATTTGAATGAAGAGGAATTTTTTCTTGAGAGAGATGGTCAGGTGGAAACACTTTAGTTTTAAGGGGAAATTGTGGAGTGGGGCTATCATCGTCATATGTTGATGAATGATGAGACATTAAAGGTGGGTCTACAACGAAAAATGGAAAAGGAAAAACAACCTCATGAAAAACATCTCGTGAAACAAAAATTTTATCAGTTGAGAGATCATAAACCCTGTAACCTTTTTGAGCATATGGATAACCGAAGAAAAGACACCGGTGGCTCTTGGATCAATTTGGTGGGACGCTGGTAGTGTGTTGAGACAAAACATAGGCAACCAAATACTCGCAGATGGTCATATACAGGCTATTTGTGAAAGAGCATTTCAAAAGATGTTTTCCTTTGAAGAAGAGGTGTGGGAGTTTGGTTAATGAGGTAAGTAACAATCAAGATGGCGTCTCCCCAAATCTCTTAGGGAGATTGGCTTGAACTAATAAGGTTAGGGCTACATTGAGGAGGTGACGGTGTTTTCTTTCGGTTACTCTATTTTGTTGTAGAGTGGAGACACAACTAGTTTGATGAATGATACCTTTATCGAAATAAAAATTCCTTATTGTAAATTCAGGTCCATTATCACTTCGAAGAACTTTGACTTTCAAGGAGAATTGTGTTTCAACAAAATTGATGAATTTGGTGAGATATGAATGAGTATCTGATTTATAATGCATCAAATAAGTCCATGTGCTACGAGTATAATTATCAACGATTGTAAGAAAATATCGTGCCCCTGTAATTGAAGGAACATGGTACCCTCTCGAAATGTCAAGATGGATTAATTCAAAAGGTGCTTTAGTACAAATAGAACGTGTTGGAAAAAGAGAGCGAGTTTGTTTAGCATTGGACAAATTAAACAATCATAAATAGTACAAAATTTCATGTCCGTAATTGAATGAGAAAGCAAACTAAAAGTCTTATTTGATGGATAACCAAGGCGTTAATGCCAAAGTCTCGGGGAACAAGAGGCTAGTGCGGTGACTACGTTGCACTTGGTTTTCTGTGGAATATCAAGGTAATATAGTCATCTTCACTCAGTTCCAGTCCCAATCATCTTTCCCTATCGTTAGTCTTGTAGCATATAAGTACTATTAGTGAATATAGCCAGGTTGTGGGAGTTGTGCACAAGCTTGCCAATGGAAATCAAGTTTAATTTAAAAGAAGGAACACATAGCACATCATGTAGGATGAAATTAGCAAAATAAATGCTACCTATGTGTGTGACAGTAGCAATGGCTCCATTGGGTAGATGCACAGTTCGATTGGTGACACGAGATTTTGTGATCAACAAGTCAGCTGAGTAAACCATGTGATCTGTGGCTCCTGTGTTGAGTACCCAACACATTTCTTTGCCAATAACAGAGGCACAAAAGATTGTACATGACAGATCACTCATGGCAAATGCACTACCGACATGGTTGGCCATCGAATTGGACTTATTCTCGGTAAGTAGTACCATGAGATTATGATATTGTTCTAATGTGAGGGTGAATGGTGTGGAAGTTGCTGGTGTATTGGCATCTACATGATCGGCCTTGGAGGAAAAATTCCACTGCTCTTGTTGATCAGGTTTGTTGCTTGTAGAGTTCATCATTTGCAGCTTTCGACAGACATCAATGGTGTGAGCTTGCCAGCCACAATAATCACATTTGAGATGTGCTCGACATGTCTCTGAGGTATGCCCAATTTTGTCACATGTCTCACATCTCATATAAGAATTTTTATGTGTGAAAATCCTCTCAAATTTTCGTGAGTTATTCTTCACATAAAAAATTGAGGCTTTAGTCAGTGGTGTGCCTCTGTTCAATATTTGTCGTTGTTTTTCATCCTGGAGGGTGAGGAAATGAGTTTTATTGACGGTAAGAAGTGGATCCATGAGCATAATTTGTCATCTAACACCAACGTCGACTTCATTAAGTCTTATAAGGAATTTCATGGTCTTTAGATTTTATTGGAACTGCAAAACGTCTTTCATAGCACCACACGTGCATTTGGGGATGCTACAGTGTGTAGAATGTTCATCCCATAGGCCTTTAAGCTTGGTGTAATAAGCCCCAACAATCATGTTGTCCTGTTTACAATCATGTATGGCTTCTTCAACATGAAAAAGATGAACACTGTTAGTGCGTGAAAAATGATCTTTTAAATCAAGTCAGATTTCATGAACACTTTCATTATATATTATGCTTGATCCAATATCTTGTGAGATTGAATTAAAAAGCCATGCTTTTACAAGATTGTTGCAATGCCTCCATTGTTGGAGTTCTGTGGTGGAAGTCTCCGGTAATTGTTTGATGGTGCCATTAACGAAGCCTTATTTATTCTTGATGTTGAGAGCCATTAGCATAGCACGGCTCCAAGTGCTATAATTTTCTCCATTCAATGGTTGTGTGACGAGTACAAGCCTAGGTTGATTGGAAAAATGAGGGTAAAGAGGATCATTTGGATTATCGAACTTGCTAGCTTTAGGCTTGGCTGAGTTGTGAGTTTCGCCTTTTCCTACCATGTTTATCAACTAGAGAAAGGTGGGCAATTTTTTGGATGTAAAAAAAATAATAGGTTCAAAACCTTGGTTGGTCTGATACCATGTGAAGGAAGTAGGCAATCTCAAAGAATTAGAGCTATGGAAAGATTTCCCTTCTCACATTGTGAGACTGGGATTGAGTTTATATAAAGTATTAATAGAATCTTTACAGTTGTGGTATCCTCAATAATATATTCTATACAAAAATAATTAGAAAAAGTTTCACATTACAATAGATTTGGTATAAAGGATTTTTTTAAGTGAATGGGATTCTTATCCCATGATTGAATCAGTGCAACTTAGATTATCATTCCTTAACAATACCACATCTCACGCAACAAACGAGATGACTCAAGCAATATTTTGAAAATCTCGGCTAAGTCTATAAAACTCGATCGAGTCAACTGAGCTTTTGTATTTTTAATTAATATAATTATTTTTTATGATTTAAATATTTATTATTAAAAAAAAAAAAAAAGATCTTGTGACTGCATCGTATATTATCTTACTTTATAAAAAAATTATAATTATTTTTATGTAAGCAGGTGCTAGGTAACTTAGTTGGTGAAGTCTCCAGGTGATGATACCATAAACTTGGGTTCAACTCCCTCCAGCATTGAGTTATTGAACTCACTAAAATCAAGCTTACCAATAAAATAAAATAAATAATTTTTATATAAACACACACGCACACGCACACATATAATTGTAAACCAAGTTAAATGATTTATCTCATTTGAGACAACTTTGTCTCATCCATAAAGGAGATGAAACTTCAAACTGAGATTTGAAACCATGGGTAAAAAAGATTTTGTGTTTCTAGAGAATAATTTGTAATGTTGGACTTTTGTTGAGGTTTTATGTGGATTTTCTTCTCTCAAAATTTCACACTTGATTAACTAAGAAGGATGTTGTTCTGTTGATCTTCTCTGGAGGCAAGAGTCCAAGTATTGTGTTGAAAATCTTTGCTTCTTTTCTAGATGATGGCTTGTGATCTTTTTATTTTCTAAAGAGTTTAGGTCTTCTAAAATGAAATAATCTAGTCCCCTCCCAAATGACCTAGATTTTGGTAAATAGACTTAAAGTGGAAGTGATTTTTCAATTATGTCCCACCTCAATGGGGTTTAATTATTAATGTCAAACTATTCTCATTCTAATTTTACTGGTTTTAGGATTGTTTGGTGGGTACTAACTATTTTTTTATGGAGCCCACAATCAAGTAGTTTCTTTATTGGGCAACCATTTTGGTGAATTTTGGATCTATCATGGCCTAACTATCTTATTGGATGTGTAGTCCAATATTTTTTATGGATCCACTTGGACTATTGATTTTACCAACAAAAATCCAAACCCAAGACAAGGGCTTAAAATTAGTCAAGCTCGAACCGGATATGAGTATATCCATATCCAGATAATTATTTGAATCCTTATAAATAAAATCATATCCAAATCATTTTACTTTTTGGTCGGATCAAATAATTTTGGAACGTTAAACATTTTTTTTTGTATTTCTTTTCTATATTATTCTATGTTATTATTATAATTCATTTTATTTTATAAAAATTCATATTATCTTAAAGTAGTAGTGTAACGCCCCTAAATCCTAACACAAATCCCCATGATCCTATGCTAGAATCCAATGTATTAAATAACACACCTCATAGATGATAATAATATAAATAGACAACACATGGTTAAGATGATGATATAGTAGCGAAATAATAATAAAATTGAATTATAAGCATGATAACATACCGACAAAATATCTGAGTCCACAAGCGTGCTCAAATATTAAACTCAAAATATCATAATAATAAAAAAAAACGACATAATATTGCCAATATACAAGAGTCTTCTCACTAATAACAAATCGAACTCTCTTATTAAAAAATAAAGCAAAAGACCCGAAACCTGAACTGCAGTGAGACTAGTAAGAATAACCCTAGTGCTCACCTGGAGTAAACTTTGATCGTCAATTTGTCCAACAGATGGTTGAAACTCCTCTTGAGGTTTCTCAATAAACTCCTCAAATGATAGTGGATCTGCAAACTAAAATGGTAGGATGAGTACGGGAAAGTTATCTCATAGGTAAACAATTATATCAAACTAACAGTCTCTTAAATATGAATTTATATTTGTTCTAAAGTATTTGAAACATATGCAAGTTTTTCAGTGTAAAGTTGTACAAATAGACCAAAAATATAAATAGTTTGTCTTAAAATAATTTATAAATAATCCAAATTAAAATCAACCTAGTATATCAAACAGATCTAAATACAAGTAGATGTAGTGTAATTGATAAAAACATTGAGAATCACAACTAAATACTTCCTAGCTAAAATCTGATTATTCCAGACTTCACCGATGTAGAACCCCCATCATTAGTTCTTGATTTTGTGGTCAATTACCACATTTGGGTGACCATTTATCTAGTTCAACTTGATCGTTGACTGTGATCCTAAGTACATATCTTTCACAAAATGTCAATACGTTATACAAGTCTAGATTGTTAATGATCATTAATTAGTCATCTTTATCTAAGCCTATCAAGCTAACATATGATTCTTGAAATATATTTCTACTCATCTACCAACTACATTTACATTACATAGTTCACTGGTAAAGATAGACTAAAATATCACGAATCTCAATTGTGATGTTACTTTCTTATGCATCCCATACTATATAGGAATTTACCATTCCAGTATGTTACTCTTAAAACGATGTGAGAAAGTATCCCTTCAAGCATTTATAGACTCTTTAACATAACCCAACATATATATATATATATATATATATATATACTTTTTTATGTAAACAAAATGGCAATTAACATAAAAGTGTGTGGAATGGATATCCAGTTTCCTATTATGCAACCGTCCAATATGACAAATAGAATTAACAATCTCATTCTCGTGTCTCATACAAAAAAAAATAAATAAACATGCAACATTGCCACACAATAATAAGAAATAAATAAGCATATAACATTGCTTCGCGATAACAGAAAGAAATTGTTAAACCTAGATATTCACTCGTCAACAAACGCTCCTAAAGAGAGTATATACTCTCATTAATAAAATATAATACATCACATCTTCAATGCGATTCTTGGAAACTTCAACATTCAAATCGTTTTCTTTCTCAAATTCAACTAAAGCTTGTACACTTTTTGAAATAGATAAAAGTAAAGCTTTCAAAAAAATTTAAATATTCAAAAATCATTTTATAAAATCTTTTGAAGAAAAATAATCAAAAATAAACTTCCAAGGTGATTCACACAGGTTCAGGTGACCGGCATAGGTATGGTCAACCGAACATGAGAGGTGCTCATTTTTCACTCTTTCATAGGGTGATGGGTCGGTCGACCCAACCTCTTCATGGAGCGATTGATTTCTTATTGGTCAATTGGACAAAAAAAAATGGATATTTTTCACTTCTTCATGGGCGGCAGGTCGATTGACCCAACTTCTTTATGGAGAGACCGAGAACTTATCGATTGATCAAACCAAGAAGTGCACATTTTATACTTCTTCATGGAGCGACAAGTCAGTCGACCCAGATTCTTGATCAGTTGATAGGGCATTCGTAGTCATTTTGAAGTTGTTATTTTTTTTAATGGATTTATGTTTTGAAAATTGCTTTTTGGAAAGTTTGGGTGATTCTGTGATAAAAACAACTAATACTAAACACGAACTTTGCAAAGATGTAATTTTTCCCTAATTTATAACAAAATATTAGATTCTTGAAATCAACAACTAAGATGCATAAAAAAATTATGATTATTAGGAAGATCTGAAAGTTGCCTATCTTAGATTCAAGCTATGAAGGCTACCAAGAGTTCTCTAGATCAAGTTGAGTTAAAATTTCATGCTATAATGTGGTCAAAATCTCTACTTCCCCTTAGAACTTTTGATGAGTCGACTGATTCCTTCTCCTACACTAAAACCCCATGAAAACTCTACGTAGATGATAACCACCAAGGTAGAATGCGAAGAGGAGGCTAGAATTTTCTCTAGGACTTATTTTTAGAAGAGAAGAGAATATAATGTAAGAAATCTGAAATTTCTTATGTTTTGGTCTTTATAGTGTCCCATTTCGCATTTATTTTATTTTAGTGATAACTTGACACTCGAAACTCAAAATTTCACATATTTATACTCTATTCTTAATAACTTTTCACAATGGATCTAATGGTGTAATTGGATTTATCAAATTCTAACTTCAACAATCATTCTTTCTTTGGTACAAACTTGACACGAAATTCAAGGATTTGACAATTTTTTAATCTAACCTCTAATTTATGTTTGCTTACAGGTTAAAGTATATATATATTTTTTTACTTTTTTAAATATATTGACAATCTTAGATTTTCTCAAAAATTTGTAAATCAAAATATATAAATCTCACTTTGTCAAAAATCTTATAATTCTATATTTTAATTTTTTTTTCTCGAGACATGAGTTAAAATTTTAAGTCATTACAAGTAGAAAAAAAAATATTTTGAAAAACATAAAAATATAATTTTCAAAGTAATATATCATTCAGATCTAGGCGGATATAGGGTTTGATCTATATCTAATCCAGATCTGACTCGGGTCAAAGGACATCAACCCATTTTCTATTCGGGTCTACTCCGAGGGTCAAAATTTGACTCACTTTGTGCCTTACCGAAGACCAACGCAACTTATTCCAACTTAATCGCATATCTATGACTTCTACTGTTCTAGTGACTTTCGTGTAATTTATGAATGATGTAGAAATCATTCTACCATTTTAATGGCTACAACTACCAAGATACAAAAAGTTTTCTCCACCTATACGCAATAACATGATAACAACACCAATCGTACATTTGATAATGACACATATTGCACCTTTAATAGGTGTCGAAGGGGGCCCTATTAAACTAAAATAGTAAAACTATAAGGAGAATATTAATTACATTTTAAGAAGTAAACTCAAGTTAATCTATAAATACAAATATAAATTTATATTTTTGATTCATTCATGAGTTTTGCTAGAAAATCTTGTAAGATTACCTCTAATTTTTCCCCAAAAGTGCTTGAGACATCACAACGTTCTAAAAAATCCCCCCCCCCCCCCCCCCCCCCCCCCCCCCCCAAACAACCACTTGACCTACCCCATTATTTTTTAACAATCAAATAAATTCAATATCACAGAAATTAGGTTGCTCAAAGTAAAAAATTGGTGTTGCAATAAAATTTGTCAAAAATAACTGTCGATAATATTATAAGAACATGACTTGACAAACAAGACTATTTTGGTACTTTTACAGCCCCTTTTGAGCTGGAAAATGCTGGTTTCCAGCTCGATCTTGGCTTCTTTTTTTTAAGCTATATTTGGCGACGTGGAGTAACGTAGTCATCAAGTTCCAACGGGACCTTATTGTAACACTAAAGCGTTTCGGTCGAAACGTGATAATCTACACCCATGTGACACACACACTCAATCCCCTCTCCTGATGTGACAAGTTCTTGGGATACGACATTTCATTTCTCATTTTTAAAATGTGTATCCCGAGGCATATAAATTTATGATTTTCGAACTTGTCACATTAGAAGAGTTGATTAAGTGTGTCACATAAGATAGTCAGATTATCACGACTCTATTTTAAATTAGGAAAATTACTTACTTAAAAGACATTTATGTAGGGATATCTTTTTTTTTTTTTTTTTGAGTCGTGATTTTCTAACTCAAAGTTTTTCACTCTATCTACATGGTAAGGGCTCAGAACCATAAATCTTTTTCTTTGGGATACACAAGGAAAAGAATCTACGATTCTATGCACTTACCACATCAACCGAGTGAAAATTTTCGAGTCAGAAAATCATTAGTCATGTTTTTAAAGTTATGATAAATCGATGCTGGAAGACATAAGTGGTCTATACGCGACTGACATGGCAAGGGCACCAGACCATAGATCTTTTTCTTCGAGATACACAAGGAAAAAGTTCAATGACTTTGTGCCCTTACTGAGTAGAGACCGCGTATGTTTCGCAATGTTGATTTATCATTAATCTTTTTTTAAGTAATGATAAAATGATGCGCTAAATTGTACGTGATTGGCGTGGTAAGGGCACACAATCGTAGATCTTTTTCCTTATGTATCCCTAAGAAAAAAATTTATGGTTCTGTGCAGTTGTCACGTTAATCACGTACAGACTGAGTACCAATTAGCCCATCATTTTATCACTACTCTTTTTTAAATGGTCCTTGAATTTTGGGAGGTAGTTTGATAGTCCATTTAGTGATTTTTTTTATTTCTTAATGATCCTTCGTTATTGTTGGGCACACCACTTTTTATTTATTGACGAAGTCAACATTTTTATTATCAAGCTCACTGTTTTTCATTTATTGTTGGGCTCACCACATTTTATTGTAGAGTGTGACATTTTATATTGTTGAACTCAATAATTTTTAAAAATTGTCGAACTCGACAATAAAAATTCGTGAGCTCGACACTAGTAAAATCCATCCGTTTGAGCTTTTCAAGTTTTTTCAACTAAAATACATGGAAAGATCGACCAAAAACTTGACATAACGACTTGTCAAGAAGATTTCAAACCAAAAGAACCATCTTTGAACGATTTTCATCCAAAAATGAAGTAAAAATTTGAAAAAATCCTAATTTTTAACATAAGTCTTCAAAATACTCGAAAATGACTTCTTCTTCCTTCTCAAATCCTTTACATTGAAATACAGTCTCTAAAACTCAATTGAAATGCTGAAAATCCATTTTTTTTAATGAAAATGGTTAAGGCACAAAAACCATAAATCGTTTTCTTCAGGATACACAAGGAAAAAGATCTATGGTTCTATGCCCTTACCACATCAACCGAGTAAAAACCAAGTGAAAAAATTTGAATCTGAAAATCATTAGCCTTCATGAAAATGGTGCTCTGGGTTTCGGTGTATAATTGAAATATCCTTCGATTTTTTAACTAATATATTGTATCACCGCTAGAGTAACATAAAATTAGGGGTGTTGAACCAGATGGCATGCTTTCCCTATACATTTGTCGAAAAAACAAGGGTTAGGACCTTAATCTTGAGCCTACAAAGATAGCGTTAGATTTAAAAAAATTCAATCCATTAAATTCGGACTGAGTTAAGACCTGATAATGTCCAAAACAATCAAACTTACTACTATATTTTGTAAGAAGTGATTAGGTGTACTCCCCAAGTCATGTCTTCGAATCTCTATATGGCTCTCCATAGAAATGTGGCTACTTACCTGTCTTAACACGTGACAGGGTGAGATGATGCGTGCGGCCCCAGATAGATTAGTCTCACCAAAAGGTGGGGATACTCCGTGGGCTAACAAAAAAATATTTTGTAGATGTTTTTACGAATAATTGGATGAATTATCTTATGATAAAAATAATTAATATATATTATAAAATAATAAGTTTATGGAGATTTGGACCCCCATTTCTATGAAAAGCAATACCAAATGGTTCCAAATAATTTCAAAGAGTGAATGAATTTATTTATTCATTAAATTCGAAAATCAACAAGAGCGGGCCCAACCTACCCCCTTTTGGGCTGGCTTCACTATCAACCAACCCAACATTGACAGCCCACAATACTACAAAAGTCCATTAAGGAGTAGGAACCAAATAATAAATCAAGAGTGTTACTATTGCCACACCAACATTTACTAACTCCACACCCACTGTGTGCAATTCTTTGGTTAAATACATAGGAATTGGTGTGGCAATAGGAGCTCTCTAAATCAATATGGGAGAAACACAAATGGAAGAGTTTGTCTTACAGGACCTCTGCCCAATAAGCCAGAAGGGCAGGAGAGAATAATTTTCCCACCATTCCTGGAAAATGTAATCCTCTCATACTTAACCACATCCCCCAAAATAAAAATCTAACTCTGCTTTTGACATTGTCCAATCCAATCCAATCCAATGTGCAATCAAACATCAAAATCCATTTCTTCAAATAATTCATTTTCTTCATGATCATTTTCCAAAGAAATTCAATTTCCCCTAATAAAATACATTTTCTTTCTTACCATCATACATAAAGGTTGAAGATGATGGGGCTTCCAATTTTTTTTTTCAAGAGAATGAAGGGAATTTCAATTCTTTAATCATCATCAAAATCTAATCCTAAAGATTTGTGACCGGGAATTGCGCATTAATCTGTTCAAATTGATGCAAGAAATGGGTTGCAACATTGATGCCAAATCGCTCTGTCATACATCAATCAAAATTCTACTGGATTACATGCATGGGGGGTTGTAGCACTAAGTGAAAAAAAAAAATGGATGAAGAGATCTAATCAAGAGTTTCTCTCAAATAATTTTGTGGAAATCGGAATCCCAAAATGATCTGATCTAAAATCAATAAAATGCAATAAAATATAACACTATTCAAACCCCCCTCTGTTCATCCAAAAAACTCCTATAAATACTCTATCCTTGCTTTTTTTTCTTGTCCTGATTTAACATCTATGAGATAATCTTATACAAAACCAAGGTGTACACAAACAACAAATGCAGCAAAAAACACCCAAACAACATAATTTAACACAAATATCTGATACACCTGAAGCCTAGGTCGAGCAACACCCAACTTTTTTTATAGCCGACACGTCATCTTTGACATTTATCTTCTCTCCTTTGGAGGGTACAGCCGAAGCGGCTCCCTCGTCACCTGTATCCATGGCCTTCTTGCTTACAATACGATGTATCTGAGTCAGGACCTCGGCAAATGCATTGTCAACGTTGGTCGCTTCCAAGGCAGATGTCTCCATGAAATAAAGAGATTCTCTCTCTGCAAAAGATTTCCCATCTTCGGTTGAGACAGCAACAAGGTGACGAAGATCAGACTTGTTCCCTATGAGCATGACGACGATGTTGGGATCGGTGTGGTCTCTCAACTCCTTCAACCACCTCTCTACGTTCTCAAATGTAGCGTGTCGGGTTACGTCATAGACGAGTAATGCGCCAACAGCTCCTCGGTAGTAAGCACTAGTAATGGCACGGTACCTGTGAACCCAAGATTAAAAAAATACAAATTGCAAGCATGTATCGCCATTTGAATATCTAAATTTTTTAGCCACACAACTAAATACTAGAGCGCACATGATATAAACAAGTTCATAATGGAAGTATTATTAGTTAAAAAGGAAACATGTAAGAGTAACACATAAAGGTCTTGGAGAATCCATTATACAACCCCAAGAAATAAATTGCAGTAACTTTCAGAGATCCTTATCCACATTCCACAGCCCTCACTAGATAGAACGAGATTTGAGACGTCAGGTTTTCTGAAAAAGTGAGATAATGATGGATAACGCGGAGAAGACGGGGACTCATATTAAAAGTATTCAAAGAGACTCAAAAACATTACAAAAAAGCAAACCCAACATTTTAAGCATTTTATCTCAACAAAGTTAGAGCATATTAAATAACGAAATAATACAAACTAAAATGCAGCTGCTCAACTAAGTGCCATGTCAATATTGGTTTCACACACTAGAACTGACTTTATTTCCTATGAATATGAGCTTAGAATATGTAAATGAATTAGGAAACTAAGGATGCATCAAACAAATGGGACGAACCAACTCCTATCTAAATAGAAAAATCTTAGATGAAGACACTCTAAACTCCTCGATTGTCTTGGACCAAAAGAAATAAATCCAACAATTCTAATAATGACTTATAGGATAATGTGTTCCTTCCCATCAAATCCAGGCTTAGCTGGAATAGGAAGCAATATGTGGCGTAAAACCATCAAAATCTTAATGATGTTGAAACAATGGTGTTACTTCAAGGTTTAAAGACTACCTCTAAAGATAATTTTGGAAACCCGCTGATAGCCAAAAAGCAATATTGTCCAAGCTCCAAATTCGTGGGTAAGACTCAAGTCCAATCAATATTTTGAATGTAAGATTCATAGGTATTTTCTTTGGAGTAAAAGATATCAATAAAAATCCTCCATATTTCATCAAATAAGAATGAACCAACGATAAAGTTTGCTCAAATAGTAATAATTCCAATAATAAGAAACATTTTACTTGACAATCTCAAATGGACCAGAGACATTCAAATTCATATTTTCAAATTAAGGAAGTTTCTCTCTCTCATCAAGGAAGTATCAACCCTTAACTTTCCAATAGAGTGCTAAAAAATATGTTTCTTGTTATCCCTACTGTGTGATGTTTCATGAGACAAACACAGGTTAAAGAGAGTCATCACCCTACCCTTATTGTACTTGTGCTTGGAGTGGAGTTCACTCCAAATTGTGAGAGAACCTCACAATTAAGGACTCTCGTACGCATTGTAATATTGGTGTGATGTCCATGTTACATAGCTCACGAAGTAGTTTGTTGAGTCTCTCTCAATCAACAATTTTGAACTGTTTTTTTTTTGTGTGTGTGGTGGGGAGGTGGGGGGGATCAACAATTTTGAAGTAGTATTAACTTAAAAGTCTTACTTTGTTGCTAGATTTTTGCTAAAATGTAAACTCTTTCAAGGTTTGTCAAATTCGACCACTACACATTGTGTGTGTTAATCATCATACCATATGATTGTCCATCAACAGAGATTCCATTGCAACAAGAATCAATCTCAGATAATGCTACCATGAAAATGTTCTTCTAAATATTGCATCAGAAGAATTATTCCTCATGGAATATTAAGATTTTGAATGTAGAATAAACGTGATGTCATGAAATCGAGAGAATATGGAAAAAAAAAATTGGAATAGAAATGAACCCTCATCTATAGAATGCTTGTACAAACAAAATTCAGTAGTTATCATATATTTAACTCCAACCACTTAGAAGAAGTTCCTGGATAAGACTACTCTTCAAGAATCAAGGGCCATTTAAATTATATTATGAATGACAGAAGTTCATATAAAAAAGGTGGAATAACTTAAAAACTGATTATCGAACGTGGAAATGTTAAAATGGTCTGTTAAACGTGTAGAAACACCAAATAAGAAAAATGATATCACCATCATCGTCTTGGTCATCATCATCATGACATCATCAACGCCTTATCCCAAGGATTTGGGGTAGGGGTTCCTCCATTCCACTCTGTCCAGAGCCACGTCTTAAAGAAACACGTCATAATTTTCATTTTCAATGAAAGCATGCACTATTTTTCTTTTAAAGTGTTCAAGACTTCAAGGTCTAAGAAACGTAAAAGAACAAAAATAACATGTCTTCTATTTTTTTTATTATAAATGGAAAAAATTCATTCAAGAAAAACAAAAAGCTTTACAGGTCGAAATCATATACTAGAACAAAAACAAGGAAAATACAAGCCAAGGCCCTTGTGAGACATTACACCACCTCATTAACAACATCATCCCATTGGAATACAAAGTTTCCAGAATACAATCTTTCCAAATTCTATAAAGCTCAACAATTACTTATATAGCAGCACTTTAAATGATAGAATAATGTTCTCAAAACCCTCTTCCTTTCTATAGAAAACCCTCATCATCCTTCCCTACCATATGTCCCAAAGAATCGCAAATGGAAGCATTCTCCAAAGGATATGCCTCCTAGGAGAGAAAATTAAAATGGACCAACTACCTAACACCTCCCTCATAGAGCTTAGCTTAGCATATTCCAAGCATCACTAGACCGGCTATAGAAACACCCTCAAAAATTTCTTGTCAGGTATAGATACCCCACTTTGTACCAATTTGACCTGACAAATGGTCAAGGTTGTGTATTCTCCAATGATGATCAAGCAAGTATGTACTTTGATAAAGATTGTGGTCATCTTTCTTAGGATGTATGAAGATTCTGTGAAAGACTTTGAAGGCCAATAGTGTATTTTTCATCTAGGATACCTATATTTCTTAAAAAAATCATAGATATTTCAACCAAAATGCAAGCTCTTGAAAAATGGAGGCATTTGGCCAAAATTAATACAATGTCTCAGAATAGTAGAAAAACCCTGGATTGAGGAAATTTATCATTTTTTTTCGCAAATGAGGACCACATCAGTTGGAGCCATAGTTTATCAAATAGAAAATATCCAAAATCGTTTTTTCAAGTTGAAAAAAAAAAAAAAAAACTAAAATTGGTAAAACTCCAAACAAGTCAGTAAAATGTCTGAATTTGGCCTGTGAGGCAGAGTCAGGACAAAACTATGGCTAATTGACTAGTGTGGCTGCCTGTAGGCCACACGGTAAATCTGCACATAAACTTCTAAAAATTGCCAACTTTTTTTTATTTGAATCAATTTGGGACCCCTGCCAAAACCCTAATGTACTATTTTTGAACTTCTAGAAACCTATTCAAAAAACCCCAATTCCAAACTTAACTAAGAGATTACCAACTTTCCATTTTTTTGCCCAAAATCTCTCCTATCTGAAAAAGATTGCTCTTTTGGATTTAGAAAATAGATATGACTTTCCAATTTCGGCCTTAGTAGCTCTCAAGGCCTAAGAGTCTATATAAATAGGAACCCTAGTCATTCTAGAAGGATCCCAAAAAACCCCATATTGATTGCAATCTCTCTACACACTCCTCGGCCCACAATCAGTGAAGCACATCAAAGCTCTACCAAATGACAGACCAACCATCACTTCTAGTGAGTGATTTAAGTGTCAAGATTCCTAGCCCACATCCAAGATTCTCTGAGGAATGTAAGACCTCACCTTTTCCGTTCTCCTCTATCATTATTTTCGACTTTTCGAAGGTAAGTACAGTTTTACCTTCTTTTAATTCCACTTTTGATCTATTTTAAGCTCATTTTTAGTTGATTTCTAGAAGTTTTAGAGTCAGGTTGACTGTTAGTTTACATTAAGATTATGTCTTTTAGTCTCTTCATAATGACATCATGATAGGCTTGATATGGTTTCTGTGAAGGAATGACTTCCACTGAGATTATATTTAGTTCATTTTTCTGTTCATGATGCTTTAAACATGTTAGCATGCATGAATACTCGGTTCAAGCAGAAATAAAGAGTTTAAATCCTCACATACTTAATCTATAACAGGATTTCTAGCATATTCTTATTAAACTGGTGAATGTCATATTAGATCTCAATTAGATGAGGTTAGAGCTTTTTTTATCTGTAAATTCCTCCTAGGAATCTAATATGTAACATAAGATGCCTAGTGGAGAAATTTAAACTTAAAAACTCATATATTGTGTTTTTAGAAATATACATTGCAGCAATGTGATATTTTTCCTTTTCAGAAAATCTTAACTATTTAGAGTTTGGAGTCGCCACCATTCATTGGATTCTAATCAACTGATCCAGCATAGTAACTCTACCCAATGCCGCTAGCCACACAAAGACAGAAACCTTTGACAGAACCTTTGTAACCCAAATGAACGAGGCTGGGAAAGCAACCAAGGGCGAGAGCGGTAGAGCGGCAACCTATGCATAGACCTCACTGTGAAAACTCCTTCTTTAGTACCACTCCAAAGTCAACGATCCTCTGAGTTTGCACTAAGCACCTCCGTATCCAACAGCTCCAAAAGACTGCCCACTCTACTCACTTCCCAATCATTGAAATGCCGTCTAAACCCAAAATCCCAAGACTTTTCCCAACCTATGTTGATCAAGAAGGATTCAATTGGCTTTTCTTGTTTGGTTGACAACCATAGAGATCTGGATATAGGTCCCGCAAAGTATTAGCCCATAAAGGTTACCGCATGACGAAAAATCCGCCTTGAAATATATCCTATATACCTTAAATTATATACTTTCTTTTTTTATATATATTTCTTCTAACGAACTAATCGCCTTGTTTCAATCTCTTAATCTTTTAAATTATAATGGTGGTTGAACCATCACATACTTGATTCTAACCCATGGCTAAGGCATTTAATTAGTTTTCCTATTTATTATATTTTAAAATTATAATGGTCGGCCGAGCTGCAACACACTTTATTCTAACTCATGGCTTTGGTCATTTAATTCTTTTTCCTATTTATTTTATTTTAAAATTATAATGATCGGCTGAGCTGCCAAATACTTGATTCTAACCCTTAGCTAAGGCCTTTTAATTATTTTTCTAATTTAGTTTATTTTAAATTTATAATGGTCGCCTGAGCCACTACACAGTTGATTCTAATCCTTGGCTAAGGCCTTTTAATTATTTTTTATTTTAAAATTCAAATGGTCAGCCGAGCCGCCTGAAATTTCTACTTACCATGTGATCAAATTTTACATAAACTTCTTAATTTCTTACAAAATGGCCTAGGGCTGTAATATGTTCAAAGATATTTTAAAAAGTAATTTAAAAAATAAAATAAAAGAATGTTAAATTAATACAACCCCTACCCAATTCTATTTGGCCAAATAACTTGAGGGTAGAAGCTACCTCAAGAGAGAGAGATTTTTTTTATTTTATAAGTAGAGATTGATCCTACGTAGGGTTGCTCCTTGTCCAAGGACAAGAGGTAAGGAAGTCCCCGAGTAGTAAACAAAAAACCTCGATTGACGAACTGTCAGGTACCTCAAGAGCGGGAATAACCAAGTCGAGGCAACTTTTGATTCACTAAATACTTTGAAAGGTGACAGTTGCCTCAGGAGAGGTTGATCCTAATCTTAAGTGGCAAATCCTTATAAATATATTTATATATTTATTTACAAAGAAGCTTTAATCAAATACGAGACAATTTTTTTTCATTTCATTATGATTTTTCTTTGAATTTGTAATTTGCATGGTTTAATATTCCCTTGCCTTGCTTAATAACTCACGGACTTTTCATGTCCATAGATAATTACAAAGAAGAAGAGAACTAGGGATAGATGAGAATTGGACGGCTGTTGGTTAGGAACAACTGGGTCAATTTATATTTTGTAATACTAAGATGATTGAAAAGATATTGTTTCAATGTAGATATATTAATTATTAATGAAAATTATAACTTCCGCAATTTCTTTGAATATTGAGTAATCAGGATCCAGTTTTTATCAAGATTTGCCTCAGAAAATCCTATTATAAAAATGGGTCGTGACATCTAACTTGAAACTCAATTTGCATGCATGATTCCAAGTTAATTTCTTCACTTATATCAATCCAAAATCCCCAAATATGACTGACTACTAAGAATTGGGAGAATTGGGTGCCTAACAACTTCCCCAGTCTTCAATCAAACCTCCCTACCCAAATTTTTATGGTTAGACCATGAGTCATTTTTTCTTTGGAAATAATTTTTAAAGAAAAATATATTTTGGATGATCATTGCACACTTTTGAATCAATGAATGGTAATGACTCCTAAGTAGTTAGGATTTTTCCAAGAAGGGAAAAAAACACACATAGCCATATACACTATGTAGATGATCAGTCATCCTAAACAAATGTATCAGACTAATCCTCTTTTAGCTTCCAATTGGCTGAACACTCAAAAAGATAGAAATCAATGATTTTCATATTTCAATGCTTAAATGTGTTTCACATTGATGCCAACATGCTTACATCATATTATATCATGTTTTGCTAGGTGAACTGTGAACATCATATTAAAAAATCTAACATGTAATCCATACTAGTTTAGGCCATCTTAACAATGCTAAACCAATAGGTATTAATAGAGAATAGCTTTGCCAAGTAAGATTGGGTGCTTAAGACCTTACAATTCCATAATATGATCCCTAAACCCTAGCTTTGATTTCAAACCTCACCCTTAGCCATTACGAAGTCATCTTCGATTCCTAAACCATAAAACCAAGTTGCAATTTTGAATCCTGATCTATTTTCCACTTTTTATTCTAGAGCTAGAGTCAACATCAATCTCAAACTCAAACCCTGGCATACATGCTTGGTTATAGTGAAACAAAAGATGGTTCACAATCTCCTTGCTTACTTTGTGCATAAAGAACCATTAAGTTATCCATGGTGAGAATTCTACCCAAATAAGTAGTCCAAGCAAAGAATGCTACTTTTGAAGGAACATTAAATCCCACAAAAAGAGGCCAAAAAAGACATTCCAAGAATACATGCATGATGGATAAAAACATATACGAGAATCAATCATTGTTCCATAAATATTTCATAAGGAAATTGTGAATAACAATATGAGATTGGAGATCATTTTAATCCCCAATGAATGCTATGCTAATTTCTCTCTATGGATGAAATCTAAATAAAATTCCTACTTTAACTACCCCATTGCCTTCTTGCACCTCATCCTGCTCTTTCTCAAAGATTCTTTGAAAGCTTAGCCATTTTAGACACAAAATCTTTGAATCAGTGATTGAGGATGTAAATCACTTTATTTTGACATGATACATGCTAGGACATTCACCATATAAAATAGCTTTATCATACACAGACAATCAAGCAAGCAAAGACCAAGTATTACCAGCAAACTAACTGTTTTCATTGATAATTTCTAGTAGTTTATTGCAAATAAAAACATGACCTTAATGCCAGTTATTTTGGATATTTGATTTCTATCAAAAGCAACAACGCTAATAGTCAAGAAAATCATTAAACATTGGAAAACCCACTCACTACAATCAAACCAATCTACAGCTCCCAAAGTATCAAATTAAACTTGAAGAAGCAACCAGATCAGAAAATTCCATAAATCATTATGCCTGCTAGATATCACACCCTAAATGTTTTGCAATGAGGATGAGAAAAAGACAGAACACACAAAGCACACTCATGAGAAATACAAAGAAGCCCCACTCCCATCCTCAATTTGTATACAGCCAATTGAAGAAAAAAAAATTATACTTGCACTAACATCCAAATTCTCCACCATGGGCAAAAATGAGAATCAACTACCAAACCAAATTTCATTCCACCCCCTAAAAGAGACCCAATTTTAAGCCCCTAAATGTTGGAAGCATGTGCCCACGAAGCCATTTACCTATTATTGATGCAAAAAAATTTCTTATAATTTATTTTATTCATCAACATGATATCATGGGGTACTTAGTTATTTTAATGAAATGAAATAAGATTCACATGTAACATTAAATGACAAAAGGTACACACAAGATACCTGTTTATCCAAATAGATATATTAGCTGAAATTCTCTAATTGAGCGTCTCAAGTACCCTATGCAGAGCATAATTATAGTGATCCAAGTACAAATCCCTGAACTTTTTCAGTTCTTTCTCTCATGTTCTCAAGTATATAAAACAAACTACCAAATACAAACAAAGAAGCCATCACAAAATCCATCTATGATTAAGATCTAACAGTCCACAACAGATCTAAGCTTAACCCAATTGCAGAACAGATAAACCAAGGATATAGACAAATAACCAACAAACAATCCTAGGTTCAGGATCATCTATGAATCAAAGTTATTACTAGACCTCTCAAAACCAGATCACTAAAAGCTACTCCACCAATCAAACTCGTCTCTAAATTCTAGTAAAACCCCACATTTCTTATCCATCCAACTCAAAAATAAATAAATAAATAAACAGAGTAACCAATAAATATCCTAAACAAAAAACTGATCCAAACCCAAGTACCAAACATCTAAACCTTCAAATTACCAAAAAAAAATCTCAAATACCCGTATCAAAAAACCAAACTTTTGAAGAAAAAAGTACCTTTCTTGGCCTGCTGTATCCCAAATCTGAGCTTTGATGACCTTCCCATCAATATTCAAGCTCCTTGTAGCGAACTCCACCCCAATAGTGGACTTAGACTCGAGACTAAACTCATTCCTCGTAAACCTAGACAACAAATTCGACTTCCCCACCCCTGAATCTCCAATCAAAACTACTTTAAAGAGAGAATCGTAGTCATCTTCAGCTCTATAAGAAGCCATTAGTACTCTTCTTCTCTGCAAAAACTTGCAAGATTTCTAGTTTTTCTCTGAAACTCTCTGCGATTTGGGAAAAAGGGGAAGATGGGCTGTTTTGTGTTGGATTCCTATATAAATTTGCTTTGATTTTCGGACTTTTTGAGAGGGAAAATTTGAGAGATTACTGTCGAGTCTTGGCTGGATTCCAATGACCGAAATTAGAGACAATAAAAGGTTGTCTGTCGAACCTGTTTGAGGAAGATGTGAAATGACAGGAAGAGTATCTTTTATTGGGTAGAGTTACAGTTTTAATAAGTGGATCTAAAGGGTATTTTAGTCATTTTATAGAGAAGGGTTAGTTTGGTCATTTTGAGTTTAAAGGGCTGGGAGGTCGTCAGGAAAGTGAAGATGAAGAAGCTTAGGACAAGGTTTTGGGATTCGCAATGATTAGCGAGCTGCAGTGATTGGAAAAGCTTTTGAAGCGACAAGCCCACTTCAAAGGATTGATACAACCATCTCTCTTATATGACACGTGTCTCTCTTCTTTTTCTGAGTTTTGACCAATCATTGAGATATTATAATGATCATATATCTTTTAATCTTGATATTCTCTTATAAACTAATAAAAATGATTTACCAAAACCTTAATTTTTCTTCTCAAAATCAATCATCTTTAACCTGTTGGATAACGTCAGAGAGGTTAAATGGGGAATATTGTCGGTTTGAAAATATATGGAGGTATGTAAAATAATTACTAAAATGTAGAGTGACGTGTCGAACCAAATGTCATATGGAAAGGATTTCTGCAAAATTTTGAAAAGGATAGGCCATTTCAAAGTCGATGGGGGATCTACAGAATGTGCTTTCAACTTTTGCATTAAGCTCGAATCATAATCAACGTTGAACGAAACACGACCTATTTTGCATGGAATTACTTTCAGTTCTTTGCTAGATTTTGGTACCAATGGAGAGCTAAAATGGTGTTAGAAGGAGCTAAAAAGTGAACTTAGAATACTGGAGTATAGAAATCGTGTTAGAGATGTGTTATGTTATATACAAAAGTTTGGAATCTCATTTAATAAAAATAACTCTCACATGTTGAATTCTTACAATAAAAAAAATAAAAAATAAATAAATCAAATTACCTTTTTTTAATGACAGGGTGTCCGACCCATTGGACAAGGCAACTGGCCTCTTAGAGCACCATATCTTGCCTAACTCCCTCAGCACATGTAATATCCCACCAACCACACATACCTCAAATTACCCTCGCAAGAAAAAAAAAATAGAGTTGTTATTGACACTCCAACTTTTACTTATTACATCTCATTTTCTTAAATTATTTATCACACCCCAATTGATAATTAAAACACACTCTTCAAACATTACAAAAGTTTGGCTCAAACTATAATCTTAACATTACAAAACGTTATCATTCCTTCACACAATTTCAATAGTTGTTCACAATTATGATTAGGCTCATATAAATTCTTAAATCGAAAAAAATAAAAATCTAACAAGAGAGAGAGAGAGAGTTTTTATTGGCACCCGAACTTTTACTTATTCTCAATCATTCACTTATTTTTAGGATTGCAATTTGGACAGGTTAGAGGGTAAACCCAAGTGGTAGAACCCTTAACCCGACCATTAGGCCTAAGCACACTAACCCAAGCTTGATCTTTTAAAATTGGGTTGAGCTCAGATTAGCCCAAATTATGTTATTTTGAACAAGTTGACTGGGTTAGCTCATTGAATATCCCTAATTTCATTTTAATTAATCAATTAATTTTATATCTAAAAAAAAATATAACATAAAAAACAAAATCACTAATAAATAAAATCACATAACAATCTTCAAATCCATCATTGAGAATTTAGACAAATCATATTTAATCAAAGCCCACATTAATAATATCCAATTCTCCACAAGCCATAGTAATAAGATAGAATCAAAAAGTTAAATAGAAAAATATAAAAATATTTGTATATTAGTATATAGGCATCAGATTACTCAATCCTTCAACCCGTATTGAGGCCAGGTTGAGATATTCTAACTCGAGCTCAACTCATTTTCTACATACCTCTACCTAGGCTCACCTATCAATTAGGTTGAGCACGAATTGAGTTCTGACCAGCCCACCCAAGTTGTAACGCTACTTATTTTCTCTTATTTTTAATTGGGGTGTGATAAGTAAAAAAATTAAGGTGTTAATAGCAATTGTCGAAAGAAAATATCAGGTTCCTTATAAGACAAAATCTTTTATGCAAATTAATAATTTTTTTTGTTCCACTAATAAAATAGTTGTTATGCGAAAGCGTAACAAGAATAAAGATAAGAAAGTAAAACGAACACACAAGATTTACGTGGTTCAGCAAATTGCCTACGTCCATTGAGGAGATGGAGAAAAATTCACTATCAACAATAAAAATTACAACTCTCTATCCACAATTGCAAGGAATCTCATAGAGCAAAAATAATAATAAAACCCTACTTGAAAATACAATATATATACCCAAAAAAATTCATCAACTCCACATCGAAAAATGTCATTTTTTATACTGCCTTGCCTCTTAAAATTCAAGCCCAATAAAAATAATAGACACCTCACAACAATAGTAATAAAAATTATAATTGTACATTAACATTAAAAAATATATGTAATGAAAATAATAATTTAACGACCACACTTGATCAAGCTCTATTCAGAGATCATGTATTAAATTATTAACAAGCTTTTTCACTCATTTTCCATGATCACAAGGTCTAATTTTTTCAAAATCGTATATACATATAAAAAAAGGGGTTGGGATCCGTTGACTCCTAAGAATCACTCATGAAAAAAAAAAAAAACGCCACATGATCCCAACCCTTTAAACACAAAATCTAATGGTTGAGATTTATCAGTATCTGAACAACACAAATCTCAGATATACTTATCCCAAGGATAAATCTCAACCATTGGATTTTACATTTAAAGGATTAGGATCATATGTTTTTTTCATGAGTCAAGGGATCTTGACTCTTTAAAAAAAAAAAAAAATTATGTGTTATACATGATAATCACATCCTACGATCTATTTGTACTTTTTTGGTCGTTGAAAGAGATAATTAGACCTTGATCGATGCAATAATCGATAAAGAAGATAAATAAAACTATGTTGAATGAGGAATAATTCCGGGATTTAGTTAGTTAAAAAGGGTATTGTAAATGTTCTACGTTCACTCGACAAGGGTCGGCCGAGAGCAAGTTCCACCATGCAACCTATTTTGCATGGAAGCAAAACTCATTCAAATAATGTGTAATAGTTTCTTACTATTTTGGGTACAATCAATGAACATTAATTACTCTTCAAATTACGTAAATTTGAAAACAAGTTTCCACACTTTGTGATTGGACCGACTCCCCGATTTGATTGAATTGGGCAAGCCGAACCCACCCAAACCAATTAGATTTTAATTGAAAATTAAGTGTATTTTTTTTTTTTTTTAAACTTCGATTAAAACAACTCCTTAATGATAAAATCTTATTTTATATTAATCATAAATAACTAAATTCTTGACCACAAAAATAACAATATTTCAATAAAAAATAATTCTCTCGATCAAATTATTCGAATCAAGAATCAGGTGAGTTGATGTTACCCCGATTCACAATGAAAAACTCGTGGACCACCTTCCCATTTCGTTCCAATTCACTCATGTTTAATCGAACTTGATTGGGTTTTAAAATCATGATTGCATTGTAGTGTACAAAATGCACTAAATCAATTCGATCCATTGGCACTCCTACTTTATTGAACCCTAAATTATAATATGAATTCTATTTTAACTAGGACTTAAAATGGTATGAAATTTATCCGAAACCAAGAGATCCAGATCCAAATTTAGTGGGTTTGGTTTCTTCAAGTATATCTAAATTAAAATATTGTTCAGATACAGGTTGATGGACCTTGACCCAAGTCAGATCCGGATCAGAAATAGTTTCATCCCTAAATCTGTCAAGATCCGAATGATATATTACTTTGTAAGTACGATTAGGTGTAATGGTCAAAGTCTCTTTTCAAAATAAAGAGGTATTGAGTTCAAGTCACCATTTAATCATATTTTAGTAATTTTATTTGAAATGATCTTAAACAATTTGACATTATCCGACCTGAATTAATTAATTCGGTTAAATCAAATCCAAATATGATTTTAATGAAAGTAAAATGTTCGAATATGGTCCTAGTTAATATGATCTGAGTTGGATTCAAATCCGAATACAAAATTTGGATGTAGATATGGACATACTCATATCCGGCCCGCATGAATCTGGCCTGTTTTAAGCCCTAATTTTGATACATTATTGGCCATAACACTTCTCTTGAGTCCCAATCATAGTTAAGGCTGTTGATGGATCGGGTCATACCCAAAATCCCATCCCTTCAATCCAGCAACTTTGGATCGAGGTTTTGGACTTTCATAACGATCAAATCTGAATTAACATATCAAATCGGATTTGATCCAATCTGGGTCTGCTATGATTGTTCTCAGATTGAGTTTGGATCCTTATGTTGAGATTCAACAAGGTACAATCTGATTTTAATCGGATTAATTTGGGGCTCGATCCAATCTTTATCGGATTTGTCCCGAATAGACCCGATCGTTGTAAAGCCATCAATGTGGCTTGCATATCATACCATGAATGAACATATACATAATGCAAATCATTTTCCAATTCGTCAAGAGTGCATTTTTTTTAAATAACCAGGTATCCCTATAGATTAGGGTTGGCAATGATCCGAAATATACCCGATGACGAAATCGGTTTGAACCGATCCGATTTGGAAAACAGGAAAAATCAGATTTTCGAATCAGAATCTTAGATTCAAAATAATTTCGGATTGGATTTGGATCTACCCTAATTTGTTCCAAACATATTTTAATAATGGATAATGTTGGAGCAACATTGTGGGCAACATCACGGGAGACATTTCTGATGTGGAAGTGTGTAGGAACCATAGATGCTTTTCATCGAGATACAAGTGGTATCTCGATGAAAAGCATCTATGGTTCCTACACACTTCCACATCAAAAATGTCCCCCCATGATTTCCTCCACAATGTTACTCCAACACAACTCTTTAATAATTTGTTTATTATTCTTAATTTCATATAAATACAAATACATAAAACGTTTTAGTCTTTTTAGTTTCCCTTTATATTTGTAGTTGAAAAATATATATTTTTTAAATTTATATGATTTTATATTTTTTGAACATTACTCATTTGAAAATAAGGCATGTGTTCAGATCGGATTTAATTCACATATTTATTAATCCATTCAGATTGGATCGGGTGCATATTTAAAAAAAATTTGGATCAATATTGGAGTTGTACCAATTTGGTATCGAATCGATTTGTTGTGAATCCTGCAGTAGACAAGGGACCTGGCCCGTTTCTTGGCTTTGCCCAGGTAATTAAGGGTGCGCCTTCACTGGTGGCCCCTCAAGAATTAATGCTCATACTGGGTATCAAACTTGCATTATTACTAAAAACCGAAAGTAATATTTTGATTATAACCTGAATATCCAATTGAATCGTGACCCAATGACATGATCCTCGAGTGCAGTAGTCAATGTCTACTCCAATTTATGAAATTGCAAATTGTTTTATTAGTGAAAAAAAAAACTAAACAGGTCGATTTTTTTACTACTTGGCACCGATAAACTAATGCCCTCACCAATACATGTTAATAAACTTAAAATAAAATTAATTAATAGTACAACATAACCTTTTCACACTTGAAGATTACTTGTTCACTAATACATAATCATAGACTTATTTTTGAAATATGTTTTGCTTGACGTGTTTATTAGTAAATATTATTTAAAGAATATAGTCATGACTCATGATTGTATATTGTTCATGTTGTAATAATTATTCCTTGCGATGAGTAATTGATTAGGATAATATGGCATTACGACACTCCTATGATTCTATTATGTAAGATATATAAAATTTGTCTAAGATGATTAAATCTACGAGACGTGATTATAACCATACCTTCTTCATCATCATCAACACCAAACATTGAATGATCTTGTACGTCCGTTCAATTTTATTGAATTCCCCATTGTATCTGATGGACCCCAATGAAGTTTATTTCTCTGCGAATATGTTGAATATCAATGGTTAGTTGGTCTTTTAAAAACTTCAACTTGCATGTTCATTCTAACGGTGACACGATTGACTTTCATCCAATATGTATAAACTTGTGTTTCCCTTGCTAAACTAAATTCGAATTGGTTTGAAAGAAACTATTTTGCGATATTGTTCATAGAGGGTTCGTCGAAAACCAGAAACTAATCAATTTGCAAACCCAATCATTTAAATTTGCTGAATTTTTTTTATTGGATTCGGTGAACTAAATGGTGAAAGATACAATGTTTTTTTTACTGAGAAATTTACCAAAATGGAGAACTTTTCATATTTATTTATCAAAATAGAGCACTATACATCTTATTTTCAAAAACGTTAGTCAATTGTTTTCATAAATATTTTATTTAACCAAAACGGTAAAAACAGTAATTTTCATATTTATGCTATCGAAAATATCCTTTTCTGATCTCATGTCAAAAGGATCTTTCCAATAAAATGGTATTTTCGGTAGTAAAAATATGAAAATTACTATTTTTACCATTTTGATAAAATAAAATATTTCTTAAAATGATACATTACTGTTTTCAAAAAAAAAGATATACAGTTCACCATTTCGAAAAACAACCGATATGTCGTGAATGTTTTGGTAAATTTAGCTTTTTTATTTAATTTAGAAATTCAATTATACTTCCCCATCCTCCAGACACATGAATACACAAACACCACACCAGAAGGAGAGGAGGAGGAAGAGAATCAAATTTAGAGGGAAAAAAATTGGTGCAACACTTTTGTTTTCTTTTAAAATCATAGTTGTATGGTAACTTACATGCTTGAAATATGTATATAAGCACAAGCGAGGCGGCCAACAAATCAAGAAATGAATTATCTTTACCTACCCCTACGATTACGAATAAGTTAATTCTAGAGTGGCGAATTGCCTACCCAAATTCCAACCAAGTGAACCAGATAATATAGGTCTCAACTATCTAAATCAACTCTCTTAGTTTATTATCTATTGAAATTACTTCATTTTCTTGATTACGTTCGCTTCTAATTTTATAACCTTCCCTTAAGTTGTATAAATTTACAACACTCTTAATTTATTTTATTACAATCCTATACTCTTACCATGTATTCAAATTGAAAGAAGAGAAAATAAATAAATTTCTCTCTACTTCTCTTGATTGGATTGTTAAGTAGGGAGAGAAGGAAAAAGAATTGGAGAGGAGAGAAAAAAAAATGTGAATTTTCTCTCTCCAAAAATGGAGAGAAGAGAAAACCCTTTAAAAATATTTTATAATTTCAACGTTGCCCCTAGATTTCTTTTAAGATATTTAAAATTTCGAAGTTGTCCCAAGTTCTCTTTGTGAATTCAAACATGGTAGTTAAAAATTGAATTTCTATGCTTGGATTGAGAGAAGTGGAGAGAAGAGAAATTCATTAAAAGAAGAGAAAAGAAGAAAAGAGACGAGAAGAGAAACTCATTTTCTCTCCATCATGTTTAGATTGACTAGAGAGTACTTGGGACAATTTTAGAATTTTAAAATATCTTAAAAAAGATCTAAGAGCAGAATTGAAATTATAAAATATTTTAAAAGGTTTTCTCTCCACTTTTTGGAGAGAAAGAAAATTCATCTTTTTTTCTCTCTTCGTCTCCCCATTTAACAATCCAAACCAGAGAGATGGAGAGAAACTCATTTATTTCCTCTTCTCTTCTCTCCATTTCTCTCAATTCAAACACATCGTTAACGAGCTTTTCTTCTCTCAATTCAAACATAGCCTTAAGGGTAGGCTTGTTTCCTCGTTTGTTGCTGATTTGGCCTTATTAACCCGGATGACCCTTACAAAAAAAAAAACTCCAAAAGATCTGATCAAGATCTTTACAAACACCTAACGTATGAAAAGCAATCTAAAATGAACTTATTTAATTTACTATTAACTCAAGAGTCTCAGACATTATAAGGAATCTAAATCTACATGCATGACCAATAGCTCCATTACAGGCTCAAAATTTGCTATAGTTTTTATTTTATTTTATTTGCTTTAGTTTCTGTATAAACTTGTAGCTGTTCTCATGTGTGTCAATATTCCTGCAGAAACAACACAAGATTTGAGAGAAATTTTGAAGTAATTTGAGAACATTAGCTAAACAACTGCAGCTCAACATAAGTAGAAAATAAATAAATTTACGCTCTTTACTTGTGTACTTACACGTCGAAAGTGGAGTCATCATACATGGGCATCAAACCAACATTGGGCTTTGTTCCAACACTTCTTTTCCAGTAACACCATCCTTCAAAGTTTTGAAGTAGATATCGTAATCCTTCTCAGGGGGAGGGTTTTCAGGATCCACCGTGAATGGCTCACTGAATGGAATGACACTTTTAACCTGCAAACGAAAACAAGTCGTAGACTTTAATACCTAATACATTTTAAGCTCAAGTGTTCTCCGCTTTAAGCCTAAATATATAAAGCACATATTAGGTTGTTGTCCTTTGTAACCATTTGGTACAGGATTAATGAACCATTCTATGACTCACAGTGGATTTTAATGTAATTGAAATTGGAAACAATGGGACAGTTCTGGATTCCATTTTATTGGAATTGATTAGAATCAGGTCTCTTCAAACCGAGCCAATTGAGAGCCAAAAATCGTTGAAAGAGAACAAAAAAATTATGAATCCTGTTCTGATTCCATCAGTTTGAGGAGTGGAATCAGATCCAATCAAATTTTACTTGGATTCAGAACCGACCAATTGACACCCCTATTGCATGCTAATATGCTATGTAATTTTTGGCCATCTGTATTTTCTTTACTTCAAAATTATGTGATATTATGAAACAAACAATGCTAAATGGAAACCAAAGTATAAATGTTGAAAGGTGCATAAGAGTGTGACCTCAAATGTCTTGTCACGTGCATATGGGCTTTCTAGAGCGGCAACACATATGCGAGCAACCTCTTCCCTTGATATCTTCCCCTGTGAATTGACAATGTTCTTGTCAGAAATCTGAGGTAATACGTAAGAGTTTTCTCTTCGGTTGAAAATTAAATGTGACGAAATTGCTATTTAAACCTAAAAACAACTACCTATAGTGCTTCCACCCAGTAAGCAAAAGCTCCCTGATTAGGTGGCAAAGATGATCAATCTAACATGCTCCACAGGAGCCCGAGCTTAATATACATTACAAATAATGCTTACTGACTAGGGCTGTCAATGGATCGGATTAGGGTTGATTTGGTACCAATCCAATAAGGATCGGATCGGGCCAAATTCGAATTTATATACAAAATCTAAATAAACTTCACAAATCTCAATAAATATATAATGTAATTTATATACTTTCTAATATATTATTGGATCAGGAAATGGTTGATCCAGATCCGATCCAATAAGATATCGGATCGAAACCTTATCGGAATCCTAAACATCGATCCAGACCTGAAGTTATCAGAACGGATCGGGTCTGATCTGATCTGATCCATTGACAGCCCTATTAACAGATGAACTATAGGAAAACAATAAATAAAAGAACTTGGAAATGTGAATACCATAATATTGTCTCCCTGGTCGAAAATGAGATCAGCTCCAGCCGGTTCCTCAGTTAATGCACAAGGCCTTACAATTGTATAAGAAATTCCACTTTCTCGGATCACATCCTCTCCCTGTTGTAAAATTTAACTCAATTAATGAACAAAGAGGTGCCACTATCATGATATATGGATACTAAATAATTCACTAGGTATTAAAAAAAAAGGAGAGAATTATACAACACATACAAACATATATTCTGAACAGGACAAAGCTCCACAAAAAATGCTCCCTACCCCGCCACAAAAGATTTTCCATGTTTATTTGAGGTGTAATGGTTTTCTGACACCCCCTCTGACACGTGCTCCCTGACATGGCATGTGCTAGAACCATATAATTTTTTTTCCTTGGGATACACAACTGCACATATTTATGGGGATGTGCAGTTGTGTATCCCGAGGGAAAATTCTATGGTTCTAATCCATGCCATGTCAGGGGGCGTCAGAAAATCACAACTCTTATTTGAGGGGTATATGATAGAAAATAAAATTTCTTTATATTATTCCTCTCTAAGCCATGATTTTCTGACTCGAAAATCTTCACTCAGTCAATACTTGGTTGACGTGGCAAGGACACGGAACCATAGATCTTTTTCTTCGGGATACACCAGGAAAAGAATCTATGGTTCTGTGCCCTTGCCACGTCAGCCAAGTATTGACCGAGTGAAGGGTTTCTAGTCAGAAAATCATTATTCTTCTTCTATAAGGGTATTTTGACCACTCTAAAAGGCTCGTCACTTGATTATTTGAGGGTCGTTTTCACACTTCATAATGGAAAATACTCTTTTTTTCTCTTCATATTTAGCTTCTCCTTTGTAATCATGTACTTAATTTTTGGAGTGTTTACTCTTTCTTACAGATCTCTGGCCAAATTCGACAAGGTCTACTAAAAAATGAGGTAAAAAGATATGTATCTAAATAATTCCACCAAATTCTTTACAAATTTCTATATCAGACACTATATTTCGGATCTAAAAAACACCAATTTGAACATATCCATCACCATCCAATCAAAGAATTAGGTGGTTCATGAGAAGAACAGCCTGACAATAGTTGTATAATTCCATATCCAAAATTCCACTTTTTTATCCTAATATATAATGAAAGAAATAAAATGCATAGAGAGAGTACAAGACCTTCAACTTGAACGTGAGAATAAAGTCCAACTCCTTATTCAACCGAACAGCAGGAGGTTGTTTACTTAAATCAAGTCCAGGCCTGTCAGGTCGGGTAACTCCCGCAGAGCTCACATGTACAAACCTATAATCAACATAACCATTTCAGATGATGAAAAATGGAAATTTTGTATAATAGATAATCATTTTCAGGAATTTATAGAGCGAAAACCTTGGAGTGATCGGGTCTTTTATATACGCTTGTATGGTTGATACTGGAAGCTGAAATGGGCCTTCGGCAAAAGTAGGATTCAGTTTTCCGTCATATTCAAACTTGCTGAACATAAGCTGGAGAATATTTGATGGGATCAATAACACAAGCACATAATTAATTCATGAAGCGGAAAAGAAAAAAAAAACCTAGCAAAAACAAAACAATTGAATATAGAAGCACACCTGCAATGACATAATCTTGCTTGGATCAAAGGGTGGAGCGTCAAATACAGTCCGAGCTCGAAATATAGGCTTTAAAGTAGAAAATGGCAAGCGTATCTGAAGCAAAAAAAGACAACAAATTGAAATAATAGTTATTGCTAAAACAAAGCATGCTAAGTCATTGAACACAAAGCAATAATATTACTTAAAAAAAAAATTACTTACTGATTGCCATTGATCTTTTACGGTGTCAAAGCCTGTTGTATAGCCCACAGTGTCCCAATTAGGGCTTGTACGAACAATAAGTTTATACCGCCGTCCATCACCTTTAACTCGCAATTCTAGACCATCATATGCAGAAAGATCCTCAGGCACAGAAAAATTCTGAAAATGGACAAAAATTATGTTTTAAGTCCGATCCGGTGATCCAAGTAATACAAATCAAAGGGCTTAGAGAGATTCATACATAGTAACAAATAAAAATGGATGGATATTGTGTCTAATCAACTGGAAAAGGTCAAAAGCAGCAATCTTGGGAAAACATTTACTTTGTATTTTTTTACTACACAAACAGTAGAAGTTTGATGATTTATGTTCTTGAGACACTTCTTTGAATAGTTGAATAAACTAAGAAAGTAATCTATCAGAACCAAAACATATTTAGTTGGTAATGTCTCTAACAAATGGGTATTTGTGAGCTATGGCACCAGAATCATTCAAATTCCCAGCATACCCCACTCTTCCGACTATTTTTCCTTCTACAAGTTTGTCAGCCAATGATGTTGTGTTCATCTTTTTTGGAATAGGTGCCTAAAGATCTTTTAGGCATTCTTCATTCAGAAGTGAGTAACAGCCCATCCAATGCAAATAATGTGTTTGGTCTGAAACAATCCTCTTGTACTTCGTTCACAACACAGCTGAAAACGGAACAGCTGGTGTGGTTAAGTGTGCATTGTTGAAATATTTTGATATTTATTTTGCATTAGGGGAGTCACAATGTATCGTGATTCAAAAAAAAATTGTTTTACATAGGTAGATAACGCAGATATAACAGTAACACCTAGAACCTGTTTTATTTTTTGGGGAATAATGGCGTTCAGTTATTGCGTCATTTATTGTTCACAATGTCATAATTTATAAAAATAATGACCGTTATGACAATACGTAGCACTTATCATACCATTTCCATTTTGCAAAAGAGAGAAAAAATGGTTTTCAAACTTCAATAATTGTCGTTACTTACTTGTTCTGAGCATAATGTTGATATCAACTATTATATCAGTTGTTTATGTTCAAAATTCAAATTTAATTTTGAAACATGCTTTTTTCCAAAGTCCAAACACTTTTTAATATTGCAGTGGGACCATTGTCATGTAAAGCCGCACTGCTAATGTTACTTTGGAAATAACAGTAACGACCACTACACAACCAAATAATATTATTTGAAACCTTGGGATATTACCCAATGCAAGATTGTATGATCCCATCTCCTTCAATGAAGATTGCAACTTGTTGGACTCGGTGTGATGATGGTCCAACCCCACCTGGTCCATTGATAGCTGTAAGTAACCTTGATGAAAATAGGTTACGTGTTATAACAACTTCAATGTAAGCAGATCACGTGTGAACCAATACAGGATTCTGAAATAAATCAGCATTTTGATGTATCCTAATAATCCCGTCTTTGAGGAATAATTCAATTGCAGGAGACTTGTGCAACAAATTGATCCTACTTAACAGTTGAAAAACAGTGGAGTGTTTTGGATTTCAGTTATCCATTGATCAAGTTACAGGAGAAAAGTGCCAAGAAGTGGTACAGATTCCACAATTTTCACTCGACAAAGCTTTTATTTTAGTATTGATTGAATGTTTAAGAATTATAAAAATAAAAATAAAAACTCAATAATATCAATTTCATACCCTAATCATGAAACACTATAGGATAGGAATCATAGAGAACTAAAATCAAAACATCTCAGGCTTACCCTTGTTCTGATACTAGTAAACCCACCATTGTTTGCAGTGGAAACAACACCTGAAGGAAAGCAAGAGAAAGACTTTCAAACAAAGAAAATTAAAACCATAACTTCATCAGAAACCCATACAAAGTCTCTGTCATATAAAGAACCTAACAAAAAAATACGCATAATATAAAAAACTCTTCAGGTACCAAAAATACAAACCTTTGAAAATCCCAGCTGGTCCACCGTTTTCATTGCCGGTCGGATCAATTTGATAATTACTTTCACTAACTCCTCCCATGACAACATCATCTAAAGCACCCCACGCCAGTTCTTTAGATGAATTATCTGCACAATGGAAACTAACTATAAGAGATGTACACAGGACAGAAAACAATGACACTTGGAACGAGTTTTTGAAACTAGAAAACTATTATAAACTCGAGGTTTTAAATATCAGGGAAGTTGCTCCTTGGTATAGTCAGGTGCAACTTGGAACATTCATCTCGGTATCGGAGAGTACCGATAAGAATTGATCATAAAAGGGATTCAGCCAAATCAATCAATTTACAATAAATTCTACAATAACCCTGTAAAGTTTGAAGCATGTTTGTTGAGTTTAGTCCCACATCGGACACTCATTGCCTTGTCTCTGTCCTTATAAGCTCCTGAACCTCTCCACTCATTGCCAATAGGTTTTGAGTTGGACCCCCAAACTTATCATGGTATCAGAGCGGGCCTTTCTCTCCTCCACGTCACCCAGTTCACATCTTCACATGCTTTGGCCCAGTCCGGCCCACACGCGTGGGGGTGTGTTGAGTTTATTCCCACATCAGACAATCATTGCCTTGTCTCTCTCCTTGTAAGCTCCTGGGCGTCTCCACTCATTGCCAATTGGTTTTGAGTTGGACCCCCAAACTTATCAGTGTTGGCCAAGTCTGTCCCAACTCAAGAAGGCTTCAGCGTTGGAGAAGTTATGCATCGAAACCAAGTTTTGATAGCATATAAGCTTCCACCCTATATTTAAAATGCAAATGGGAAAATGTATATATATAGAAAGGTGAATGGGTTAACGACAGCAAAGTCTCTCTGTTGATTAGAATGATTGGAGCAACCTACAACAATGGTAAATAACTTCAATAGGTTCTGCAACTTCAATGGGTTCTTCTCATTTTAAAGATTCTTTGGACAGCATCCGTTCAAAAAGCTTTCAAATTCCCATAATAGGACTCCAAAAATAAGAATCTTTACTTATTCAACACTATGGATGTATATCAACATTTTCCAACAGCGATAAAGAATGTACCTTGAAATCCAAATAGCAATTTTCCATTTTGAAGTCCAACGCTCCCCTTCACAGCATTAATTAAATTTTTCATCCCAATGTACTCCACCATTTCAGGTGAATCGCCTTTTATCTACTAGCACAACCAAATGAAGCATCAATTTAATCACAAACCGTATGCTTGAAGAATATAGAAGAATCGAGGAAAGGAAATCGAGTGCCAAAATTGAAATTTCTATTAAAGAACAACTGACTCCTGACACAATATAGGCAATCATTTCACCACCTCTGGTTCAAAGAACTTGATTCCCTGTATAAACACCAAGAGATTTGAATGTCAGAGTGGAAAACAAGAATAATAAATAAATAAAACCCATTGACATACTTCTAAAATGTGCTTTCAAACTTAAAGGGAAAACAAGAATTAAGGTTCAAGATAATGTACTAGTTTAACTGTCGTGAAGAAGAAACAAATAATAAGCTCAGTTTGTTTGATTAAGGCCGAGACACATACTTGGCTGTATTTTGCTCTTTCAGGTGTGTCCCCTTCCTTTGGGCCAACAATGACAGATGCCACACTAATGACTTTTTTCACTCCTTTGAAGTACTCTGGAGCTAAAGTGCTCTCCTTAGTAATGTCTCCAACTACCTAAAATAATACGATACAAAATTAAGAGTTTCTTTCAAAATTGGAAAAATGCAAATAATTGAGACAAGCAAAAACCTACGCTCACCAAATCAATGTCCGGACCTAGCATCCTTCTTGCTTTCTCTTCATTTCTGACCTGAAAGATTTTTTCATGTGAGGAGAACACTTGATGGAAGGAAATGAGACACTAGTTAATAAGTCCATGGTTCAGACTTCAGAGTATCATTCCATCTAAGGATGTCTTAACCGAGACATTCTTGATCCAATATAGTACCAATCTAAGGCATAGGGGGTCAGTATCAACTTATACCATAAGACTAGTTTATATAATTAAACGTTATCAATGAGTCGAAGTAGTATTATTTTCATTAAACATCATATTTTAACTTTTGTCAACTATTAAAAAAGAATTAGTACAATGAATCTTCACATCTTTTTGTAACAAAATCCATCGTAAATTTTCAAATATTATTGTGTTGTCTGGATTGAATCATCTCATTCTGTCAGCTGAGTCGAACAAGGCCAAGAATTTAAAAATGGTATAAAATTTCATGATGTTTTTGTAACTTCTTTTTCTTACCGACATATGGGCAATCTACAATCCAAGTAAAACACTCAAACTACAGGAAAATATAGTAATAAAGTTTGGATTCTGTAACTATTCTGTGGGGGTTCAATTTGATTAATTCGGATATTTTGCGAAGTTTTGTAATAAAAAGTCAGCAAATTTTCAGAAATTATACAAAATATTTTGTTTGGTTTTCTTACCAAAACCGAAACCCTATCTTCTTCTTGATGTTTTAATTTTTTGAGGTTAAGAGTAAAAATGTTATCATATTCCACGCTTAATTGAGGAATCATCGATTAATTCTCCGATTTAATTGCTAACCCATAATTCGGAGAATTTGACGATTTTTTTTTTCAATTCAGATAATTTTTTGACATGCAAGAAAAAGGGAAAAAACCAGGTAAGAGAAGAGTACCAGTACTCGGACAGGTGACCCTTTCTTGCGCAAGACATCAACTACTCTTCGCCCAACACCACCAGTGGCTCCAGTCACTAGGATTACATCAGAAGTTCCCATTTCCTTTACCGGTTCACTTGATGTTGAGCTTGATAGTTTCTTAATCAGAGATTCAAAGAACTTCACAAATAAAAGGGTCCCATTAGGAACACCCATAACCAGTTCGAAAATTACAAACAAACTACAACAAATCAACAGCAATTAAGTATACAATGTGTTGCAAAAACTGAAAAACAACTAGAATCGAAAGCAATATTTTAAAAAAATGTAAAAACAATCACATACAAACACATGAATCTCAAAGAATTATGGTGGTGTAGTATAGGAGAATTAAAGCCTGTCCATGGGTGAAGAACAATCAAAGTTTCTAATATACATGAATTTAAAAATAAAAATAGGCATTATTGATGGTTTATTTATGAGTTCAAACCCCAAGTTCCCAATTAACAAGGACAACCAATACAGAAATTTATCCAAATTAATGAAAAAGATTTACTCCACATTTCCAAAAATAAATAAATTACCCAAGAGTAGATGAACAATGATAAAAACTAGAGACAAACAATCTATTTTAAATCAATAACTGAGAAAAAAGAAATGGTGCCCAAACCTTAGCAGGATATAGAGGCCCATTAAAGATTGGGTGAAGAAGATCAAAGCTTCTAACATGAATTTAAAAAAGTATAAAAATAGGCATTATTGATGGTCTGTATATGAGTTCAAGTTTCAAATCAATAAGGAAAACCCAGTACAGAAATTTATCCAAGTTAATCAAAAACACTTACTGCATATTTCCAAAAAAAAAAACACACACTAACTGTAGATGAACAATGATAGAAATAGAGACAACAAATAAATTTTAAATCAGTAATTGAAAAAAAAAAATGGTGCCCAAACCTTAGCAGGAGATGGAGGCCCATTAAAGAAATAAATAGTCTTCAAAAATCTTCCCAAATCCCAACCTTGCTTTCCAGCTTCTGCAACTATGGACCCTTTATATGTTCTCAAAGACAAAGAAGTGGAAGTTTTCCTAATTGAGAATGGTCGTAGTCTATCATGAAGTTGAAGAAACTGTTTTGAATGTGGGGAAGAAGATAGCAACCTTCGATGTACAGTGTTCTTAGAAAATCCCTGCAACACCAACTAATTCAGTTACCCAATACTTACTGTAGAGTGCAGAAGTAGAACAATTTAAAGATATATAAAGTGGAATATAACATAAAGAGTTATGGAGATGTGGGATTGTACCTGAAGGTTGAGGATTGTGGTGGATGAAGAGTTTGATAATTTTGTTGAACAAAAGCACTCCATTTTTATTTTTTTTCAGGGTAGAGGAATCATCATAATGATGGGAGTGAGTTTAGGAAGTAAAGGTTTGGGAATCTTTTGAATGCTGGAATAAATGCTGGCCACAGAGTCACTGGATTTTATTTTTGGCTGTGATATTACCACACCTTTGTATTTATAAGGAAAATTATTCAAAATAATAATATATTATTAATAAATAATAATTTTTATGAATTTAGAAAAAAAATTAATAAACCAATGGTTAAATAATTATATTTACCAAAATACATTTTTGACTAAGAAATTAGATGGTTTGATCGTCGATTTTCATACCAACCTGCTCCCAACCACTAATTTTTAATGAAAATCTTCAGTAGGAACATCGATTTTCGTTCTATACAAAGGGCCCTACGGTCCCTCTCTTATTCACTCTCATTTCAACAAAATCAGGTAAGTTTTTTAAAACAAATTAATTTTACTATATTATTAAAATTTTATTTATAAAATATGATGTTATTTTTGTAATAATTATAAAATATTACAAAATAATAATTTTTAAGGAAAATTACTTGTATGTATTATGTATAATAATTGTAAAATAATAATTTTTATTATTTATAAGTATTAATTACCATTTTTTAATTAATATTATAGTTATAATATTAAAAATAATAGTTTTTAAAATTAAAAATATATAATTTTTAGGATTTCATATTTTTAAGTAATAATTATAATTTATAAATATGTAATTATAAAATATAATAATAATTTTTTAATATTTAATTTTTATTTTTTATTTTGTAATATTGTTAGAAAATAATATAATTTTTCATTATTTCTAATAATTATTATTATTAATTTTTAGGATTACAAATAAATATAAGAGAAAATTATTTAAAAAAATAAAATATTAATTTATAATTATAAAAAAATCCCATTAATAATTATTAAATATTTTTTTTAATTTATCAAAGTAATAATAAATTGGTTGTTGGATCGCCGATTTTCAAGTTGACAAAAATACCCTCATGAGAATATTTTTTCCTAAATATAATAATAATTTTTTATCTGATAAAAAATTTGTAATTATTTAATTTATTAGATTATTTGTTTTATCTAATAACAAATATCATAATTACTAATAAATTATTATTTTTAATAATTACCTATCAAAAAAATTATTACTAATAAATTATTTAATATTGTTAAAAATTCTTTAAAATTATTATTTATTTAATAAGTACCAATATTTTATTTATTTATTTGTAATTATAAAATAATATTATTTGTTTATCTAATAATAAATATCATATAGTATCTATATTTTTTTGTTATAATATGTTGTAAATATTATTTGTTTCGCTTTATATAATAAATTTTTATTTAACTTTGTAATAGTTGTTTATTAATAGATATAGTAGTCAATGATGGACGCATTCTTGGGGATCGACGATTGATTTAGTTATCATTGATCGTCAAAAATATATTTCTAATGATACTTGACTTGGTCAAGTAGATAAATTATTTTATTTTATTATAGATATATTATTTAAAATTATTTCATTAAATTATACTAACTCATGCATTAAAATTATCCTGCTATAATGGGAATTTTTTTAAGAAGTGAATACTAATTGAGGCACAAGAAGCGCTTGTAGAGCATGCTAGATTCGGCTACTATCATCAGATCAGATGGTTACACATGATCTATGCTTATGTTATGTGCTCGTAGAGAGATTTTGTAAACCAACATGTTTCATTTCTCATTCAAAAATATGGCTATCACTTTGGAAGATATGCTACATATTCCAGGTTTACTTATAAAAAATAGACGTCATGTGATCATACTACATGTTGAAGGTTAGGATTTTATTGATTTGATAGTCTGATGTTTGAGAGTTTAGCCACATAATGGCAAAGGCTAAACAAAAAGGTACCTCTTTAAAATGGTTGTGGGGGGATTTCGGGACCCTGCCAGATCAACAAATGACACTAACAAAGATATATTTATTATTTATATAATATATTATTTATAAAAATAAAAAAAAAATTAATTAATGTTCTATCAGTTATTTTGTAGGTTGCCTATTACACTATAGCTTATTTATTAGTTTTACATGGATTTACATACTTATGCAATGCATCCACAAGTATTGTCTCTGCAAAATTACTATATATATATATATATATATATATATATATTTTGAAGATTTGTCAAAAATATTAGAGTATGCATGGAGTGTTGTTGTCCTATTATTTTTGTTTAATGTATTATCATAGTTTGCAAATAAGTTGACTAGCTCGACTTTGGGGTTGTACACCCTTTTTACAGTTACTTATTATAATACATTATTTTTACATTAATTTATTTAAATAATAATAATTACTATTTTTTCTTTATGTTTATCTTATATATGGGCTCATGAGCACTTGCCCATTATTACTTATAAGCGTCTTGGATTACCTTGGGCACTACGATGGATGACAGAAGGGTGAAAGTATGTAAATAATCGTGGGTAAGTTGGACTTGAACCCATGACCTCCAAATTGTTTTGCAATGTGTCAAACATACTGAGTTATGGGCCTAAGCCCATCCAAATCATAGTGTACCATTTTATAGGCCACATATGGATCTTTTGACAACTAACATGGTAAGAAAAGATATATTTTAAATTTTATTATGAGTTATAATAATTTTTCAGTTTTTTGATAAATTATTATATTTTTTCAACTTATATGACGTCTTTATTACCTTATTCCTAATGGTGCTCAATACGAGCTCCACATATGTACTTTACGACACATGAGGATAGTCTTCATCAATCGTGCATCATCTATTAGAGGTTTATAGAGTTTCATCTAGCAGACAGATGCATGAGACAGTTTCGATTGTATTAGATTATCCCTATTCCGTTGTCGATTTTTCAGAATATGATGAGGAGACAAGATGGACTCTCTTAACATGCTATTAACAATTGGATGAATAGATACTCATCCGGTGATTTATATAGAAGCTTAGGACTTAAATGATAAATTTAAATTATAATTTTTATTTAGTATTTATACTTAATAGAAAAATATCAATAATAATAGTATTTTTTTTCTTCAATACAATAGACTTTAGAGGATGTTGTGTTATGTATGGTTGTCCTCGAATTCACAATTCCTATGCTATTAACAAGGAGTCGTTATATATTCCTTCACGATATAACGAGGACCTAGCTTATAAAGAGAGATGTTATCAGGAGGTAAATAGTTTTTAATGCATATTTAATTTCATTATTTAATAATATTATTTTAAGCAAATTTTATGGAGACACGTTGTGAACGGATGAGTCAATGCTTAGTACCCAAAATGAACACAGGAAGGAAAAGCTTAAGTTATTTGCTGGTGGGGAGGGCTATTATAGCTCAGGTCGATCAAAAGGTTTTTGAGATTTAGCAATGCCAGGTGAAGAATAATAGAGCAATAAGGGTAGTGGAGAGAAGAGATAAGGGCAGGTCTGAGTTTGTATTGTTTGAAAAAGAAAGAATGTGGTTGATACAAACATTGGAGAGTGCCAAGCAGTGGAAATCGGGCAGTCTGTTCAGGAAGAAATTGTCAGTAATGGGTCACTATAAGATGGCACGAGGGTATGAAAACGAATATGGATGCTTTCTAAAAATCTCAGAATATTCAGGAGAGGGTCGGTTCCCATCCTTGTTAATTCCTGAAGGTGATGATAGTTCAGGTTGGGACAACCTTGGGGAGGCCTTAGTTAGAGGAGGAGTAGTTGAAGTAGGTCCTTGGAAAAGTGGGCTAGACGTCAAATATAGGTCTGATGAAACCAAGAATGACTTTCAAAATTCACCAGCATCCATACATGAGCTTGGCACATCGGAAAACTTCGAAGAATGGAGGTGGACAATTTTATGCGAAATAGGGGACCAAGCGGTTTGTTGGAAAGAGGTGGAGAAAGCTGTTAACTCCTTAGTTTCAAGCTCCAAAAAATTCACTCCAAGACTGTGTAGGCTTAATATAAGAATATTCGTATGCCACAGGAAGAAAGACTTCAATGTCTTTAAAAATCTAAAACTACTTAAGGTCCAAGAGGTCACAGTTGGGCTAAGAATGTGATTTGCTAACTGTAATAGTATCGCAAAGAGCTGAAAGCAAGCGGGTACATGGATAGATATCATCGAGTTGCTTTTCCATAAGTGGGAGCCAAAGTCATTTGCATTCATTGGTGATTTGTTAGGCAAACTTATGGTCATCAAGGAATCTACAAGAACCTTGGAGGATCTCATAGCGGCAAGTATTCAAGTTAGATGGAGGCCTCTATATATCCCCAAATGAATTAGAATCCCTGCAAGGAATGCCTAATTAACAGTAGGCATCAAACTATCTGAAAATTGGGAAAACGAAGTGGAGAAGAAGAAGCTTGGTGTTGGCAAAAGAGACATGGATACATCACACCTTTTGTCAGGGAAGCATTGCTGCTAACATGACAGGGACTGCAGGGGCTAGTTCCATAGTTGGAGCAACGATTGGGCCAAAATAATTGGGCTGCAACACCTTAGACTTAGAGTAGGCCACCTTGAGGACGGCTCATACCGTATACACGCTGGACAGACCATATGGACTAGGCGATACAACATGCTGCATCCAATTCGAACGCGAGCAATAGACCTATCTATGATTCGGTCCAACTTCCAAACACATTAGGCCCAGCAACTCTAATGTTTAATGCCCAGTCCGCTTGTGAGTTGGACCAACAGTTTGATCTAGTTGCTCAAATGTCCACAGAGGCATGTATCTAGCTCGATGTTAATCTAGTTCAATTAGATGGCCCAGGTAACCAAATGAGATCAGAAGAGATGATTCTAGCGTCAACAGACATAATTGAAGTTGGTGGTAACTCCAACAAGTCCATAAGGTCGAAATACATGGGTTTATTCTTAGAGGGGGATCTTCTCTAAGACATGTTGAAAAGGAGGACCATTGGGACGTGTGGTCTGGGCAAGGAAGTACATCAAGAAGGCAATGTAGAGGAGATATCAATCGTTGAAGGGACTTTGGAGCTGGTCCATGAGGAGCCAATAATTTGCAAGCAGGTTTTTAGTGTTGAACCACATCTAGAAGGGTTTGATTTGATGTAACAGGAGGTGGCAGATGATCGAAGGTGGGGGGGAATGGTTCGACATAGGGCAAGACGAATTCCTTCAGTTACTACAGTCTGTAGAAGGTTCGAAATTTCGAAGAGGTAGCTGCGGTAATAGGGAGATAGTTTATGAAAGAGAACATGTTAATTCTGTTCTAGAAGATGTTATTCAAGTGGTTACCGGGATGGATAGATACTACTCCATTGGCCTTGGTAGTTATAGAGGATAACTCGAGGAGTTGGGAAAGGGACAGATCGAAACATCAGGTTGTAGAGATCCTAGTTGACTGGATCAGTCACAATCTAAACGAAATTAGTTGGGCTGTTGGACCGACCAAAGAAGGGTAGACAGAAGGAACTGGTATTTTGTTAGAGGTGGCATTCAAGAAACGGAATGGGATTGGTGAATGTTACGATACAGTGATTAAAGAGAAAGATACCTTAGATGAAAACAAGTCATTATTCGAGATGAAATGGAACTCATTCTAAGGGCAGAGGTTGATCGGGAGGAGTCTCGACAACAAGGCTCCCTTAATAAAGGTAAAGGAATAAAGATGGTGGATGAAAATAAAGTAAAAAAGTTAAGGGTCAAATTGATTAAGGAGATTCAGGAATTGCATAAATCAGGGGCCATGGTCAAGGCTGGAACGCCTTTAGTCCTAAGAAGCAGGAGGAAACTTAAAGTTGCTAATGTCGATTAGAATTATCTCTTGGAATGTGCGCGGGATTAACAACAAGATCAAAAGGGCTTCAGTTAAGGCAACCCTTCAATCGTATAAATCACATATTGTAACCCTACAAGAAACTAAAATGGACCAAGTGGATAATGTTATGATACGAGATATCTGGGGTGGGCGAAGCTTGGGCTGGAAGTATGGGTGATATGGGACAAGAGATTGATCGATGTGGAAGATTCCTTAGTGGGAGTGTTTTCGGTATCTGTATTGTATCGGTGTATAGGGAAGGAAGATAGTTGGGTGTTCTTTGGAGTATACAGTCCTACCAAAGAGTGGGAACGGAAGCAATTTTGGGAGGAGTTGGATGATGTGGGTAACTACTGGAACCGTCCGTGGTGCTTGGGTGGAGACTTTAACATTATTAGATTTGCATGCGAGAAACAAGGAGGATCAAGATTAACAACAAAGATGAGGAGATTTGGAGAATTCGTAAATCAAAATAACTTAGTGGATATTCCCTTCTAGGGTAGAAGTTTTACCTGGTATAACCAGCATGTTATGCCCACTCTTAATAGACTTGACAGATTCTTGGTCTCAAACGTTTGGACTTTATTATTCTGTCGGCTCTCTCAGATGGTTATTCCAAATCTGGTGTTTGACCACTGCCCCATTCAAGTAGAAGTAGGGACGCTCAACAGAGGTCCTATTCCGTTCCATTTTGAAGTGATGTGGCTAAAACACCACAATTTCAAGGAGTTGGTAGTTGATTGGTGGGAAAGGTTATCTTTTGCAAGAACGACAGGGGAGGTATTCAGAAAGAAATTGAAGGCATTAAAAAAGAAACTAAAATAATGGAATAAATAATCTTTCGGAAAGGTGGATGTACAGAAAAAAAAAAGATCCTCTTGAGAATTGAATACTTGGACCGTAAAGAAGAGTTAAATATGATTTCGACGAATGATAGAACAACAAGATTAAATCTTCAGGAAGAGTACCAAAGATACTCTTATGGAAGAGATCAGTTGGAAGCAGAAATCCAAGTGTAGAGGGCTTAAAGAAAGGGATGGCAACACTAAATACTTCAATTGCATGGTTAATGCCCGAAACAAGAATAACCACATCTCGAGATTGTATGCGAATGAGATTTGGTTAGAGGGATAAGAGGTAGTTGCCAAAGGGATTGTCGATTTTTACTCAAAGTGTTTACTAATGGGACGAGAGTCAGACTGAAACCTAAATTATTACAGTTTGATAGAATATCTGAAATCCAACGTGAATGGTTGGAAATACCAGTTGTAGAAGAAGATATTTGGGATATTATTTCAAGCATGAAGAGTGATGAAGCATTAGGGCCCGATGGTTTTCTTGTAGAGTTCTACAAATCTTGTTGGGAGATCATCAAGTACGACTTTATCGCATCAATGGATGAATTTTTTAGAGATGGAATGCTAAACCGCAACTCTAACTGTACATTCATCGTTTTGATTCCAAATGGGGTAGGGACTGAAGACATTAAAGACCTGAGGCCTATCAGTTTGGTGACCACTAGTTACAAAATCATTACGAGCATTCTTGCCAAAAGATTGAAAAGGGTAATAAGTTATAATCAGAGTGTGTTTATCAAAGGGAGACAGATTCTGGATGGGGTTCTAATAACGAACGAGTGCATTGATTCAAGATTTTAAACTTGTCTGAGACCGAGACATATCGCCCGAGTTAACTTAGGTGTTGTTTGTTAAACTGAAAAAAATAAGTGCTAAATAGCATTAAGCGCTGAATTTAAATGCTGAAAAAGTTGTTTGTTTAGATGCTGAATCATATTTGTTACACATTGGTGAAGCTGGTAAATTGTCTTTATTACCCTTACAATCATATTATACATTGTTTGCATGTTTCAAATGCCTATTTCTTATCAAACACAATAAAATATATTATTTCTTATAAAATTAAAATACAATTCATTTTTAAATAATAAATAATACTCAAATCTTCAATTTATAAATAATAATTTCTATTTATAAAAGCCCACAAATTTCAAATTAAAAATAATAATGTCATACAAGTCACAAAAAATTGAAATCAACATTAAAAGAACTTAATTTTGGATGAATAATTTTCGATGGAAATGAAGGATGTGTAATTATAAAAGCACCCTATGAATTAATAAGGGCAACCCACACCATAACCAATTTTTTTTGTTTTATATGGGTTAAAGTTTTTGGAATGAGCAAATTTTTAGTGAGGATGGTCTATATGGTGTAGAGATCATCCTCACCAAAAATCAGTACTTTTTGAAACTTCTAACACGTCAAAAATAATTTTCAAAAAAAGAAAAGAAGGGACGATTTACAATTATAGAACTTGTTTTGATAGGGTTGGAAGTTTCAGGATGTGCTGAATTTTGATGAGGATGATCTCCTCATTGTAGAGATCATCCTCATCAAAAATCAACTTATTCCAACACTTTTAACCCATATAAGACAAAATAATTTAGCCATGGTGTGGGTTTATTAATTTGTGGAGTGGTTATATACTAATGAGGAGATCATCCTCACCAAAAATCTACTCATTCCATAACTTTTAACTCATATAAGACAAAATAATTTAGCCATAGTGTGGGTTTATTAATTTGTGGGGTGTTTATATACGTATCCATGGGATATAAGAGGTAATATCTTTTTAAGAATAAGGGCATATTTGTCCATGTTCAAAAAAATGAAGGGCATATTTGTCCGTGTCGAAAAAACGAAGTGCTTACCGCTTCAACATTTTTTTTCAGCATCAAAATAGTGCTGAATTTTTTTCACTTATTTTCAGCAATAAACGTTGAAAATATAGAATAAACAAACGCGTTATTTTAATAAAAAATGTTGAATTTAATTTTTTTAGCAATAAGCACTGAAAAATAGCGCAAACAAACACTGCCTTAGTATCGGAGCCCAACGAGACCAACTCACAAAGTTTTATGAGACGATCGCGTATTGTGAGATAAGCGAGTCGTCTCGAACGATATTTACGAATATCTCGGACGATACGAACGAGACAACGCAAAAAATGTTAAATTCGCGAGTTAAACAAGACACATCGGATGAGATTTTGAAAATCTCGTTCGAGTTAACTGAGACAAACGAGTTCAGCTGGATTGCATATTTATCAATTTCTGTTGGGTGTTGTTTTGTGGCTATATTTCTTCTTGGAACCAAAGAACCAAAGTGAGCTATAGATATTATCCATCTTCCCGTCCATTCCCAAGATTTTCATATATAAGTCATTTACTTTACCCTTTTTATATATATATAATTTATATGAATGTTGGATTTGACTAGTGGAACTATTTATTAAAACAAACATCTTACATATCATATGATCCTATTATGGAGATTGAAGCTAAAGATTGAAGGGAAAGTTAATCAAAGAATTTCATGGGAACATTGGTTCAAGAAAGTTTTATACTACCAAGTTGCTCTAATTTATATGCTTACTCGACTAATAACAAACGAGAGTTTTTTTTTTTTTTTTTTAATTTTATCTATATATTTTTTGGGTTCATTTTTTAATAGGAATCATTTCTGAATTTTTTAGATTTTTTAAATGGTAAAAAACCATTGTCTCAATGTTGAATGAGACAACTTGGATGAGATGAGACATATCGTCCGAGTCAACTTGGTATCAGAGCTGAATGAGACGAGAAGAAATACCGAGTTTAAAAACCATGATATATATATATGGAAGCATTCGACATCAATAAAAAAACCTCACCATTGGATCTTAACCGATCAAACGGTCAGAATATAATTTTCACAGCTGTAGACCACTCATGCGGGACGCACAATCTTTTTGTCAGATTTTTTATTTATTTTCAAATAAATCCCTTCTTATGTTATTTTACAATTAACTTTCCACATTTTACAACTACCTCCCCACTCTAAAATTCAAATAATATTGATATTCTATTTTTATTCGATTACCTTCTTCATCACTCCTCCTTCATTGAAGGTTGGAGAAATTGCTTGATTGCAAACTCGACAAAATTAAATGATCAACCCTTGTAACTCAGGTGATGACAGGAAAACCAAAAGAATATATTAAATTGGTCGAGACTTGAACGAGAAGTTGAATGTTTTGGAATGTCAAAATGTTTCGATTCAGGTTGCCTCAAATCAATTTCTTATATTGATTGAAACGTTACATTTGGAACAAGATTTAAAATTTTGATTAAAAGTGATGTGTTAGCTCTTTCTTCACACGACGATGAGTTAGAATTATCCAACAATTGGGGATCTATGGCATAACCATCCAATTGAATTGGCTATTTTACGTATAATTTGGTTAATAAACGTATTATTCGTTAATTATGCTTGGATGCTGGATCAGGTTGTGATTCAAACTAACCCATTGACACCCTTATGGTTGCCAGCCCGATGCAACTTGTTATCACACGTCAGGGTCCTTCGAAGAAAATGAAGAGAGTTCATTTCAAGCATGAGAAAATTCACTAATAAGCACAGTAACAAAGTTTAGATTCTGTAATTATTCGATGGGGGGTTCAATTAGATAATTTCATATATATTTGGGAAAGTTCTTTAAAAAAGTAAGTTACACTTTCAATTTGGTTAATTTGGATAAAATTGATAAAGTTTCATAAAAAAGTAGGCAAAATTTTGGGAATCATGCAAAATATTTTTTCGAATTTCTTATCAAAACTTATGATCTTCAACCATATTTGAATGTTAAAAAAAAAAACTAAAATTTTAAGGATCAATTCCATTTTCATAATCTTATAAACAATCATTCATGATTGGAGAGGTCATTGATACGAATAATATTCAAATGTCAGATACGTTCTCTATATAACCTCTGCGAGACAAAAGAGGCTTTTGAGAAAATCAACAAAAGAACTTCTTCTTTCTCTGTAAGAAATTCATCCAATAATTCAAAACCTAATCTTTAAAAAAAAGAACATACAATACTCCCGGTATGAGCAATATTTCTTCGGAGCCACCTGTAAGGGCGCACCCTCACTTACTCAGTGCATGTGATGTGCAGGCGCTGCACGTGCCCAGGGGAGGGACCCATATGCCTTAGCTCTTACCTTGGCTCTTCTGGGGCCCCTAGTTTGATGTAAGTTCCGACACCCCGTCATAAAAAAAGAAAAAATCAAGGTGAAGAGTAAAAGTATTAAGAGAATTCATCAATTCACTGAATTAATCGTCTAATCTCTAATTACGATAATTTTACAGTTCTTTTTTGAAAAATTAGGAGAATTTTGTAACTATACTCATAAGCAATCAAACACTGGCATTATAATTAGTTCTCAATATCAACTTTAAAAAGTTGAATTTCAGAAATCCAACTCGAAGTCTTAAAGGGATCCAACTTCCCGAACCAAATGAAACCTTAATCGTCGTATAAAGATCAAAATTACTCTCAATTTATTGGGAATTACAAGATGTTTCTGATCACAATTGTCAATCAAATTAATGGCTAAGATCCAAGGATCTACATTATGGTCAAACATTTGAGACTAACTCATCATCAATTAAACGGTTCAGAATCAGGGCAATGAGTCAATCATGGATCCTGGTCCCTTCTTTACTTGCATGATCTCTCAACCTATAGTTTCTGATTATAAGGCGATGCAGATTATATTTTTAGCTTCCCGTAACACAGAATAATAACAGAAGATAATGATACAGATAGATTACAACTTGCACCACCATGATATTCCCGCTTCAATGGGAGCGCCCATTGCAAATGCCACGTGGCACGTTATTCTGTTTTATATAGGTAGAGCTGGCAACGGGTCGGATGATATATATCTGTATCCATATCCTACTTTGTATCTGGATATCCATACTTGATTTTGTTATAGAAATCCGTATCGGACTATTTATTCATTTTTTGGAGGATAGGGGAACATTAAAATAATTTAGATAAAATAATTATAATTATCGATTTTTTAATTGGATAAAAAAATGTACCCATGCCCTAATAACTCGATTCGGATGAATTATGTAAGTGGATATTATCTGACCCATCGCCGGTCCTATTTGTAGGGTTGTAAATGGATGGATCAAATCCGAAATCTAATCCGTTTCGATTAGACAACTTTGGACTTACATCGAGGATTTGGATTTCAATAAGGTTCCAGTATGATTCCGATATAATATCTTATAAGATCGATTCTGGATCAATTATGTCTCGAAGTATATAAATATATTAAATAAATATATAAAGCTTGTTTAGATTTTGTATGTTAAGTAGGGTTTGGCCCGGTATGGACAAACTCTAATTAAAATTAGATTGGGTTTGAATCTTAATATTGAGATCTGGTAAAAACCCAGATCACATTATTTCTCGATCCAATTAATCCTTATCGAATTGGTACCAAATCAACCCGATCCATTCCGGACCTTATCTATTGAAGTAGTAGATCCCATCTCGAAAATCTAGGAGTATTAACAATTTCAGTTCAAGGTTTGTTACAAGCCCATAATAAACCACGAATCAACCCAATTTTCTCTATCTAACCTTCAAAGCTTCAATTGCATCAGAAATAAAATGACACGTGGCATTTTCCAATTGGCCTTCATCAAACTTAGATTTTCCTTATTTATGGATTCTGTTAGATATCTCTTATAGATAAAGTCAAATTATCTACAAAATTGCTAAACTAACAAAACCATTTGTTTACTAATATTTTCCCTATAAATGCTGTCTCACCTTCGTTTGATTTCAAAAAAAAAATATTCTGATTTTGCGCCATTGTTACACCAGCAAATTTGGTGCAACAATGGAGAGACATAACAACTTATGTTTCCTTCTTGTTGTTGGATTCTCACTTGCTTCTTTCTTCTCTGATTCGATTGCAACGAATTATACATCCGCGATTGGTGACCCAGGAATGAAGAGAGATGGGCTTAGAGTAGCAATAGAGTCATGGAATCAGTGCAACGAGGTTGGCGAAGAAACTCCTAAGATGGGTAGCCCAAGGGCCGCCGATTGCTTCGATGTCCAACAACCTTCGTCGACGTCGGAGGGTGAGTTTCAATCCAATCATTTTATTTATTTTTTTGAAGTTTGAAAGAATGGGTAAGTCTAGAGATTCGAGTTTGAAACAATGTGATTATTTTGTCTCAAATTCGAATCAATTTCTAGACCTACACATTGCTTTTTTTATTTTTATTTTTATGAATAATGACATTGTTTATTTGATTAAATTTTTTTTTTTTTTTTGGCACAACAGAGGAGAAATATGTGCTACATCACAAGGTCACAGAGGAAGACAACAAGCTAGGCCTAGGGGACCCTTTCCTTGGGGGAGACCCAAAGGCCCTAACCAACGTAGACCTTTACGCGGTTGAGAAAGAACTATATTTGGGATCTAAATGTCAAGTCGATGACACCCCGAATCCATGGCAGTTTTGGATGATCATGCTCAAGAGCGGCAACATGGACACATACGCCGCTAAGTGCCCCAAGAATGGCGTGAAGGTTGGACCCTATGGACCAGACAATAGGTTCCCATGCTTTGGGAAAGGGTGCATGAACCAACCTTTGATCTACCACAATTACACCACCTTATATGGGCCTAAGAAGAACATATTAAAGGGGAGTTTTTTTGGGTCTTGGGATTTAGAGGCTAATGTGACCAACACCTCTTACTACTCGGTAACTTGGCAGAAAGAAATAGGGAAAGGAAGTTGGGTGTTTCACCATGTCTTAAGGACATCAGAGAAGTACCCATGGTTGATGCTCTACCTAAGATCCGACGCCATAACAGGGTTTTCCGGCGGGTACCATTATCCGACAAGGGGGATGTCGAAGATTGTAAGTAGTAATTTTCGTTGAAAACTTATATTACCACACCAATTTTTTTTTTACTATAACACACCAATTAGTGGACTTTTATGTATATAGGTCCCAATCAGACTTTTTCCCTCCACTTTCTTTCTCTCAATCTACCTCCACCAGCTTGAAATCTGTTTACTTCTAAGATTGGTGTGTTGTAATAAAAGTTGGTGTGGCCATATAAGAAATATTTTCTTTTGATTTTATTAAATAAATAAAGCATGGATTCTAACAAAGTACTAAAAACATGAGCATTGTTTTCAGATTCCAGAGTCACCAAATTTTAAGGTGAAATTCACATTGAATGTGATAAAGGGAGGAGGTTCTAGTAGCCAATTCTACCTAATGGACATGGGTAGTTGTTGGAAGAACAATGGTAAACCTTGTGATGGCGACGTGACGACCGACGTTACTCGATATAGTGAGATGATCATCAACCCAAATGTGACTGCTTGGTGCCATTCAGACAACCTAAATGTTTGCCCCCCTTACCATACCTTCCCCAATGGAACTCGAGTCCATCGTAACGACACAAAAAACTACCCTTACGAGGCATACCACATGTACTGCTCTCCCGGGAATGGCAAGCATCTTGAGGAACCAAACAACCTATGCGACCCGTTTAGTAATCCTCAACCTCAAGAGATACTACAAATTCTACCCCACCCGGTGTGGGGTGATTATGGGTACCCTACGAAACAAGGTGAGGGGTGGATTGGAGATTCGAAGACTTGGGAGCTCGACGTGGGTCGCTTGTCTCAATCACTCTATTTCTACCAGGTTTGCTATTTTGTGTCCATTACCCATAGCATACATTTTGTCGAACATTTATGTAAAAATTCGTTACTAATGTAAATTTTATATTTCAGGACCCGGGAACGCAACCAGCGAGAAGACAGTGGATGTCGATCGACATAGGAACTGAGATTTATAGAAGTGCCAATGATGAAGCTGAATGGACTCTTAGTGATTTCGATATCATTGTGCCTAACCAATCAAGTTAAGGATTTGTTTAACCTAAATTGTCAATCACACGGGATTCCACGTGCCCCGTGCTACTCGGGTCAGGGTGTAAGCTAGTGATGATTTTTGGATTCCAAGATTTAAATATTTGAACATATTTGGTGATGGATTTGATTTCTTATTGCACCTCAATAACTTTGTCTCTCCTGTTCAATTGTTCAATGGTTCCTCATATCGATCTATTTTAATCTAATTGAGAGTGTCAATAAAGTTGTTAACCCGCTTTAGACAACGGATTAAGGTGAGGTTGAGTACAATGAATTTGACGGTCAGGTTGAATTGAATAAGAATAATTTACCATAAGATTGAAGAATTTGAAGTTAATAGATTTTTTTTTTTTGTGGGTTTTTGTTCCAAATGTTGATGTTGAGGGTATTTAGGTCATATTTTATTAGCCCATAAGTGAAGACCAAGGTCAAGGAATGTGTAATCATTTTAAAAACATATGGGTATCTCAAATATTCACTCAAAATGGAAGGGGTATAGTCTAAAACACCTAACAAAGTACTTACAAACTACAAGGGTTAAAATAAAGAAAAAGGAAAAATTACTTAAAAGGACTTGGTAGAGCGATTTTTTTCTAAATAATCTCTAAGTTTTGCGTGGTCTCTTAATAGTCCATTTAGTAGACTTTTCTTTTCTTAATGGTCCCTTGACCTCATCTTTGGTTGTGATGTTTTTGAAAAACCCTTAGAATTTAAACTTCTTTGATCCTTATTTTTTTTATAAATCATAAAAAAATAAAAAATCTAAATGTTTAAAAATGAGAATTTATCATGCCTCATGCCATTCACGATAAAAAATAGTCCGTTAAAAAACCAAGCTTTGTACAAAAGATGAGAAAAATAGTAGTTTGGATATTTTAAAAATATTACATGAGATGAGATCTAGGGACTATTAAGAAAAGACAAGTTTAGCAAATGGATTGTAAAAAAAATCATCCAAAACTTAGGGACAATTTAAAAAAAAATCCCTTCATCAGGGTCCTTTGAGTAATTTTCCCCCCAAAAAAAAAAAAGGATTTCGATTTGGCCATGGGCACAAGCTATTTACACCCACTGTATTGTGGGTGTATGCAACAAAAATTTGTCTGCCACTTTCACCCACCAATTTATTTTAAAACTTAATAGTAACCTATTGAACATTTCACTAATTTTCAGTATATGCATACTGTACATTGCCAAAAAAAATTGATAATAACATACTGAACATTTTTCACATGGAATCCCGTGAAAGGAATTGTTTGATATCTAATACTGAACATTTTTCACATGGAATCCCGTGAAAGGAAGTGTTTGATATGTAATTACTGATCTAAAATGATAAATTTGGTAGAAACATATCAAGAAAATACGTTATCATATAGTAGGTACATACTGAACAATTCTTTACATGGGATTCCCATATGAAAAAAATTGTTTGGTATGTACTTGCCGAAATAATGTTGATGAGTTTGGTCTTGACTTATCAAATGTACTAGTCATTTTTTTATTATACAAACGATCAAAATAAAACCGATTTTTAACATAATTCACATGCGAACACAGTTTAAAAGAAAAGATGATGAAAATAAACGATAAAAACTCACCTTCATCTATCAAAATACTTAATTATACTAAATAATGATAAAAATTAGATTGTAGTGAATAATGTCCCCGACGAATGGATCAAAACGCAATCTTTAGATGAATCTTTAAAGAAAAAGCATTCAATTACATGGATTTGATTAGATTTTGATAGGATTTTTCAATAAGAATCGTTTAATGGGGTTTAATATGTAGTCAATAGGAGGGAAACATTATGTTTGCTCAATGAGTATTAGGTGGGTGTATACAGTTAAACGTGATAAAACAAAAAAAAAATATTTACGTACTTTCACATTATTGACATTTAATGTTTAAGTGGGTGTAGTAGCAAGCAAAAAAGTGGGTGTGGATGATCCGCTCATTAGACATACCTTACGTTGTGAATATTTGAGATACTTGTTATGTTGTTAAACTAAGGACATGTCCCCATTGACCTCGGATTACTCTAACCTACTCATGAAAACATGACTTAAATGCCCTCACTTAAACATGTAATTAAAAAATCTTGATTTCACTTCTCAAAACTAGTCTACTTTAAGATTTTATCTACTTTAACCTTCAAACCTCACGAATAAATTAGGATTTTTGTTAAAATAAAATATAATATAATTTTGGGTATTTTAAAAGGGACTAAGGTAAACCTAAAAATGATGGATTGAAGATAAGGTTGAAGAACTTGAAGATGATAGATTTTTAGGTGAAACATCAAGGGCTTTTGACTTGAGGTTGAAGATGAGGGCAAACAATTATTTTTGATTAGTCTATTAAGATAATATCGAAGTCAAAAGGCAATCAGTTTTAAAATAGTGGATTATCTCAAATATATTTACTATTATAACGAGAGAAGGCAGAGTATAAGTGGGTTGACACTAAAATTTATATCTCACAATCTTTTCATCTAAACTTAATATAATCAGGGTCATTTTTTTTTTTTTTAAACTAAGAAATTGCACTCTCACCACAATATAATCACATTTTTTAAAAAACCAAAACTAAAGAAGGGAAAATTATTAGGGAATTTTATATTTAAAAAAAATAAAATAAAAATAAAATATAGTAGGGGATTGTTTTAAATGCACCACCAACTTTGGAATTGCATTTTAGCAATCTAGTTAGCAAAATCCATCTTTCTTAATGTACTCTCAACTTGATAAAATGTTGAACTCAAATTGTGGACCATGACAATTTGAATTGTTGATGTCAATGATTCATGTTCAATTGTCGAGTTGGATCAGATGTAAAATGTTGATCTCAACAATTGGAATAAAGTTTAATCTTATTGATTTGAATTGTCGATCTTGACAATTTAAATCATCGATTTCAACAATTGAAGAGGAGGAGTGGGGGGAGGGGGTATTAAGAGATAAAAAGTTCACTAATGAATTATCAAGTTATCGCCAAAAAAATTATGGGGTTGTTGAACTTCACAAGTAATTCCCCCCACACCCAAAACCCAAAACCCAAAACCGAAAAATAAAATAAAATTCGCACGTGTCACAAGAACACTAGCGTGCGGAATCCGCCCACTATAAAATAACCCAAAACGCGCAGAGAAAGGCGGGAACCCTTAAAAGTGAACCCTCTGGTTTTCGCGGGAAAATCCTCTCCTTGGATTTCTGGTATCTCTGCTGGTTCTTGCAGATAAACATGGAGGAAGTTGGAACCCTAGATATTCTTGGAGAGATCCAATCTCTCGCTTCTGATAAACTTCAAGTGGTAACAAATATTCACCTATTTTCCTCCAATTTTAATTCGATACTTAGGGTTCCCTTTTTTTTGGTGCAAATTTTGTAATTTTGGTGATCTTAGTCACTTGAATTGAATCTATTTTGTGATTTTTTTTTATTTTTATTACGAAGTATGTATGTGTAGAAATTTGGGGTTTGAGACCCAAAATTTTGATAAATTGGCATTGATGATCTCCTATGTGGATGGGATTAATTAAATCACTGTGTATGAGCTTCGCTTGCTAGTACGCGGACAAGTGATGTCTGTTTGGATCTAGTCGTTCTGAAATGGAGATGGGTTTTGTATTTTTGTTTATGAATTTAATCATTTATTAACCTATGTAAATGTATTAATGTAATTAAGGACCAAAGAATGGTAGTCAAGTTCTATTATGGTTTTGTTCTCATTTACTAGTTCTAAGAAATGGATTTTGGGATCGAATTGGTACCCACTAAGTTCGATTTGAATTGGTCGGTCTGACGGACTCAATACTCTCAAATTGATAAATATTTTTAGAGTTAAAAAATAATAAATTTTTTTTTTTGTTGTATACAGACTATTAGATGCTACAATTGTTAGTCTCATTTTATATCAACCACAAGCATTTAAATCTTAAAAAAATATTTATATCGATGAAAAAAGAACAAAAACAATCCAAATTGAAGGAAAAATGGGGTTGTGATCATACTAAAACAATAAAAAACAAAATTTTTTTTTTTTTTTTTTTGTTTTAAACGGGGTTTTTACATTTTAATCATGTTTTCTTTTTTCAAAAACAAAAGAAAAGAACACTTTTTTTTTTGTGTGGCCTTATAGTTGTTTGTGATTTGGTTCATGAATGTTGTTTAACGTAGGATTTATATGATTCGGTGATTCATTAATGTAGAATTATGGGATTTGATGATAATATCTTGAAGTTTTGATTTTGATTTTTTCCAATTGTGTTGCTTTGAACAAAAGATATGTTGATTACATTTTTTTAGCATCAGAGATGTATAATTATGTATGAAAACATGTTTTGTTTTTTTGATGGGTAAGTTGGACTTGAACCCATGACCTCAAAGCTGCTTTGCAATGTGTCAAATCAACTGAGTTATGGGTCGAAGCCTGTGTGAAAAGATGTTATCATGCATATATATTCAATAGAGTGTTTTCTTTCTCAAATATATATATATATATTTTGATAGATAAAATATCATTTCAAAATATCATCTCAAAAATATATTGTAGACTTATAATAAATGTCTAGCTAGGGTATTATATATACACACATTTTTCATAATTTTTGGTATATTTTTATTTTTTATCATATTTCTATGGTTGTGGTTGTGATTCACTTAGGAAAATTCAACCAATGATTCTAAGTCTGTTTTGACTTAACCCAAGTCAAATCAAACTCAGTTGAATTTTCAATCATGGTTGTGCTGGATTCTTTGTCTCAAACTGTTACTGACTGTTAAAGGTTTTCCATGTTTTTCCTAGTCATCTGGTACATTTGTTTGCTGTATGGCCTGTGGTTATGCATGTCGACTTCTTTGAACCTTGTAGGATCATTCGGTCTTTATGGACCCTTCCACCATTGTTCTAATAATCATTTTAATTGATAAAATCTGGGGAAATGTAAATCCAATATCTGAAGTTTCACTGGAATATTGAGATTACAAATGTTTTTCTATTAATGAACCCAATGAAACTGCTTAATTTGGTAATAATTCAAGATTCCAACACTTCTTCAAGGATTTTAATGTAAAAGAAATCAAAATCCAGTCACGCTATAAGATAGTGAAGGTGCAGGACATCTCACGCTTATCTTTTATGTAGTCTGTGTATCTTTGATTGTTGATCATTAAGAACAATCTATTTGAGATTCTTGCTAGTTGAAATTTTGATTAATGTTTGAATATTTTTTTTTGCGATTTTTTAAAGTAAAGTGACTTTACTGATCAGGTCTCTTACAAGTGGCTTAGTCGCAACTTTTCAGTGTCATCGAATGATGCGAAGAGGTAGCAATTCCCGAATTAATTGTGGTGATTTAGTTTACATTTTGGTTTAATTATACCGCAGTGTGACTTTTGTCATCATTTTTAGGCTACTTCAGGAGTTTGTTGACCAACATGGAAGTGAGTTGGAAGTGATATATACCTTGTCTGGTTGGTTAAAGAACAACACTTCAATCTACCATATACAGCTTGTTTCCAAACTTATGCTTGAAGGTCAGATTATGTGGCTAAACGAAACACAATGCTTCTAGTAGTGTTTATTCTAATTCTTTTGTGTAGAAAGGAGTAATATTTTGCATCTTATAATTTTAATGACTATTGAGCATTTCTTTGTAGAAATAAGGTTTAAAGCATTATTAATAGAATTTTCATGATACTCTTGCTTTGTTTTATTTTGGAATTCCCTAGTTATCCTTCTAATACAATTTTTACATCTTTTTTAGATATAAATGTAAAAAACTTTTCAATTTTTTTTTGGTGGCAATGTCTTTAGTTTTACTGCAGATACTGATGTTATTCTTTTACAATACATCTAGTTGCATGATAATGAGTACCTACAAATCATTTCTGAACTTTTTTTTTCTTTGTATGTGTGTGTGTGTGTGTGTGTGGTGGTGGGGGAGGGGGGGGGGGTCTTCTGATGTAGCTCCCCAATGAATGTTACCTGTCCACTAGTTCTTTTGATAACTAATATGGATTCGGGTGGAGTCACTTGTTGTTTCAAGCTATCTTGTGTTTAGTAGTCTTAAAGTCTAATCCATATTTCATGTAGTCAAGAATCTGTGTTAAAGCTCATCAAGTAGATTGTGTGTAACATCTGTTTTGTCTTTCCACCTAAAGGCCTATGTTACTTGCTTTCTTCTCCAATAGAAACTGGTTCCTAACTTCTAATCCATTTTACATGTCCAAGAACTCAAATAATTGAAAAAACTTGAAGTGTGTCCTTCTTGGTATGGCTCCTGGGACCTCTGCTTAACTTTTCATGTGCTTGTTGATGCTATTGTGACATTAACTAATGAATGAGTGGAACTTTTTTGTCAGTACATTGCCAATTTGAAGTGAGACTAACTCAGGTGTAGTTCTTATCCCTTGTGTGCAGAAGTCAAAAAAGAATTTGAAGATAATTGTTCAATTCAGGTCTATAGTGTGCAAGCATGCATCCCAAAGGATCCCGCAGTGCTGTGGAATGCTGAATTTGTACAGGCAGAAGAGCTTTTTAATCAACCCTCTGCGGTTGATAATTGCTTGAGAGACAACAGGTCTGATGTTTATTCTATTTTTTATTTGTTTCTTACTACCTTTTGGCATTGCTAAGCATACCATTCTGATGAGGATAAGTGAGAAATTGATATGTTTGCGGCATTATCATGAGGTCTTCAAGACAAGGCAAAACTTAAGTTGTTTAGGTGTCATTTTCTTGCAAAAATATCACACAAATATTAAAATTTTCTTTTGAAAAGTAAAACATAGGGATATTTTTAACTATATTTTAATTTCTGATTTTACTTAATAAACATATACAAGATATCTTATTATTGCCTTTTAGTGTTCTTATTATTTTGATTTTCCTGTGATATTCACAAAAACAAAATCTTAGGAAAAAGTTAGTGCACCCCTTGATTTTTTTTTTGGATAGGTAAAGGAAATTTTTATTAAAGAGTAGAAAAGAAGGGCGGGGGTGATGCAGGACAAAATCTAGACCTAAATGAGTGGAAATCTAAATAATTACAAAATTTTTGTTGGACTGTTGACTTGATTTGCATTCTGCATAAGGAGGCCAAGGCATCCCTTGACTTTTTGTTTAGTGGTAATGCCTAGAAGCGCAGTTTTTGTGACTATGATATGTCCTTGTGCATGCATACAAGCATTGATAATCCTTACATTGAACTATACAATGGATACTTATTTTTTTTACATCAACCTCTCTCTATTGGCTTCTCCTCTGTGGTGCTTACCGTATTATCTTCAGGTTCTGTGGTGTTTCGAATTCCTTTGTCAAGCGCAATGCCAATGGAACATCTGTTGGTATTGCTTCTCCACGCCCCAAGATTGCTGGAGTCACCCTATCATCCAAAAGTAACGTGGCACTTCAAACTCCAACTGACCCACAACAAAAGCAAGGAAAAGTACAACAGGCGAGCCTGAAAGTTGCAGTGTCTCCAACTGTGATATCACCGGTTGTCAAAAGTGAAAGTAATATATCAGACATTAATGCTTTGGTTGGTAAACCTCATACTGGTAAAGAAAAAGGCAATAAAAAGACTGTCAAGAATGAGAAAAGCTCTTCAGTAACTGGAGGATCACTAGCCAATTTTTGGGGCCGTGCATCTGCGAAGTCAAAACCCATCTCCCCAGCAGAAGAAGCTAATAATGTTGTTCTAAACCCTATTGGTAGGTGCAGTGATTGAAAATAATTTATGAATTTCTTGAACATAAATGCATAGTGACAAAAATCTGTGATTAGATCACATTTTTTCAAAAAATAATGAAGTTTTTGAAAAAATCACGATTAATCGTGATTTAATCGACGATATTTTTCCTAATATTTTTTCATTTAATATATCAATATATATATATTTACATTTTTAATATTTAAAACAATTATTTTTATACTTTTTTAATTTATCCTATGTTTTTCGACTTTACTGACTTTTGCCGACTTTTTCCGAAGCTTTCTCATGCCTTCCCCAACCCTGAATTTGTCACGATGTGTACGTGATCTTTTTTTTCCTTGCTCAACCAACTAAATAGGAGCAGTCGCTTATGTTTCATTGGTCTGCTTGATTAAAACCAATTACAAGTTCATGTTAGGGCCTAGGAATGTTCTTTTTTAAACTTTCCAGTTCTTGTTACTGATTTTTTCCCTTGAAAATTGAAATTTAGTTACTGCAGAAGCTCAAATATGTGCTCGTGAAGCAATAGATACTGTAAGTAGTGACGACGATGGGCAAGATGTCAACCATAAGAGATCCTCTATTGGTGAAGGTAATAGAAAGAGGAGGGTTGTTTTTGATTTTTCAGATGAAGAGGATGATGATGAAAATGCAATCAATCTGGCCTCACCAGATCCTCCAAAAAGGAAATTAAATCATGATTCCGAACACAATAGTAAAATTATGGTTGTTGAGAAAAATAAGTTAAATTTTGAAGAGCATAAAGGAGACCAATTGAAGATCAAGCAAGAGAAATCAAATGAGAAAAAGTCCACCCTGACACCCAAGGGAGACACAGTAGTTGCCAACAAGAGCAATACCATTGGGATTTCTTTGCCAGAGAAGACCCAAAGCTGTATTCCTGAAGATGATGTAAATCAGAAGGATAAAGCAACTGATGGCACTACCGGTTTACCCAAAAGGAGAAAAGTGCTCAAGACACGAATTGACGAGCGTGGTAGGGAAGGTACGAGCTGCACTTACTGTTTCTTTTGACTCGAGACTTACACTTGGCCAATGGGTCTGCTTCTATTGCTTGGCTTATCTTGTCAAACATTTTACTATAATTGAGTGAACTATTTGGTATCTAAGACTCAATGCTTGGTTCATGTTAAATTGAACGTAAAATGTAACCTCAAGAGGATACTGGGATGAACCTTCAAGGATTTTGACTTATTTTTTTCTTGTTAAATATTTTCACGATGTCGTTAGCTTAAGAATTATTCACCAAGTTTTTGAAAGCTTGTATAGAAATGTTTTGACTACTTTCTGACAGTGGCACGTGAAATGTAACGAAAATATTCAATGTTTTTGTTCCAGTGACTGAGGTTGTTTGGGAAGGAGAGGAGACAAAGAGCGAAAACACTGACAAGAAGGATACAATTACTGATACCTTCGATAATAGGTAAAACAATCCTGTTCATATTTCATTTGCAGTTCAATTTTATTTATAAGCCAAAGTTATCTGGTGTTGGAAAAAAAAAAATAAATGCATCTTCTCATATGATGTATAAATGCTAACCTAAAGTTTATGCAGAATTTTCTGGATGTCAATTTTTATTATTAATTTTTTTAGTGTTTGATAATTATAGATAAATGTAGTCAAAGGTACTAGGTAACAGGTGAGGTTTTGGGATCCCTAGACTATTCAGCACCTAGTCTACTAGATAACAGAATTTAAATTTCATTGAGGGCATTCATAATAATTCAAGAAAGTTGAATGAACTATAATTTTACTATTTTTACGTCACATAATTAAGATAGTTTTAAGTATTCTTATATAAACTGAACATGCAACATCAACAGAGATATTTGTTATACACGTTCACACATGGACCTTTGATGCGTTGTGCATGTGCGTGTGCGAGTGTATGATCTCATTAATTATCTTGGTCGGTAAAGATTGAAACCACCTCCATTGTTTAGGTTCCATTATAGATAAATATAGAGAAATTGATGAGGTATGACCAATAGAATTAGTGTTGGGTGGATGAAATGGATACACACTTCCTGAGTGTTACGTACACCAATCAAACTAAAGGAGAATATTACAAGACAACAATAAGAACATACATGCTTTATGATGCTAAGTATTGGTCTGCCAAGATACATCTTCAATAGAAAGAGTATATTATAGATGAGATTGTTGAGATGGATGAGTGGTAAGATTGAGAAAAAACAAAATCCGAAATGATAATATTCAAGGAAATTTAGGAATAGCTCCAATGCTTGATAAAAAGGGGGGAAGGTCATTTGAGATGGTTTGGGTATCCACAAAACAGATTAATAACACTAGTGAGGGAGTATTTTGGTGCAAGTCAAGGGCTTCCAAAGGGCAAGAGGAAGACCAAAACTAATTTTGATGTAGGCAGTAAGAAATGGTATGAAGGAGCATTTGTTGGTTGAAGATCTGGTTTATGATGGAGTAAATATGAAATAGGATTTATATTGCTGATCATAGTAGTTGAGATAAGATGAGATAATGATGGTAACGAGTGTTGGATGGTAAGACTAGAGATGGAGTGAATATAAACCTAGAGAGGGAATAATATAAAACTAGAACTAAAGGTGGATGTTGTGATTGAGAAGGGTGTTGCCCATGAAATTAAAGCTGGAATTCTATAGATGTGCTTTTAGAGAGCTATGTGGACAACATGTAGTATAGTAATCAAATTAGAGGGAATTTTTTTATGTTTCATGGAGCAGAATGCTATGAAATTTACCATACAAATTTCTCTCAAACTTTGTTCAGATATTCTGACATCCAAGATAAACTCAACGTATTCATTGAATGTAGAATTGAAGATGAGATGAAGATGTTGAGCTATGGTGGAGAAGACAAGGAAAGCCGATAAAAATGGTTCTAAAGAATATACAAGTAACTCCAATGGGTTTTAAAATGAAGGAGAATCAATTGAGAGGATTTGGTCACGTACTATGAGACCAATGACAACCACAATGAGAAGGAACATTGAAGTTGAAGGCTTTAAATCGGTGAGAGGAAATATGAAAGAATCGTTAATTGAGGTGGTGAGAAAAGATTTGAAGACATTTTCTTTACGTAAAGACATGGCTTTGGATATAATTGGATGGAGGAATATGATTCATGTTGCCAGCCCCGTATAATCGAATTATGGCTTATGACATGTGTTTTAGGGGTGCTAACGCGTACCGGATTAATCAAAACTCATTGGGAAACAAAACCAATTATCCCTTTTCTCTGTTAAAAAATCTTCAATGCAATAATCTGTAGGCTAGACATCCAAATCTGTCGATTTCAACGTTGGAACTGGAACTATTGTCTATAGTGGTTTCAGTTTTTGGTAAATTGATATGCAAACTTAATTATTAAATTGAGTATTTCTTACTTTTCTTGATACTAAGATATACTAAGAGTAGCTAAAACCTTTTTTTGGATAAGTAAATGCAATATATTAATAAAGGGCGAGGCGACCAAAAAAATAAATACAAGGGGCCAGACTTGAATTACATAGGACCTATACAGACCCACTCCCATCTTTCCACGAAATCCTCAAAAAATACTCTCTTGAATTCTCTTAGGACTTTTCAGCTTACACCACAAAACCAAAAACCCAAAATAGACACTAGGGATATCCTACGAGTAAAGCTCTTTATTCTCAAAATTTCTATGATTCCTTTCCTTCCAAATGACCCAACATACTGCAAATTGCAAAAGGAATAAGGGACCAAAACGTCCTCTTTGTTAATCTAAAGGAAGCATCCAAGGCCATCCAGGACTCAAAAAGATGGTAGACTGACTCAGGAAAACACGTTGAAATTGTTTTAACAACCATAAAAGAAAAAATAGGAAGGTCCTTTTTCATAAGGAGACCAAAGAGAAACAAAAATTGTTCCATCAAAGGACGTTCCCCGCACCAGTGATCCTCCCAGAACTGAACTGTCATCCTTCCCAACCCTGAAGAGGATTCTGGCATGAAATAAGGGAAGGAATTTATGAATTCCCCTCCAAACACCACACCCATTAAATCCACATTTCATGCCACTCCCATGCATTTTGATTAATCCCAAACTTAGTTGTTACCACCTTCCTCCACAAGTTGGAGCTAGAAGTACTTAGAACAGAAGTATTGTTTGAAGTATTTTCTGAACCCTCCAAACACCACACCCATTAAATCCACATTTCATGCCACTCTCCCACCCATGTTGATTCATACCAAACTTAGTTGTTACCACCTTCCTCCACAAGTTGTTAGGGCCCGTTTGGATGCAGGAGCCAGAAATACTTAGAACAGAAGTACTGTTTGAAGTACTCTTTGAAGGAGCTGGATAAGTATTGTGTGTTTGGGAACTAGCTCTGAGAAGTACTTTTGACCGAATTTTGTCTTTGGGAACTATCCTGAATTCTGGTAAAATGACCAAAATGTACTTATAGGTACTAGTTATTATTTTACTATGCCCTAAAATATGTTGTATGAGTTATCAATCATAAAAACATTATAAATTCATTCTTAAACTCATTATAATTAATTTTTTACGAAATTTTGGCTGAACCTTCCACATTTTACATACATATTGATAAGAGCATTGCACACAATGAGTTTTCCATCAAGGTCACGTATCACTAAATATGAATGTATCCGTCTAGCATGGTTCAGTTCTCCAGAATTCCAATAAGCCGATATTAACCCCAACATTTTTTCTTCTTTGGGTTCAATTTTTCCAATTGAATCAGATCAAACAACTTCAAATCAAGAATTTTGACCAAAAAAAAAAAAAAAACATTGATTAAAAGAATTTGCACATAGTCTCTAAACCAAATCTCCATAACCACTTTCCCAACAAAGCCAAGTTCATCACCCCAATTTCCTAACACCTAGCCCCCTTTTGGATTGAGGGGAGTTAGCTAGAACTTGTTTGAGTCATGTTTTAGGTTAAGAGTTATTGTCTTGGTGAGACAGTGACCAAAGCACTGGCTAAGCCTATCTTTCACTCCACCATTGTAGATGAGTGATGATTGTAAGCAAAATTAGGAGGGACATCCAAGAGTTGAAACCCACCATTCAATGGATCCTGTCTAGGACAGATTGAAGGTCCAAATTTATATGATCAGATGATCACAAGTTCTTATTGTGTCAGAGTTAAAGAAGTCTCAGTAGGACACAGCCAATTCCAATAGACTCATTGAACGTTCCATTAGCATGCATCCAGCAGGATTAGAAACTACGAATGTGCCAATTATGAGTTGGGCTCTTAAACCTTTCAGCCATGGATGGGGATCATTGACATTGTTTGATTTTTGACCTGGAAGGTATCCTACGTGGGATCCATTGAGTGACAAATTGACACGTGCAAAAAAGATATCCTATATATCAGGTGTATAATGAGTCATCAGTGTCTATGACATGTAGGCCTTACACAACTCAATACTCTTTTGGGTGCAAATGATCCATATTTTTTGAGATTCATTCTCTTTTCTTACTCTGTAGCAGTTATTGCATGGTTAAAATTATTTTGAAAATTACAGAACGCATTTGTTGGGGCCATTTGCAAAGAACTAACAAGTGCCTTTAGCATCTGCCTGTATATTTGTGCAAGGGACTTGCATTCAATGTTATTGGCGAAACAAATGGATGCTGAAGTTCAAGTTCCTGGTTACTTATGTTGACTCACTTTTTTTTCTTCTTCCGGATGTTGGGATTGTAATACAGGCCTCCAGTAGCAAAGAAATCATCGCCATCGCTGGGGACTTACGCTCCATCTAATGCAGTTGGCAAAGCTGGAGCTAAGAAAACAGGAAAGGGTGGTGGCGGTGTTAAGGATGCTAAGCAAGGAAACATTTTGTCGTTCTTCAAGAGAGTTTGAAAACTTTCAGAATACGATGGGAGCACTCATGAGGGATAACTGTATGTGCATCTTATTGAATCATATAGCTGTTCTATATAATATTCAGTACTTATATTTTTATTTTTATTTTTCTAATTTTTATTTTTCTTTCAGAGGAAAGACAGAAGAGTTTTGGTTCTTTTCCATTAAATTATAGAATCTTATGTTTTTGTAGATCCACTAAGCTAACAAAGGAAAAATAATGGGTTATGGAAATTAGGTTAGGTTTCATATTTTTTGTTTCATGCTTGCAAATATAATTCATCTTCACTGTGAGCACCATGGACACAAAGGGGGGCTTGAATCCATAGGAGGGACACATCATGCCACCTAAGCTAGGGTCTTGGTGTAGCAAAATCGAGTAAAGAAATCAAGATGCAAGTGCATACATAAACACACGGATTTACATGGTTTCCTCAAGATTGAGGTATGTTCACGGATCCACTCCAATTCCACTATGAAGAGTAAACTCTTACCGAATAGAGAGAAATATATACCTCCAAGAAAACATAACTAAGATTCTACATAATATTGGCCAAATTATGAAAAACTGTGGAATGTTGAATGGTACTTTTGCCGACAAGTAGCATCGGATTACACAAACCAACCATAAAATAGAAGGATTCCATGGTGGTACAAGGTAGTCAAAGAATGGCTAATGCATGTGACTTTGGAAATCCATTGAATTCTCTATCCAATCTTACTTGGTCCACTTTCTTGGTTTGAATTCAGTTTCGTGGTTGGTTTGTTATATGGTGAGGAAGAGATGTTAGTTTTGACTATCTTACATATATATTATTCGAAGTAAACAAGTTATACATGTACAATAACATTTCTAAAAATCCTAGTCATGGAGAAACAAAATACATATTATCCATATTCAAATATAAAATATATAAATAATTAAGAACTGCTATTGGTACCCCAAATTTTACTTATTACATCCCCCATTTCTTAAATCATTTCTCATCCCCTAATTATAGATTAAAACTCACCATTCAATAATAACAAAGGTTTGGAGTTTAGAATCCATTATAACACTCGTTTAAACAATTTCAGTAGTTGTTTACAAATACGATTAGACTCATGAAATCTTAAAATAAATAAAAAAAAAAATCTAGCAAAAAAAAAAAAAATGAAATAGAGTTCTATGGGCACTCTAATTTTTACTTATTTTCAACCATATACTTATTTTTAATCGGGGTAATAAGTAAAAGTTGGGATGCCAATAGCAGCTCTCATAATTAACCATCAACTCATGTTCTAAAAAGTATTTTGAAAAAAAAAAGAAGACACAGGAACCAAATACAGTGTCCCTTTACTAGAAAATATGATACGTGTCCACGTTGTTGTGCCACCACGTAGACACTGTTCCTATCTATAGAAATGAGACACTATGGGGATCTCGACTCTTATAAAAAAATTGAATATTGATATTCATTTAACGGTGATGATAATATGATGGAAAGCGTAAGTAGACTGTTTGTGGACTTTGCCTCTTGATGTTACGATAAGGTAAAATTTATGGAGAGAATAATTGAAAAGAATTCAATTTTTCTCCACAACCCTCTGGGGATCATGGTTTTTTTTATAAAAAATTCTCTTTTTAAAATGCTTTGAAAAGGGATAGATAGTCACTAAAATATCCCTAAAGCAAATAATATTGTTCTAAGTAACTTTTTTTTAAAGGTTTTGTGAGATTTAAATTATTATTATTTTGAATTGGTGAAATTCACAAAAATATAAAGTTAAAATCCCTTGCCTTACACTATTAAAAGATAAAATAAGAATTTTTTTTATAAAGATATTCTGTAAAAAATAAATTCGAAAGTTGCTAATCTTATGCTTGGCTTGGACGTTAGCTTTCATAAATTTCAACTTTAGGGAGATCTGAAAATTCATGATAAATTTTGTTTTTTGAGTTTTGAATTTATCTTGATAATTGAATTTCTCAAGCAAATACATTCTATTTCACATTTTGATTCGCCTTAATTCTTGTTAACATTGTGATTTTTCAAACCCAACGAAAAAAATTAAGCGAATCATATTGATTTGATTTGCAAATCTATTGGTACATGGTTCACTTCACTCCACAAACCCTAGCCCAGACCACACCACACCGCGAACGTTTCATATAGGAGCCAATTTGATTTCTTCGGAACTCATCAATCCAAACACTCCAATCAGTGGTTGGTCGACATCCAGGAAAAAACTATTGCCAAATTTTGGGATTCTTCTTCAGCTCATGGTGCCCTAACTGCCTAGTTCAATGGAGTTGAATTTTGATACTTGATAGCATCTCTCATGACTTTGGAAATTTTTTCAAAAATTGAAAAAAGAATCATTGAGAGTGAAGTTCACGAGCAATCACCATATTGTAATTCCATTGAGTTTAGTCAGAAAGCGTGACTGATGTGAGAGAACAAAAACACTTAAACGAACGAATTGGATTTTTTTAGTTGAATTTTCTTGTAACATTCCTTGGTTATTTTGTTTCAATATCAATCGTTCAATAAAAAGCATTTCGAACAACACACTTTTAGAGAAAAAAAAAAAAAACAGAGAATATTTTAAAGTGAATGATACTTGTATCCTCACTTGAAAGGAATAAAAGATGAAAGCATGATAAAAAGGCGAATGCACACCCTTGCTTTCATGTCAGAGTGGCTTGAAACTTCGGTGGTGGTTATCAGATAGGGAGACATGAGCCGTGGTGCTAACAACCACTCGTTGGTTCCCAGAAACTTGAGATCGGGCAGTCACTCCGAAGCCTACGTTCAAATCAATGTTTGGAACGGGTCATCTGCAGCACCTCGACCCCTGCTTCCTCCTTACAGACCATCGGTGAGTATTGCCTCTATTGTCTTGCTGAAGGGCCAAAATCCAACCAATACACACAACATATCTAGGTGTTGGTGATGCAGAAAGTTAAGCCCATATCCCTTTGGGGTCGTAACATAACATATCACCATGTTATGCTGCTAACATCCATGGCACTATGATGGCTTTCACTCGGCTGGCTTTGATACTAAATGATACAAATCCCAAAAATACTAACGTATTAGTGGTGCGGAGAGTTAAGCCCATATCTCTTTGGGATTGTAACACAAAATCACCATGAATGAGAAACACAAAATCTCGGAACCCAAGTACAATGTTTCCACTTGGGCAGGCATGACAAAGAAAAATGCATGAACTTCGATAAACTGATCCAACAGTATAAAACTTTTTTGCATCCAAAATCCTACATACATGATACAGGCATAAATACATGACAGAAATCCGGTCATATATATTTGATAAATTTTGTTGACAATGCTTTGATGGGATATTAAGTTCTAGACAGACTTGCCTTGCTATCCAATATTCTAATATTTGGGATAGACTTATAATTATAAAGATGTAAGAACAAAAGTATAGTTTTATTCGATGTGTTGTTTCTGATCATGATAAGACATAATTTAATAATGTGGCTATTTTCAGGAAGGGAGCGGACGTGGACAGAATCATTGGAGTTTTTTTGAAGACCCTTACAGTTTAGATAGGTAAATTATTGAGCTTTCCTTTAAACATTATACTTGTTTAGGCCAATAGATTGAGGTCCAATGGATCGAAGTGACGATAAACTGAACAAGCTATAATTGTTAATCATGTTATCATTCTAACGTAAAACAATTAACCGAACTCGATTCATTAATGTTTTATCTGTATGGCTTTCATGTATCCATTTCATAGAATAACCTTTACTACAATTTATTCCTTCGGGGCTGAACTGTCATTAAACATGGAGTGACATTGCAGTTTCCCGCGGCCTCCTACTCCAATTCAAATTATCGTTCTGGATGATGAGACGGTACAAGAGGGAAACCCAAGGCATAGGCAGTTCATTCGAGAGTCCCATCCAAGGATCCAGGACGAAGAGGAATCGGCGTTGAAGAAGTTGAAGAAACAAGTCTACAACCCAAACCCTAAGAGTAAAATCAAGAAATGGAGTCTATACTATAGAGACAACGCCAGTAAAAGCTCAAACACAAAGGAAGAAGAGAAAGATGAAGATGGCAAAGAATGTGCGATTTGCTTAGAAGACTTTGTTCCCAAACAAGAAGTTCTCGTCACTCCTTGTAACCACATGTTTCATGAAGATTGCATTGTCCCATGGGTTAAGAGCCATGACCAATGCCCAGTCTGTAGATTTGTAATTGGCGAACGGAGGAGAGAAAGAAGAGAGAACCCACCCAATGACGCTTATGATTTGATTGATGATCTTCTCACACTATCAAGAGCTATGACACAAGCAAATCCATGGCTTAGTATAATTCCTAATGAAAGGAGAGGAAGTCAATGATAGAAATCGTTACCACTCCACTGATATTGTACTGATACAAAGTGGCAACTTTCAAGTCTCAGAAATTTTCTCTTAAGTTTGAATCCAATGCCTTGTTGTCGTCTTACAAAATTTTCCTTTTATTGTATGATTGGTGTAGTTTACCTATTAAAGAGAAAAAAGAAAGATTGGTGTATGTTACTCATCTATCCTTCCCAGTTTGTCCCTCCTTATGGATAATATAACAGTTAATATAATCTGTTGGGGTCTGAATAAATATTAACGTTCTTGTGGACTCTAAAGTCAAAACAGCCTTCCAATTTCCTGAATCCAGACTACTACTTTTGCACATAATACCCGTTCTAGGCTCATCAAAGAATACTGACATGATTGTCATCTGCAAATGACAAACTAAAGGACATCCTCTGCAATTTGAGAAATTACTATGATACAAAAATTAATATAGAACCACCTAGGGTTTGATTGAAGCAGGGTTTAATATGGATATAGGATTTGATGGGCTCATTCTAGGATTTTTAAGTGCTGGAATTTAAGGTTTAATGGGCTGAAAAATAGGGTTCTGGTTTATGTGGTGGGATAATTTTTAACCAAGTAGGGATTATAGGACTTAACTTAAAGGGCTGTTTTAGGTGCTGAAATGGGTAACACGTCAAAAGGTTTTAGTCGCTGGAATTTGTAGAGAAGAAAGAAAAGTAAAGAAGATAGGTGTGTAGATGATTAATTGGAGACAATATTCTGCGCCACAACCATGTTGAGAACACCTGGTTTTGATACCAAAGTAGGACGGAAGCCTGTGATGCGTGGGCTAGTTACAATGGGACCTATGGTAATCACTAAAACTGTTTTAGACCAGGCAGAGTTACTTATACTGGTAACACCAGATAGTTGATGGGTTAGGCTTTATACTAAATCATTTGAATTTTCATGTAGGGACAGGATAATGTAACAAAGGTTCTTTTATACAAATCGGGTTGTCAATTAAATCCCTTTTCACTCATTCAATAGGGTAACACGCCTTTCCACCAATGTTAGAACATAATGGTTCTCACTCGTCATTTTGGGCAATTCCAGCTCTTCACTGTCTCTGCTACATATTTTCCTTTTGTGTGCTTTGTTAAGATTGTTGTCCCAACCTTTTAGTCAGTTTGAAATCTTGTAAGCCCAAGCACTTGGTCATTTTGTAAACTCATAGTTCTACACCATTGTTTTTCCATTATCACTATTGATGACGTTTTTCATGTGTAACTTCCGTTCTTCTCTACTATTTATCTTATACATCCTGAGTCTTCCATTGTTACTGTTTATCTTATCCATCTTTAATGTTTTAACCTTTATTTTTTCACGTGCCCATACACCCAACCCTGGTTTACCTACCTTCATATATGTACACTGTATTCAACTTGTGCAATCCGCCCAACACTTACTGACACTTAAGGCTTGATTGTTGAATCATGGTATGAGATTTAAACTGCCAACCCTTAGAATTTTGGTGGCAACCAATTCGTCAACTTCCACTATGCCATAAGTGAATACAGTTTTACTTTAGCATCAGTGGAAAAGTGTGTTACCCGACTGAGTGAGTGAAAAAAGATTTAGCTAACAACCCGATTTTCATAAAAGAAACTATGGGGCATTACCCTGTCTCTACATGAAAATTAGAAGGATCTAGTGTGAAGCATTGCCCACCAACTATTTAGGGTTACCACTATAAGTAACTTAGCTTGGTGTAAATCAGTTTTAGTTCAAGGTTTAGTTTAGATTTAGTGATTACTACGAGTCCCAATCTTCCATTGTCCACTAGCCCACACTTTCCTTCCACGCAGAAGGGAGACATAAAGAGGAAGATGAATTCACTGAAGAGAGGAGGAGGAGACAAATTTTTATATACTGCTTGCCTTATTATAAGGTCTGTCCACGTATACAGAGTGGTCCAGCACAACTACTATAATAGTCCCATTTATCTCTAAAACGTAATTAGACTTCTACTAAATTCCTAAAAACTAAGAGATAGATACTTTCTAAAACTAGAATGTTTGAATAAGAAAACTACTAGAATTAGGAAACTAAAATAACAAGTCCTAACAAACCATGTCACAGCTTCAATTCCATCTTGGCTGACCAAAGAAAAGAGATATGGAGAAAGTAAATGGCATATTTTTTCTTGCTATAAAATAGTTTTTCCTTGTGGTGTTTCAATAATATATAACAATTTTCCTTCTCATCGGTTGTTTTTATCTTATTGAGTATTTCTTCTAATTCATTTTTCCCATCTGATTTCAGTAATCATTAATTTTGCGAGAAAGTTCATTGATGGAATTGTTATCTTTGGATCATTACTCTTAACTCCAGTTCAGACACAATACAAATAAGTTTTTATAACCTCAAATTGGTTTTTTTGTTATAACCTTCCGAAACTATTGATCAAGTAATAAACCAGTAACCTACTTACATTGCGACACTCATGAATCATGACTCTAGCAACATTTTTTCCATATAAACAGAAATGCAAAAGCCACCAAGCACTGCATCTCATAAATAATTTCCTTTTTAACTAATTTAGTTTAGCTGATTCATAGATTCAACAAGAGAAAGCTAGATTATATAATATGTTTCAAATTAGCTGAACACAAACTTATGCGATAAGGATTCAATTATAATGAGAATATTCTCAAATTACAGGATCCCTACATTATTTTTATCACAATCGATAGAGACGCCAATTGCTAAACACACATTTTTTACAAGTATGGATTCCATTAAAACAAAATCATTGATCATTCTTTGCGAAACAGAGTGTATATTGTAAATTCCTAATTTTTTCTCTCTCCTTAACATACCAATGAAAGAATTTGTGAATTAATAAGAGAAGGCTGAGGTGTTACCGCTACAAAACAGGCACAGAAATGGACACTTGTACGGATACATCACTCGAAAAACTTGAATCATGATTTTCCGAGGAGTTCCCAGTGAATGCCATTGCCGAAGGGTTGAGTGTGTATCCTACGCCCCATCCCTCCGTAGGCAATGCCGCAGCCTCACACCGTTGGCAAACTCTAGCCAGTGATGCTGCCTTCCGCCTTGCCCGCTTCGTGCCCGTAAACAACAGTGCTTGAAGCAACCCTGCCAATGATGGAGCCCTAACCACTCTCTCAACTATGGATACCCCACCGTTTCTGCACAATTCAAGCAGCGTTGCAACAGCATTCTCTTTCCCTCTTGGGGTACCCCTCCGCATCACGCCAATCAATCCTGCCACTGCCATATCTTGCTTCCCAACCGCTTCAGACCCAATTTGTTGTCTAACAAGCAAGCCCAATGAGCCCGCCGCCTCTTCTGCAACCCCTTCACTTCCCAATGCACTCACCAAGGCTGTCACTGCCCCTGACTCGATCATCCTCTTACAATTATCCACATGAGTAGACAGATTAAATAGTGCCGTTACTGCATCTTTCTTTCCTCTTGGACTTCCATCTCTCAAAAGGTCTGCCAAAGCCTCGACCCCTCCTTCCTCATCCATGATTCTCTTTTTGTAGTCGTGAACCGCAGAGAGACTAAAAAGTGCCGCTGCAGCATTTTCCCTTGCTTCCTCCGTGTGCCCAAATCTCAGAACCTTTACAATCGATTCCAAGCAACCTTCTTCGTCCATAATTAGACTCTTGTTCTTATCATGGATTGATAGATTGAGTATGGCGGTTACAGAATTCTCTTGTGCAATCGGGTTAGGCGACGAAAGTAGCTTCCGAAGAAGGGGGATTGCCCCCGCTTCTGCAATGCAAGCACGGTTCTCCTTTCCAGTTTTTGCTAGCAAACGTAGCTCGCGAGCGGCAACTGTTTTTTCTCTTTGTGAACCATTTGATAGCTGTTGAATAAGGATCTCAGCTGTGGCTCTATTAGCTTCAATTGCAGCCTTTGTAGATGCGGCCATAGAAACAGTTTCTATGGATGGATCCATAGAGCTCTCCAATGGATCAAAGGGAATTCCATGAGCGACACACCAGAGCGAAATCAGGTTTCGGAGAGCACGATTTGGAGCAAGTCGTTTATGGGAGAGCATTTGACCGGTTTTCGGGCAGCTAAAGTGCCCTTCTTCCATCCAACGAGATATTGAAGCTCGATCGTAGGTCTGGCCAGTTGAGATTGTTACAGGATCTTGCATCAAATCCAAAGAGATCGAGCAACAGAAATCCTTCGGAACAGAACGAAATGTTTCCCCAATTTCTTGAGAGATCAAACCCTTCCTCGGTTTCTTACGAAACCCAGAATCCATTGCTTCTTCCTCAAATCCAAAGAGCAAGAATCTGCAGTACCGAGTAAGTGCAACAAATCCATTGAGAACGGAAACGGTTGGCTCAACATCCCCACTGTGATTAAAAATCTGTTCTTCAAGAAATTCGATCTCAAACCTACAAGTTTTCCCATCTCGAATACCTAATCTTTCCATAAAAACAGAGCGTAACTCCATTGGATCTGGAATCTTTCCTTGCTCAAATTCATCAAGAAATGAGAAAAGCCGGAGCCTTAGCGTCTCATCACGATGATCGATGAACAATTTGGATCTTCTTGTCTGCTTTTGTAAAAGCTCAATCTGTTCTCTAATATCCTGAGTTAGATCAATTTCTCTAAATGGAAAAACATCGAGCAGAGTAGAGATCTCTTGGTTCAAATCATGAAAATGGCAAGAAAGTGAAGAATTCTGGAGAACGAGCCATAATTGGCTAGATCGTGAACAGTAATCTAGAAGGATCTTTGATCTGTAGATGAGAAGATAAAGCTCCTTAAAGCAGAGAATCACTGTTGAAGGGAGATTCGAACCAGAATCTCGGAGAAATTCGAAGAGCACAACGAAGATCTCGATTTTGCGAATTAGGGATCTGGAATTTCTTCTCTGGAAAGGGAACAAATGATCTGAAAAAGACGTGATCAGTTGGGCGGAAACTGCTGCTAGCGATTGAACAAGTACGAGTTCGCTGAGATGGATTGGAACCAAAAAGGCTTCCAACGAAGGTGATCTTCTTCTACGCAAAGATGAAACAATTGCAGCCGAAGCCATAGAATTAAAATTCGATAAAGTTAGGGATTTCAAACACTCCAAAATGCTTCGATTCAGCTTCTTCTTCTTCCGAGAATCCAACAGATCTGAAAACTTGAAGTAAGAAAGAAAAAAAGAACAAATTCAACGATTAGAGATTTCAAATACTCCGAAATTACGTCGATTCGGCTTCTTCTTCCGTCTTTCTTCTGCAAAACTATGTTCAATCTTGCTTACTGATAATTCAATAGATCTTTCTGGATCAGAGACTTCAACGGATCCAACACCAGATCTGGAAAATTTGAGGTAAGAAACAGGGGAAAAAACGCAAATTTCCTGCTAAATCAAGATCTCTGCAACTTTAACCTCAATCGAAAGAAAAGAAATTTAGATCGATCGATTTCGTATAGATCTACTAGATTTGTAAGCTTTTTCGAGAGATTAGATTTGTAAAATTTGTGTTAAATCGTCTTATGTAATCGAAATTCGAGATTCAAAGCTCGTAAAAATTCCACGTAAGAGAAGTTTGACGGTCTAATCGCTCTACCTCCTCTTCTTCTCTCTACTTCCAGAGAACACAGTTTAATGTGTTTGGTGTACCGACAATAACCCAACTTTCTTTGAAATTACCAGTATTGTCCTCAAGCCAATGTCTTTTGGCTACACTACAAGATTTTCATGTTAGATGAGGATTACAAAACTTAAAAAATGAATTTAGGTTTATTTATTTATTATTTTTATGCCATAAAAAATGATTTTGATGATCTCGAGATGAGAATTTGGGTTTAAGTCAAAGAAACCTATAAATCAAATTTGACTCGACTATGTATCAATCACAAAAATCCATTTAAACTACGATATGCGATCGTAGGTTGAATTGGTTCAAAGATGGATAAGTGAAAAAAAATAGAAATGAACCCATTTGTAAAAAAAAACAAAAAATGAAATTTGAATTTAAAGACTCTAAAAGAGCAAGAAGAAGATTAAAGAGAATGTGAACTGAGGTAATTAAGACATATATGATAGGTAGAATTAAACAAAATAACCTGTCTTTGTAAATGTGTTGCTCAATCATCTTACGATAAAATAGAGGTATACACTTTGATAGTCCTGTCCAGGAAAGAGAAATGGACACATGATAATAAATTTTTGGATCAAAAGTCTCGTCATAGAAGATCATCAATGCAGTTAAGTAGGCATGTTAGTGCGCTAGGTTAAGCCACCGTGCCTTGCATCCAAATCTAATAACCCACTATATCGTAATGTAAATCAACTCTTAGAGACGACAAATTAGAGCTTATTCAACAATTCAATCTCTTTAACTCATTCTGTAAACTTCCTGAGTTGCTCTATAGTTAAGTTCCGTTCAAAAATATGTTCTCATAATCAACAATATGTTTTGTCGAGTTCATAAACATGAGACTCAAACTAATGTTTGGTTCCATAGAGGTTGTTAGTCATTACATAATCAATTCATTGTTAACGCTCCATTTATTATATCAAGTATTTGTTAGCGATGGTTGTGAAAGAGCACACCTGAATATTTAACAAAATATGTGATTTTGAAAAACATGGATGAAAGAATGAGACTTCTTCAATTAACCCCAAATGAAAAGTCTAGGTTGAATTTGGATCTGATTACACTAATCCAATCCAACCAAAGATTTTTGTAGGAAAATTTAAATGGACTAAATAATTAGAAGATCTAAACATGAATTTTAATCATGGACACGAACCAACTATATCGTAATAATATTCCCATTTGAAATTAGTGATATTAACTTTACCTTTCTGGAAAATTCAAGATTAGTTTGTGCCTCTTGATCAAAAGACAATGTCCTTTTTTGTTATTTTATTCAAAATAGATTTCAAAAACTTAAAATTATTTACTCAGAATTTATTAAAAATACCCTTTTTGTTAGTTTCACCATTTTCACAAGGTGTATTTATTAAAATTTTCTTCATAGCCTGCAACCCAGTTCAAGCCAATTAGCCAAGCCAAGGGTGGGTAAAAAACACTTTTTATCATTAAAAAAAAAAAAAAAAAAAGAATAAAAATAAAGGGTAGTTTAGTCATTAAGTAGATATATGGGTAAGACTTAAGAGAAAGAGAGTTTGCTTAAAGCAACAATGGGATCCACCAATAAAGAATGGTAGCCGTTATAATGATGGTTAAAGTCAACGGATGACGTCTGCAATAATCGAAGGTGGGGTTGGTGAGGGAAAAAACTTTGAAGAAAATTTTGATGTATTTCTCTCCATTGGATTACACGTGGCAATTCCAAGGTATTTCAAATTTTGCAGAATGTGAAATTAATTCAAAACGCCACATGTCTAGTAATGAAGAGGGTTTCTTCAAATTTTGAAGAAGGCTGGCTGCTTCAAAGTAGAACTCGGTTGATGAGCTGTTCTCAACTGCTACTGTGAAACGTCTCAAGTCAATCTGACAAGCCGACAAGCCGTGGCTCATACTCAGAGATTATGTCGCAGAATCTTATCCGCTCTAAGAATTAAGAAAGTTGGATCGAATTAAACCACAACCCGCTTCACCATAGTTTTTAACCCGGTATTTTGTTTCGTCTCAGCGCCCCCACCGATTCCGAGTTCACTCGCCCGATTCGTCTCGTCTATGGACGAGAGAATCCATTTAACTCGATTTATAATGAGTGATTTACACATATTTAAATTAAAATAATTATAATTTTTGATAAAATAAGATAGATTAGAAAAATGTTTAGTCATAATATCATACTTCAGTTATAATATATAGTTTTAAATCAATTGTTTTAATCAAAATCCATAAAATCCCGATTGACTTAACCAAGTTTTGTTGATTTGACCGAGATTTTCAAAATATTGTCTGAGACATCTCGTTTATCTCGTGAGAAAATATGAATGTTGAGACACAATGTATATCCGTATCGTTGTTGAATGAGATTTGAACCATGGGTTGAGTAGACGATCAATCATAAAATCTTATTTCAACATAAATCAGACAAAAATTTATATATATTTATAGGGTGGCTAAATCAAGTTGACTATAGCGTGATAATCGTAACCTCAGTCGCATTCTAAGTTTTGAACAAGTTAGTTGGACTCTTGAGCAAGTCAATGTGATGGATGATTCACATTTTGACTATCTTGCTTGATTGCCTTCGAAATCAAGATGACTCTTGGGCAAGTTAGGTTAACGGACCAACTTGAACCCAATTGATAGTCCTAATTACGATGTTTAATTTTGATGATTTTTTCGATAAATTTAGAGAGTTACTAACGCCACACCACTGTGTGCAATTATTTGGTGATTTACATCAGAATTAGTGTTGCATTAGTAAGGGTAAGTTTGGAAATAGAAACTCTCTAAATTTGTTTTGAGGTAGTTTTTTTTTTTTTTTTGGACAATGTGTTGCTTAACTGCTTAGAATTCATAAAGAAGATGCTCAAGTAGTGTGGTGAGCCAAAAAAATACTCAAATTGGATTAGAGAGAGAAAATTTATATATAAAAAAGATTAATTTAAAATAATATTTCGTAAAAATATAATAATTTTTAAAAAATTGTCAAAACGAATCAAAGTCGATTCTTCAACAGTTGATTTTTTTTTAAATAAAAAATTCGGCCTTTAAAATATCGAAATTTTGATTTTTCTGACTTCAAAACAGCCTGCTTCAAAATATGAACGAACCCTCTTTGTTACAAGACACATGATTTTTTAAATTTATTTCATGCTCTTATATTTCAGTCAAAATTTGAAATACCTCCTTTGAAATGCCACATGCAATCCAATGAAGAGGGTTCCTTCATAATTTTGAAGTGGGCTGCCTGCTTCAAAGTATTTTCCTTTCGAATTAAATAAAAGATGACCAAACATTCAAATTCAATGATTTCTACTAAAAATTTGATGGATTTTGATTTTTCGTTCTTGAGTAGATTTAGAAAATCACACATCAAACTTTAATTATATGCGATATTGACTTTCATTGTTACTACATTATGTTTGATTCACTATAGTGTTAGATGTACTATAAGTAAAGAAAAAAAAGTCCTTTATAGTAAATAATTATAATTAATCGGAACATTTAAATCCAATATATACATTTTTTTTTTTTTTGGATTTTCATTTTGACTTTTAACCCATTTTTAACTTTTGCCTTTTTTGACAATCTAAAATTACCAAACAAGATTTACATTTACATTTTACGTTTCTTCCTTAAAGTTAGGTTAATTTAGAATATTTTCAACAATGGTTTTTAAAATAAAGAGTGTATTTTGTCAAAAAGTGATAAATATTATTTTAACTAGTAAAATATTTATTGACTGTTCCAAGAAACAAAAAATCTTTCTCTACTCTTAATATTTAATATTATTTTACTTTACAAATAAATATTTTCTATAACCTATTTAAATCTTAACATGATTCAATGCCACAAGTTTTTAGAGAATGAGATTCTAAAAGCTTTAATTTTCTTTTTTTTAAATAATTTTCACCATTGAATTCTAATGTTAGGTTTTGGGAGTCCAGTAGCCTTCCATTTTCAACACCTTGATCAGTTCAATATTTTTAAATTTTTTTTTGATAATCCATGTGAGCCCAACAACCCTTAGAAAAATTTTAAATTTTACTAAGGTAGTAAAGAAAGTGTTTTTTTAATGATTATCTCTCTCCTCTCTCTCTCTCTCTCTATGTATATATATATATATATATATGGGTCCCGTTCGGCACCCTAAGTTTTACCACACACTTTAACAAACGCGTTTTGTCTACATGGGTTAGAAGTTTTGGAATGAGCTGATTTTTGGTGAGGATGATCTCTATGGTGAGGAGATCATCCTCACCAAAATCAGCTCATTCCAAAACTTCTAACCCCATCAAAATTGATTTACAAAAAATGGACGGTCCACGATTTTTCAACGTGTAAACATGGGGCTAAACATTTCGGAATGGGCTGATTTTTGGGGAGGATGATCTTCTAATCATAGAGATCATCCTCACCAAAATCAGCTCATTCCAAAACTTCTAACCCATGTAGGACAAAAAATGTTTGTTAAAAGTTGTGGTAAAACTTAGGGTGCTGAACATTTCCCTATATATATATATATATATATATATATCTATATATATATATATATTTCACTCTTTATAATTAAAAACATCTTGGTTTAAAGAGTTTGTTGGAGTTAATCTTTTCATTTTGTGTGAGTCCCATAATAACATTTATTCTTAAATGATCAAAATTTCCTTACTTGCAGCCTATTGCATGAACAGAACATTCGCAGGTGTAAATGACTAAAATAACCTTATTCGTGGCCAATTGATAATGATTATAATTGATAAATAAAAATGTATAAAAATATCTAAAAGTGATCATTATTGTGTCTATAAGACCATTGGAAACAAGATAGGCAGCACGATAAATGATCAAGTTTTCTTGATTGGTGTTCAACGATCTTTAAACATGTATCTTCTCATTCTCTCTTTTTTATTTTAACATACCCTAGACTCAGTCATTTTCACCTTTTCATTGAGATACGAGTGAAAAAGCATCTATGGTTCCTATCCACTTTCACGTCAAGAAGTGCGAGGTTCGAGCTTGAGGTGACTTCAACATTATTCTTATCTTTTTGAAGTAGTTTTCGACGAGGATGCTTTTGTTGGAAGTTTGTGTCCAACACCACAAAGATATTATAATTATCCTTTTGAAATATTTATGATGAATGTATTTATGTTTAATAGTGGTTGATGTTAAACATATAATTATGTTTTAAAAATGTTTTATAGTCTCATGTACATTATAATGATCTTTCTAATTTTTTTTTCATGTTGAACACCAGTAATTAAGGTAGAGAAAACATTTTTTTTTTCAATCAATTTCAAATAGGGGTGTGACAATCATTTAAACCAATCTAATAGAAAAAGCTATTAATTTCACTCAACAAGCATGGTTTTAAATCTCGTTTGATATGTCTCGGTATCGTCCACCAATGAGATTTATGAACAAGTTAAACGTATTTGATGAGATTTAAAACCACAATTCATTTTTCTCATTGTTGAACGAGACAACTCAAACATATAGGAAAACTCGTCTGAGACGTCAAATCGAGTTTTAAAACCATGTCAACAAGTTACAAAATGTGGTATTTTGGTTATTTAAGAATTGGTAATTTATGGGGCTAATACCAAATGAGAATATTTAACTTTTGTTACAAAATTGTAATGTTTTTAAAGAGCAACTCTAGGGGAGAAAATACAAATGATATCTTAGATGGGGAATGCCCATTAAAAACCTCAATTTTTTTTTTTGGCTTCTTATAGTCTTTAATGACCAAATCCAAAGTCGAAGTGCCATTATTTACATTTTCTCCCCAAAAGTTGAGCTAACTCCCCCGATTTTCTCTTCAATGAAAACTAAAATTCATGAAAAAAATTATATGCGTCGATTGTAAGGATATTACCTCTATATCTTTTGCTTGGATTTGTTTTTAAAATAACTGGATATCCTTATAGACAGCGGACCGGGTCTGTATATGGGCTTTGCTCAATCTGTAGACCATGGTCTTGTCCAAGGACTAGTCCCGGGGAACGTGCAATGCACGCATATTACACGTACTAGATAAGTGAGGATGCAGCCTCCCAAGTGGCCCCTAAGAAGTAAATGCTCATATTAGGTATCGAACTCACAACTTACGAGCTATTGCTTAAAATGGTACGGATTTTATGTAAAATCCAAGTGATCTGAATCCGAATTTAGCTGGTTTGATTTCATCAAGTATATCCAAATTAAAATATGGTTTGGATGTGAGTAGATGTCCCTTGACTTGAGTCAGATCCTGGTTGGATACGGTTCCATCCTTATATCCATCAAAATCCAAATGATATGTTGCTTTGCAAATTGTATTGTTATATTTTGAGTCATCTTTCATCAATCAACAATGGTTGTGTGTAATGATCAAGACCTCTCTCCAAAATGAAAAAGGTCTTGAGTCCAAGTCATATTTAACAATTTTATTTGAAATAATCTTAAACGGTTTGATAATATCTGATCTGAATCAATTATTTCGGTCAAATTGAATTCAGATATGATTTTAATAAAAGTAACATGGTTCAAATATGGTCTTAGCTAGTATGATCCGAGTCAGATTTGGATCTGGATAAAAAAAATCGGATATGAATATGAATACACTCATATCTGACCTGTATCTAACCTGTTTTAAGCCCTATTATGAGCATTAACTGCTTATCGATCCAAAATTGCCATTGAGCCAACCCTTTGGGATTTTTTGCTTGATGTTGATCGTCAAATATATGGACTTCCAATTCAGTTAGCATTAAAATAATAGATAAGGTGAAAAGACTACAACAAAAACATGTGTCGACCATAATTAATATACAATACCATTAACATGACTAAGACTCCATTTATCAATTTGGTAGTTTTCAATGGTGGGATTATGCATGTACCACAACACATTGTTCAAAGAGAAAAGTAGATATGGTCATGTGAGAATTAGCTCTACTTTTGGGGAGAAAATGTGAATGATTCTTTGGTTTTGGTCTGCCCACTTAAAGACTCAAAATGAAAATGGCTTTAGTCTTCAAGTACATGCATGTTGTGTCAATGGATCACACCATACATAAAATCTGATCCAAACTTTCATCTTGATTAAAGATTTCTGATCCAATGAGGGTCTGATTTCTTATCGCATCAATTTTGGATCAGTCATGTTCCAACCTCATAGCGAATAACCAATAATGTATGGATTTTGAATCCAATACGGTGTCCCGTTCCTATAAAATAGGATAGATGTTTATGTGACATGCTTTAGTTGGTGTTTAAAACACTTAGGGCTCCTAATCAAGCCGTTCATGTAGACCAACATGTTTATTTCCTAATCTAATTGTGTCACATAGACACTTATCCTATCTTTAGAAATGGGACACCGTATGGGATCTCAACTCTAATGTATGCTCTTTAGGAGTTTGATACCCAATATGAGCATTAATTCCGCGTGGCCACTTGTGAGGGCACACACTCACTCACCTGGTCTGTGTGATGTGCGGGCGTGGCATGTGCCCGGAGGAAGGGACCCACACACCTTGGCCCAGTCTCTAGCTCTTCCGATCCCACTAGTTGGATACTCCCGTCATCAAAAGGAAAATGCATGCTCTTTTTTTACAAAAAAAAAAATAAATATAATTCAAGATGTTCTTAAATGCTAACTTCACTTGCATTACGTCAAGTTATGGTTGGATAAGGGTCATGGTAACTGCATATATGAATACAAACCATGCCTAATGCCCACATGTAGGTTTTGTCTAGTGAAATTAGTTTTTGAGTCGTAATGTTGAAATTGACATCGTTTGGGACATTGGTGTGCATAGAATCATAGATGCTTCTCACTTGTATCTCGATGAAAAATCATTTATGATTCTATAGACACATTCATGTTGGCAATGTCTGAAACGATGTCAATTTCAATGTTATTTCAGCATTTTCCTTAGTTTTTATTATTATTAAGAGTCGTGATAATTTGACTTAGCCACATGGCATACTCAATCGACACCCTTGATGTGACAGGTTGAGGAACTGTACATCTGCTTTCCTCGGGATACAAAACTACACTTTTTTATAGGGAACTGTAGTTATGTATCTTGAAGAGAACAGATCTACGATTCTCAAGCCTGTCACGTCAGGGTGTCGGTAGAGTATGCTATGTGGCTAAATCAGAATCGAGTCTAAAATATTAAATTGATTGAGAGCTTGAATCGCCATGTACTATGGATTGTGAAAATTTAAAGGAGTTGTGATAATCTAACGCCCCCATCACAAAATTGTAGATCATTTGCCTTGGGATACAGTCCATGTATCTCGAGGAAAATAATCTATGGTTCTGTGATGGGGGTGTAGGTCGGGAGGGGGGCGTCAGAAAATCATTATTCAAATTAAAGAGAATTTTGATTTTGATTCCATTAATTTTAGAATTGAAGTTAGCAGAGACCGGAATCAAGAAAATTTAATGATTCCAATTTTGGATCATTTAGGAATGGAACTGAAACCAACCCATGGATACCCTACCCCTACCCTAATTTGATCATGATAAATATTAGAGTATTAGGATATGATGTATTGTATTATAGTGTACATTGATGAACTGATAAAAACATTATTGATCGATAGTGAGGTAGAAGTTGGAATCAAATCCAATAAGGATCATACCAGATCCAAAACCAATCTCATTAGGATTGGATTGTACCTTTATTGGTTCAGAGTTTTATCAAATAAAAAAATTGGGAATCTTATCTGATCTGATAATAAAGGGTCAGGATCGAATCAAATAAAATCCAACTTAAAAAATATATAAACAAACTTCATATATTTAAACAAAACAAAACCTAGTTTCTCACATTGTATCAAATCAGGGTCTTGACATGGTTTTAAATCTCGTCCGAGACAGCCAACGAGATGGATTGACAAGTCATCTCAAACCTAACGTGTTTTTGAACGAAACGAAATGAGACGAGACATTAAAACGAGTTTTAAAATCATGGGTCTTAGTGGTCGATCCAGAATTGATTCGTAAGTTATAAAATTGGATCCTTATCGAAACCCAAATCCCTTGTCCATATCTGAAGTTATTGAGTCAAAATGGATCGGTTTTGGTGTCTGATCCGATTAATTGACAGCCCTAATTTCTGTCCTGAATCAAACAAAAGATCATGACTGGAATTTAAGATTGTCAAACAAATACTCATTCACATTCCAACAACCTGTCCCAATCTCCTTTGAAATCTTCACTCATTTTTATTAATGTAAGATGTAAAATATTACCTGTTTTTGACTACAAAACAGTCCCACCAACTCTGCAGAACTTAATTGGTGGGCCATCTCTACAATGATCAAATAAGTATAAATATTGGGCCCACAAATTAAAGAGTTAATTATAAAAAATGAGCTTGATTGGTGATTTTTATTTGATTATTTTAGTAACACCCCCTGTAAAATTGGTGGTATTAGATTTACCCCCCTTGACAATAATATATATTTTTTATTTAATAATTTAAGTATTTAAAAAGCATTTTGAAAAAAATCAAAATTTCAACCTCGACTGATGGTCAAGATAAGGGTAACAAAGTCTTGAATTTTGCAAGGGGGTAAACTTAATATCACCAAATTTTACAGGGGGTGTTTATAAAATACCTTTTTTTTTATTTTTCAGCCTTGAAAGCATTGGGTTTCAAGGCCAATGAAACAAATTGCTCAAATCCATGACTTAGAAATCACCAATCTGGCTGATTTCTAATGTGTGGATCTGTGGGCCCAATTTAAGTATGCCACGTGGCAATTTTGGGGTTTAGGAGCTTTGAATGTAATAATAGTCCTAGACCATGACATCAGTTTCCCAAAGAATTGAAGTAATAATAGTTGTTCCACAATGAATCTCTCTATCAATCTGATCTGTCCTCCATTGAAAAAAAATGTTGAATTTTGTACATCAACTCAATGTGGCCTTCGAAGATGATGCATGGTGGGTCACCATCTTCTTCTTATAATTTCATTTCTGTGGTTGGAAACAAAGAAAGAGACCTCCACGTTTTAATCATTATTTGAGACACTCCCCAAGCCAAAACCTAGGTTTTCCCTGAGAGATGATGTAAAATGACCTAAATGCACTCTCTTCCAAGTCAAAACCTCTTGATTGTCATTTTCAAACTCTTATCTATAGGGTAAATAAATTTTAAATCCATCATTTTCAATTTTTTTTAGAAAAAAAAATTCCTATATTGTTCTTAAAGATTGAAGATGACTAATTTTGAAAAGAAAATCAAAATTTTTTTTTTTGACTAAATGTTGAAGATGAATAAATAAATAAACTAGCATTTTATTTTTCGACCCTCAACAGATGACTTCTAATCGATCTTCATTTTTTTTTTTTTTTTTTTGAATTTTTTTGTGACGATTTATTAATGAGAAATGCATCAACATTATTTTGACCATAAGGACCATGGGAACAACAGTACACTAGCGTAGAATGAACGCTAATGCCCTTTGCTAATCTCGATCTTCCCCATGACTGATCACAAGTTCACCTTACCCATAATAATAATAATAAATGGTAACATTAATAAATTGGTTTGATTGATTATGAACTTCATTTATTTATTTAGAATGGTATTTGTATAACGAGAATAGCTCATTTAGTATTATTTATATTTGGCAAACAATGAATATCCTGCATAGAGAATGAATATAACACAGATTCTTTTGTTTTTTTTTTAAATATTTTACCCTTATCTTCAACCTTTAGATTATATTTTCTTTAACTTTTATACCTCAAGGAAAGATAAGATCTTTAAAAGTAAGAGATTGAAATTTTGAATATAAATTTACCGTTGAGATTGAAGGTGACTGATATGAAGTAGGGAGATTGAAGAATTTGAAAATGGCTTTTTTTTTTTTTTGTTGAGAAAAATGTTTTTCTCTTTTAAAGTAGGGGATAATTGGTCTTTAAAATTGTAATTTTTTAATGACAATAAATTTGATATATAATTAATTTTATTTTTGATAATTAAAAACAAAAAGAGGTCGAGAGACCTACCCACATACAAGGGGGAAAGGAAAAAAAATCCTAGTTAAAAACAATAAACCAAATCCCATCTAAGTAAAAGATCTTCCTAAAAACACCCTTAAATTCTATAACCAACTAATGAATTTAATTTTTAAAATTAATCACTTATTCTTTAGATTATACTAGAGAAGGTGGTGCACACATATAAAAAGGGTTATCTGTAATTTAAAATATTTATTAAAGGCTCTTAGAATAGTAAAAAATTATATGTTCGCAATTTTGAAAACTAACAACTGTTATTCAAAGAAAATAGGCTGCAATTTTCTTGATTTTGACAAAAATTATCTTTTGATTATATTAAGTTTAAATGTAAAGGTGGGAGTATTTGTGAGTTCCAAAATTTGGTGTAGAACCACCTCTACTCCGCTTTTTTAATTTTTTTTTTTAACGGAAAAGCAAGAAGTGAAGAAAAACAAAATAAAAACAAACAACACTGCCATCCCACCCATCACAAAGAGAATCCCATCTAAACACAAAATTCTCAAAAGATAATCCCAAGAAACTCTTGTTAACCTTCGATTAAAGGTAAAAGCAGACTCAAAATATCCAATAACACATTTTGAAACATAGTTTCCTTCACATGGAAGACCCTGTTATTTCTCTTTTTCTAAAGACCCCAAACAATAATTGAAAGAAGAGCCTAAAGATGTTATTTTTCAAGAGAGAAGATATTGAAACACACCTTCCTTCCAAAAATGAAAAGAACGTATGAGGTAAAATCCAATCAACCTGGAAATGTGTTAGAAAATGCATCCAAATGCCCCAAGAGAAAGGATAATGAATAAAAGTATAATTAACAGATTCCCCATATATGTCATACATACGGGACAAAAATTTTGGAATAATCCAACTACGTAGAATCAAATTATCCGACGTAAGAATCCCCCCAAAGGAGGCTTCACCTTCTCTCATTATGTTATTTAAGAAAGAAAAAAAGAACTCCATTATTTTTCAATAACAACTATGGTATCACTACTTGAGCATCAGATGCATCACTCATGCCACTGCCAATATGTAATGATTTTAGAAAAGCTGCCTGGGCATTTTGTGTGAGATTTCCCAATGGTATTTGAAGGGCTCAAAATTATTTGAGATCCCTCAATTTCATACCAGATTTCTTCCCTTTAAATTTTGTGTAATAGAGCATAAAATCGGTCAAATTGTAAACTTGACCAAAGAAATGTTTTCAGGTGGAGCTGTACGGGTATCTGAAATGGGGAAATCTGACATGAAATTGAGGAAGCCGAATAATTTTGAGCCCTCAAGTATTGAAAACGATACACAAACATTTCTCAGATTTTCCTTTAGCATTGGAGGCTCCATGTCAAATAGAGAATATAGCTTTTAAGACTAGTAACCTCTAATACCCGACCAACGTGAGTTCATCGATGGACAGATCAATTTTTCCAATTCTTTCACACGGTTTTTATTCTACATGACACCAATAACAGTATCCAAGTCAGATATTTCAGAAAAACCAAACAGATGTTTTGATCAAATGCTTGAGAAGTCAAAGTGAATCCAAATGTTAAGAGTGCTAAGTAAAAGATGTAGAAACAGAATGGGAGTACTTTACATGATTTACATTTTACTCTTACTGAAGTAAGATCTTCAATTTTTCTCTCTGTAGTCATCAACTGTCTCGAATCAAATTGACCGGCTCACTCAAAACATACTTAGGAATTTCATACTTGGCACCTGCGGTAGAGGTTCTGTTAGAGATCAAATAATTTTTTCAAGAGTTTTGGATGCATACAGGACAATGGAGAATAAAGTAAAGGAATGGTGTATGATAGATAATATACCTCTTTCATCATAGCAAGTTGTCAAGTCAGCACTTGAAACGATGACACCAGCACTGTCAACTATTGCTTGTGCAAGTGTTAAATCAGCTTCAGCTGCCGCTCGCAGTGCATCCCATATCTCTGAAAATAATATGGTTCTTGATGTTAGTAATCATGTCTCACTATGTTTCGACCTGCATTGGAAATGCCGCTGAACTCTTTTTTTTTTGGAGCTGCAATTGGCGCCCCAAAATTTACTTATTATTTATCACCCCAATTAAAGATTAAAACACACTAGTTCAAAAATTACTAAGGCTTCGCTAAAATTATAATCTCAACATTACAAAACATTATAAAACTCGTTCAAACAATTTCAGTAGTTGTTTACAATTATGATTAGGCTCATAAAATAGAAATCTAGAAAAGAAAACAAGAGTTTCTATTGGCACCCCAACTTCAACTTATTCTCAACTATTCACTTACTTTCTTTATTTTTTATTGGGGTGTAATAAGTAAAGTTGGGGTGCCAATAGCAGCCCTCTCTCTCTTTTTTTTTTTTTTTTTTATCAGTAAAATTTGTTGAATTTGGCTTATTGAAAAATGAAAACTCGATACTTCGCTCAAGTTCTTTATTTAAAATATTAGTTTTACAATGAGGCTACTCTTTAACATTCTTTCATCAGTTGAATACATTTTGGGTAGAGAAGATAGATACACTTGTCGAAAAATAACTACAGCATAATACTATTACTACAAGGATGTTTATCTAAGGTAACCTCCAACCATCCCCTCTGACACAGACGTTTACACATTAAACTGAGGGTGTGCTTGGAAGCGGTAGTTAGTTGGATTTGGAGTTGGAGTTGGAGTGAGTGATTTTGAAGTATAGAAAGCTTGTTACATAAGAATTGACCCTAATAAGTTTCAGCAATCTCACAGTTGGATGCACAGTCGGAATTTTTTCTTCAACCTACCTTTTATGAAAGAATAGTCCATTGAAATCAAAGTTCTCGTCCTACTTCCCAGTTAAACTTCTCATGACAGTTAGAGTAGAAGACATGGTAGATTCCACTTGAAGATTATCACCATTGAAATCGAAGTTCTTGCACATGTCAATTGAGGAAAAAAAATATCCAAAAGTTTAAACAAGATCCTAGAACAAATATAACTATTATGGAGATATAAGGATATCTAGGGATGCCCACAACAAAAACAGTTCACCTTAGCTCCCATTGAACCCAGTCATCATGGTCATGTCCATGTTGTGTCTAGGTCCTAGGAGTGTAGTGGAATTTTTTGGAAACATGGGTCAATATGATTGGGCTGATGGGCTCAAATTTGGATGCTTTCATTCTTTATGCACGAAAAGATTTAGCATCCTTTTTGAGGAAACATGAATGGTTACAGGCCAAAGAGTCATGGGAGTATCTAAAACCTTGCAAGTTGCAATCCATTTCTGTAACCAAAGCTACTTTTGAGTATTTTCTCCGCTATTTTTCCTTTCAAAATCAATATTGCTTGCTTGTGTCGCATCGTATGCATGGCCTTTCTTTGGCTTAGTTGCAGGTCAAGATAGCAAGCACAGCACACCTAGCATTACAAAGATCATGCCTATGAGAATTGGTACTAGAGTGAACTTCCAGATCCTATAATTCATCTGGAACTACAACTAGAAAGTGACTATTGCTGACAAGCCACAAGCACCAAAGATGAATAGAGAGAGCCTGGATATCCTTGAAGCTCAAATGGCCAATCATGACGGAACCGTGAATGGAGTGGCCCAACTAGGTGAACACCTTGACAATGTCATGAAAATCAAGAAAGTGTTGGCACCACGATGCAGCAATATTGATAGGGTCATTGGCGCATTGTTGATGTGGGAGACAGCTCAGGACAATAAGATGTTGGGTTGCCGAGTGCAAATCCAAGGGAGCTAGGAGCAATACAACAATAGTGTCCTAGGGGCACCTAAAGCAAAGGGTAGAGGTGTCGTCAATCATCGAACAGAGGGTGGTGATGCTTAGGTTTGTCAAACATAAGCAAGTTACTAAGCCAAATATATTGGCATCATGGGATTGACGCTGGTTGGTGCAACAAGCTGCAAAAGCTTTTTGAGAATGGGTGCATGGGTAGCCAAGGGCATCTTGGCGAGAATAGTATAAGTAGGCAAGGCAAATTGAGCAATGGCGCATTGGGTCATGGAAGCGAGAAATTTTTGTTTCTCCAAGCGCTGTGGGGTATTCGTTAAGCTTGAATGAGAACGCAACAAGGTTGAGCACGTTTGTTGGGCTTGACAATAACGTGTGCACATAGAGCCAAACAAAGTTGAATGAGGGCAATGGGCTTCGGTTCACTTGGACAATGATGGTGTAAGGTAACAAGTTTTTTGGGCTGCCATAACGCAAGAAATAAGGCCCATGGCACTAGATTAATGCAAACCAGGTTATCGAGTGCCAAGGTGGAGAATTGTTGGGAGAGAACGCAAGGGACTAAGATGGGAGCATAGGCATTGGGTGAGCAATGTCTTCCAACACTCAAATGCAAGTGTAGACACTTGGTGAGATAGCTAGCAAAGAGCAAGCATAGGACACCAAAAGGAGGCAACTTTTGATACTACAATGTCAATTGGTGTAGAACATAATGTAAGCATTATTGGCATAACAAAGTCATGGGTGTTGAGAGGAGCAAGCAAATTTACGATAAAAACTTCAGGGATGCCAAGAGACAGGCAACTTTGGCATGGAAAGAGGTGTTGGTGGCACTGGAGAGCGTATTGGGGCCAAAAGTCAAAAGGGTATAATTAAATGCCGATAGTTTCCTGTTGGACTAAGGCTAACAGCATCTAAGGATTGACATAGATGCATCAATGCCAACAGAGTATCAATCCCAAGCAACAAAGAATGTCAAAAGAGTTGACGTTGTAACATAGTGTCAAGGGGTAGTTCCCAACAATATGAAGTTAAGCAAGTAGTTTTTTGGTAATTTGCAAGACCTGATAGTGAAAATAGAGGAGCACCATGAAAGTATTTTTGGTAAATCACTGGCCCAAGGCCATTGAAGTTAAAAGACAAGGTTTAAAATCTCGTTTCAAGACAATATAAAGATCAAGAGAAAAACTGGAGTGATTTCAACTGAACATTCCAAGACATTCAAAACATTCAATGTTTCACATTAATTTTTGGCTCAAACCAAAATGTGCTGCCAAAACATTTTAAACCAACACGAAATTTTGAACATGGATAAAGGAACACCTGAGAGGCGATTTTTTATATTTATAACTTGTTGGACACAGATCAACTAAGCCAAAACAATGATGAGAGGGGATTTTTTTCAAGTAGTTTGATAAACCTGAGGCAACAGAGTTATAAGAACATGATGAGAAGCAGTTTTGCAACCTATTCGACCCAGGATTTTTATTATTATTATAGGAATGCAGTGAAACATTATTTTGCAACTGGATGGGCCCGGGCCACTGAACTTAGAAAACGCCTTGAGAGAAAATTTGTCAGCAAGTTACTGACTCAGGGAAATGAAGCTAGAGGAATTCCCTACGAGGTGGTTTTGGTGACTTAATGGACCCAGGCCAACAAAGTTGGAGGAACAACATCAAATGCAGTTTTACAACTTGTTGAACCTGGGCAAGGGTAGTCAGGGGAACACCATGAGGGGCGATTTGGCAACTTATTAGATGTCGTCATCCAAGTTAAAGGACTGTAGGAGAAAGACTAGTGCACGTCTTAGGTGCACTAGTGATGATGCTTGGGTTGTACTAATATTAGACAGAAGCAAGCAAGGAACCAAATGGTCAATAAAGTGCAATGCACAAAGGCGGAGAAATTGCTGGTGTTGGATGCCAAGATGGAAAAGGAAAACCACTTTTGGAGTGATGACATAGTGCACAAAAGTGTAATAGGCAGCATGTGTCAATGTGACTTTGAGCAAAGGTTGCCTTGGTGGTATGGGTGTCGAGCACTGGGTTGGTTGTAAGCGAGTTATCAAAGTTAGAGCGGAGTATATTTTCCCAAGGAGGTGTTACATGGTATCAAAAAGATGGTCCCTCTCTTTAAGAGCCTTGGGTCCCTTGTGTGTGTGTGTGTGTGGTGGGGGGTGGTTAGGTTTAAATAATTCAAGACAGGGTTTTGATCCTAGGTCTATTGTATTACCACTCACAGACTTTCCCACCTCACCAAGGTGGCACCTTCACCCATGGGATCCTATACATATAAGTGTGGGATATAAAAGGATGATGATGTCAACAACTTTTTATGGCTAATGTCATAAGCACTAACACATGTCGGACAAAGTTATCACATGAAAAATATAGCGACCTAGTCAATCAAGCTCCACATGCCATCAACTCCTCCATGAGAGATCTCGCTTGGGCATCCTAGTCCATAAAAAATGGCCCCTGAACAAAGTGGGGGGAACATGTCTCCTCCCCAAACCACCAAACCTTACTCTTTTTTTTTGTGGATAATTGTACCCGTAGCGCTTGGGTATATCTGATGGAACCTAAGAGCGGAGTATATTTTCCCGACTTTTCATAAAATGATATGCACCCAATTTGATGAACCTTTAAAAAACTTAAGATACGACAATGGAGGGAATAGTTTTTCTGGTTTAAAGTTATACCTTGCTGAGCATGAAATTGAACATCACAATATATGTGCAGAAGCGCCACAACATAATATTGCCAAATAGACATCTCCTTAAGCTTGTGTGCACTCTTGTTTGCTATGCAAATTTTAGGAAAAAAATTGGTTTGAAGTTGTTTTTTTATATAAGTAAAAGTTTTATTAATGAGAGTACAAGAAGTCCTCGAAGGAAAGGAGCAAACAAGCCACAAACAAAAACAACAAACAAAGACACTATCACTCCTTGATTACATTATCCTATCTAAATATAAAATCTTCCAAAAGGAAGCCCCTAAATTCCTTAAATTGCTTGCTCCAAAAGAAGAGCAAACCAAAAATGTTATAGAGAAGCTCTTGCATGTTACTCTCAGTCCTATCAAAAGTGCGCATATTCCTTTCTTTCCACAAACCCCAACAAATAACAAAAGGCGTTAGCTTCCAAAGAATCTTCAACCTACCAGAGAAGGATGGGGACTTCCAACCAAATAGAAAAGAGACAAGTGAGCCAGGAAGACACCAAAGAGACCTTAAATAATAAGAGAAAGTATGACTAGACAAGAAAAACCATCTCACAGTGAATGAGAACGTGGTCCACAGACTCACCATTAACTCTACACATGCAACATGGGGAGTCTATTAAAAGTCGCCAACCACATGACAAAAGAAACCTTTGAAGGAATCTTAGAAGCCCAAATAGCGGAATAAGAGAAACACACTTCTTGGCGGCCTTCAAGAAGCAAGTAGAAAGAACTAATAGGGAAGCGACTACCAGCACAAGGTTTCCACACTCGACGACCTGTCCTATCCAACGAAGGACCCGTCAAGGTTAGTAATTCAATGATAAAGATTGCATCATCAATTTCCTAATCATTCAATCTTCTTCCAAGACCGAGATCCTATGACTCACCCCTCTCATTAGGAATCAGAAACGCAGAGACATACATTCTTTTCCTCACGGATAAGGAATAAAGACGAAGGAACAAGAACTTTAAGAAGGTATCACTGCACCAACGATCTTCCCACAAACGAATACGATCTCATATACCCACTTCAAACCGAATGTGCTCACCCAAAGAAAGTCCCATCTCAGAGATACCTCTCCACACTCCACACCCAAAAGAAAGTCTACTCGGCTTAGTCTCCCAACCAAAAGGATCCTCCCTGAACTTAGCTGCTATTAGTTTCCTCCAAAATTCCTCCTTCTCAACTCCAAAATGCCAAACCCACTTCCCCAACAATGCACTATTAACGGATCTAAACCTCCAAATCCCAAGGCCACCCAACTTTCTAGGCAGACATCTTAACTTCCAATTCACCATATGGAACTTACAATTACCACGACTATCATTCCAAAGGAAATCCCTCACCAATTTTTGCAATTGATCTTTAATTTTGCTAGGCAGAGTGAAAAGTGAAAAAAAAGTGGATTGGAATGCTAGAAGGGTGCTCCTAGTTAGAATCAATTTCCCCCCTTTTGAGAGATGCTTTGATTTCCACGAACCTAGTCACCTCCTAACCCTGTCCACAATCATCTCCCAAGGCGTAGAAGATTTGTAGCAGCACCCAGGTGAAGACCCAAATAAGAGCAAGGCAATGAATCAACATGACAACCCAAAAAATATGCCCAAGCCTCGATATCAGGGACACCACCAATAGCATAGATTTGGCTCTTCCTCAAATTGATTGGGAGACCAAACACTACCTCAAACTAGTAAATCAAACCTCGAAGAAAGCACACTTGGCTAGGAGAAGCATCCAAAAAAACTAGCATGTCGTCAACAAACTGCAGGTGGGTAACTTTAGGCCCGAGTTTTGTAGTACAAAACACCTTATGAACTTCTTTGTCCAATTTGACCATTATTTCCTTTACCTCCAAAAGTATTTTGGTGTTTTGTTATTATGTCCATGTCCATCGTCCTAACTGCACAAAGTTCAATCTCAAGGCACTCAAATATATTTTTCTTGATAAGGATTACAAGTGATACCATCCCAAGTTACGAAAAGATTGTGTCCTTTTATGATTCTGTTTGTTTTTTCTCTTTGATATATCTCTCTTCATGGGAAAATATTTATGGTGAAGAGGAGTACCTATTCCATTATTTGGTCCTATTCATCCTTCTACATTTGATAACAACACTTTAAAAATATTGACTTGAAAGTATAAAGAGAACAAGGGAACCACAACTACAACCACCACCACAATCGGTCAGCCACACCAGTCACATTCTTCTAATCCTGGCAATTTCTCTTCACTTGCTCTCATTGATGATTATCATCTTCCCATCACTGTTGAAAGGGCAAGCACACATCATCCTATCTCCAATTGTAGTATCTCCAGCACTTCACTAGTTTGTTGTTTCCACCTCTTTCAATTATTATGCCTACTATTTTCATAGAAAGCTTTGCCCGAACATGAATTGAAGGATTCGATGTATGAGGAAATGAATGCTCCAGAGAAGAATGGTAAGTGAGAATTGATTGATCCTCCTAGGCAAAACAGTTGATTGGATGCAAATGGGTGTTCACCATGAAGTACACCGACGTAAGTTCCATTAACAGATATAACAAGATGCTTGTGGCTAAGGGGACCCCTATAAAATAGAATATCAAGAAACCTTTGCACTAGTAACAAAGATGAACATCATCAAAGTGATATTGTCCCTTGAAGCTAATTTCTCATGACCATTGCACCAAACAGACATGAAGAATGCAGTTTTTCATGGTACAAGAGGTGTACATGAGAACACTAATAAGTTCCAACCTCCATGGGGCAAAGAAATAATATCTATAAGCTCAAGAAGCTTTGTATGGGTGAAACAATCACCAAAAGCATGATTTGACAGATTCAGAGGAGCATTGAAGAAATTGGGTTACAGTCAGAGTTGGACTGAGCATACACTTTGCTGAGCATACACAAGACAATATAACTACCTTGATCATCTATGCTGATGACATTGTGGTTACAAGGAACTCTCCTGAAAAGATTAAATTCCTCAATGAATACTTAGGGAATGAGTCTGCGATAAGAGATTTTAAGGCCATTGAAGAACTCCTCAGTATTGAGGTCGCCATGTCTAAAAGAGGGATTTTTATCTTAGAGGAAGTACATCCAGACCAGTTAACATACCAATTAAGCAAAATCACAAGTTGAAGGATCAAGAAAATTATTCTCTGATGTAGGTAGCTTCCAATGATTGGTGGGTCTTTCAATTAATATATCTCTTAATCGATTGGATATAGCCCTATGTTGCAACCATTGTTAGTTTCATGCATGCTTCAAAAATCACTCATCTTGACAGGGGAGGATTTACAGTGGGGGCACTTGCCCCCACAAGAATTTTCAAAGTCTATGGATCAGTAAGCTATTGCAACAGATTTTAGTGGTGGATTAAAAAATCTGCCACTATTGCCCCCACAAAAAAAAAAAAAAAAATCCTTTTAGTTGCCCCCACGACTATTTTTTTAAGAAGCAACTTGTTGCCATTCAAGCTAGTGCCGAGGTAGAATACAAGACCATGGCACATGGAGTATGTAAGTTACTGTAGCTCAAGACCTTATAACCAGTAGTCCAATAACAGGACTGCAATGAGCATTGCGCATAACCTAATTCAGTATGATAGAACAAAACATATTGAGGTCGATTGATATTTTGTCAAAGAAAAGCTAAAGAGAGGCCAGACTTGTGTTCCTTATTTGAAGACAAACCAACAATTGACGGATATATTGACTAAGGGAATTAGCATGAATCATATGATAGATTTTTAAGCAAGTTAGGCATGATAGATATCTACATGTTTATGTACTCTTTGGTCTTTATACGGGCTTGTAAGAGCGTTATTGTCTAGTTACTTTCGTTAATATAAAAGGAAATGTGAGTAATGATCATGGGACATGATTCCCAATGATTCCCTCTTTTCTCTCTTTCTTTTTTTTTCTCCACCTTGAAACCCTAGATCTGCACCAAACCTTCCACTTTTTCCGGAATGTTTGGGGCCTGGAAGCTATAAAGAACTCATCTATTTTCTTTCTTTTTATGGTAAGTTCTTCCTACAGTAATCTTAGAACACTTACCTAAAGTGAGCAACATTCGATAGTCAAACTTCAAAAGTGCTCCTACATGGAACTCCCACTCAATTTCACCAGCAAATTTCTGAACTCCACTGCCCATTAAGTTACATAGGCACCAGCACTTTTAAGTACAGAAAAGCTAAGCTTCCAAATGGGGTTCATCAAGTGGTACATGCTTAATGTCAAGTGTAAGATGGTTACTCAAAAACCTAATCTGACCTATGTTCAAACTCCATACTCTATTACTAAACCCAATTCAAGGCAGTTGATTATCTTTCTTTAGCCAAGTCTCCTTCCTCAAAAGTTGGTGCTCCATTTTTAAGTTACAACATGTTGTATTAAAAAATGAAATGTAAAAGTATAAGGAAATAGAAAAGAAACATTTCCAATGAAGAAAAGAAAAATAAACCGTACAATGCATGGATAATATAACAAACGTTGGTTAAGTCTTAGAAAATGACAAATTCCCAGTTAAGGAAAAATCTTCCAAAGCAGCTATTTATTGTTTGTTTGCTGGGTAAGAGCACATAGAGACCCCTGATGAGTACATGTGAGCAGCTTATTTGCATTTTTAGACAGATGTACTGCCCAGAGTCTGTGACAATGGTTGAGGATGTCAAAAAGTTAGAAAAATTGGATTGCAATGAAAAAGGGGAGGGGGGGTTCGACCCCAGGTCTGTGGTTACATGAAGGCGAGGTGGCACCTTCATGTGTTCAAGCACTGTTTGCGTATTGAGTTTCAACAGATGTGAAGTTTAATGGCATGAAAATACATAGCGACAAACAAATATCACTAAGCCGACTTCACTTTTATGATATGGAACATTTTGTTGCTTGGTTAATTCCCACATAGTAACCAGGGTATTAAGGTTTCATTTCAAACAATGAATTTTGAGACAAGAAGAAAAAATAGGAAGAAAGAAAACAATCTGGTCTTTAGCTTTGTCTTCTCATTCACCAACTAAGGAATAGCATGTTTGTGTATTAAGCCATTTTAACAATGTTGAAAATATGAATTCTAATTACGATAATCATCTTAGTTACAGGAAAAATCTAAAGTTCTTTTCTTTTTTCTGTTTTTCTTTTGATAAGCAAGAGAGTTAGTGGTTGGTAATTAGTCGGTGAAGGCAGGTTTTGAACCCAGGATGTGGTATCAACACTCACAACTTTCAAGTTTGTACCTTCAGGGAAAATCTACAGCTCATTTTGAAATGAAGTTCTTAAAATGTATCATAGCATGTGCGCAAATGTCATCATTAACAACGAATAACCTATTGATTTATGTAACCAGAGAAAGAGTACCTTTCCGGCCACCATAGTGAGGAGCAGTGTCCCAAAACTCATCACGCATCTGATTTAGTTGTATCCTTGTTATTGGCTGAGAATGTTTCCAAGGCCTTGGCTTTCGGATCTTTTTTATGCCCTCTGAGATCATAACATAAACCAACACCAACAATTATATTAAAATAAGGCTTCTAAAAATATTTGCCTCTCGTTTGAGGGGTCAGTGCATCACAAATGGTTAGAACATCGGTTGGGCAGTTAGGTTTTCCATGACCCATGAGCGCATGGTATGCCTGAGTCCTGTATAACATCTCTTAACATATAAACGGCAATATAATTCTAGCAAAGTATCTCGATAATAACCAGACTTCAAGCTGCCAGTTTTGACAATATTAGAGTCAAAGCATAACAACACAGAATGTTTTTTTTTTTTTGCTAGGCAAGCAAGGTTGTTAGAAGTAAATGTGAAGTGTGAAGATAGGTTCAACCTGATTTGAGCCTAGGTTATGGGATCAACACTCCGCATGCCTTTACCAACTTTGCTAAGTTGGATTAAAAAATAATATATGTGACGTGTGTGTCAGGCAAGATAAGCATTTCAAGCACGTGAAGTCATAATATTTCCTTTTATAACCTCATACAATTCACAAAGACACAATATATAACCTGTGTATGTCAGGCGAGATAAGCATAACAAGCATGTGAACACAACTCAAAAAATTTCCTTTTCTAATCAGTGATAGATTTCAATATCTTCATTAATTATGCAGCTGCGAGCTCAACATAATTCCTGCCCTTAGACCACATTAGTTTGTGACACAAATGCTTCAAGGAACCAGTATCCTCAACACTGATCTATTGTGGATCCATGAATTTCCAGATTGATAGTATCTATCAAAAAAAAAAAAAAAAAACAGAAAAAATTCCAGATTCATAGTGTTAGGCTATACAAACATTCCATTAACCAATCCAATTAGACCGAGTATCAAAGTAATTGCAGCAAAACCTGACCTGTTGACCCTTGGTTTCTCCTGCGATAAAAACATACTAAGTAATTGTCTGCCTTGTCAGACCATAAATGAAAACACATCTGGAGAATTGGATTAATTTTTATTTATTTATTTTTTGGGGAGGGGGATCATTCCCGAAGAAAATGCACATCTAGATTAAGGACAAAAGAGAGGCATCTAATGGAACACATCTATCAGATATCGCTGTTTGGCAGGGCAGAATGCTTACCGAAGTTGCAAGTAACATATTTTTCAGGAATAGCTAGAATGTTATAGGAGCCCACTGCAACTGAGGTACTGATTGCAAGACAACTAAAAAATGCGGGAGAGGATGCCAGCTGGCTAAGTTTGTAAAATTCGTGTGTTCACTATCATGAACTGGATACAGAACCCGTCCTCACCCCCTAACTGGCTATCCAAACCAAAATAAATAATAGATGAATATATAGATGTTATAAATCTCATTTTTTTTGCTTCGGTAATCAAGGGTACATGCAATGTTTATCTATCTATCCACTGCCAAGAAGTGCAAAGATACCATATATGCCAAAGGTCTCAATTAAGAATGCCTGCAATTACATTTATCTATTGCATACGTAGTACATGCTCTCAGACAACAATACACAGTATGGTCAGAAAGCATGAAGAGAAAATTTGAGGCTGTAATTGAAAAAAGGAAAAATAATTTATGGCCATCAATCTGTTTAAAACTCAGCAACTGAAAATGCAATAGTACATAAGTAATTGGTATTATCATATACACTGGAACTGGAGGACCTTCGTCCAATAAAACACCTATGAACAAAACCATAACCACGACACTTTAGACACTGAAGTAATATAAATGCCAGATAACCAACTTGGTGAATATGACTGAGAAAAAAGAAACTTAAAAACCTGGGTAGTAGAGAAGAATTTCTATTGAAATACCAAATGTAACTCTGATTGTGATATTATTACGAGAACATACTAAACATATCTACATAATTTTGCAACCATAAATTATTTACCTGAGACATCAATGATTTTCATCATGACAGGTACAAACTCCATACTAGCAGCACAAGGAAGAAGAGGAAATCAAAATATCTAGACTTTCTTCTAATTTTTTTAAGCTTGCATATTTACTAAAATGATGAGTAACACACACACCAAAAAAAAACAAAAAAAAAAAAGAGTCTGGACCAAATGCGGGACAAAACACATCAATCATATGCTCCCACATCCCTACCGTAGTAAGGTCAACTACATAGCATGGCACACAGGCATCAAAAACACTCAAGGGACACTTTTCACCAAGGACCAAAGCTCACTTAGCCAATGCCTGACTAAATGTGAAAAAGAAGGCAATTCGAAAATGTACATCTAAGAAATTAGATCAATAATTGATAGGGGATATAAAAAGGGTGAAACAGACAAAACCACCACACTTGCAAGTTGTAACCTTACTTAAAAGAAATGTTAGTGAATCCGAACAATTCTCACTCGTCGGAAATTGCCCTTTGTTGGACTTCATGTTGACCCTAGGTGACTAGCTAACAATATAGATGGTGATCCCATAATTACCTATTTCACAAAGATAGGTACCTAAGGGAAGTGGAACCCAACCATGAGCAACATTTTTTTAATATGCAAGAGACATCCAATTTTATTCGCATCAATCTCTCACATCATCATCATACACCTTTGACTAGCTACTAGGATCACCAAAATGAACTCTATTTCACTGCTTAAATCTACCATGAACCAATAATTAGGAATGTTCCTCTATATCTCTTCTTACTATTTCAATCTATGCCATTTTTTTTACTTCTCTCTGACACTTTTAGATCCCACAAATTACATCAAGCACTCTTTCCATCTCCTATTGGAGTTGTTCATAAATCTCTTCGAATGATCACATTTTTGCTTTCCTTCCTATTCTTATGACTCGTCCATCTCGCCGTCCTCATTTCTATTATGCTCAACAACCGCAATCTCTCACATAAACCTTTTAAATCACATAATCTTATAAGAACTAACATCATATAATTCAACTACATTAAACATTGAAATTCGCAAAAATAGTGGGGAAAAAAAAAAAAAAAAAACAGCTTCATACTTCACCATTGGAAACAATATGTCAAAGAAACCTAAGATTTCCAAGATTCTTCAACAAAATCCAATTGCAGCGATGCAAAAGCAACATGTGGAAACTGATCTAAGCAATGAATTAAAATGCCTGTCATATAAACATAATCAACCGACTAAAATCCAAAAATCGCACAGAAATATAAAACTTATCACCGATTTAGTACAAATTATGAGAAATATAAGAACAAATATTGAAATACGGAGAAAAACTTAAAAACCTAAATTGGATACAGAGAATAAAGAATCTCACCATCTCCTTTGGTTTGAGATGATCCAGCACAACCCATCGTATCTCTATTTCACTCAACCAGTTGGAGAATAACAGAAACGAAACAGAGAATTTCAGATACTCGTCATTAACGAAGATCAAATTAAGCTCCTCTGTGAGATAAATGCATCAGATTTCAAACAAATTCCTGTAGTATTAACTTGTTCTTATTCTCCGAGAGAGAGAGAAAGAGAGAGAGAGAGATTTTTATTTATATTTGTCTTCGCTTTTTCAAGCCCTTTCTGCGCAAAATGACGGCTCAAAGACAGCTATTAGTAGAGACTTTCACTTCTTAATTTAGAAGGATTTGCCCTCTCTTTTGTTTGGGTTAGAGGTGTTCAATCGGGTAAGGGTAACCAACCATACCGAACCGGATATCTGGGTTTTGGTCTGGTTTGAGGTTAACCTGAAACCAAGATCGATAAGATCGGGTTTGGGTTCAGTTCAGACCTGTCAAAGATGGCTTAGCCCAACACCTGGTTGATTGGGTTTAAAATTGGTCCGGTATGATTCGGATCCGGATTGTGGGTAAAATTGATCAGATTGCTATAAAATGCCAAAAAAATGCTATAAAATCCAATAATAAAAAATAACTTTTAGATTTAAGATTGAATAATAATTTCAAAATAAATTTACAAGAAGTAAATAATAATTACAAAAAATAAAGAATAAATAACTTGAGATATTTTGGAGTAAGAGAAGAAAAGAGAACTCAATTTCTTTCTACCATGTTTGGATTGATAGAGAGAACTTGGGACAACTTTTGAATTTTAAATAATCTTAAAAGAGTCTAGGGGCATAGTTAGAATTATAAAATATTTTAAAAGGGTTTCTCTCCATTTTTCTCCACTTTTGGAGAGAAAGAAAAGTCAACTTTTTTTCTCTCCTCTTCTCTCCAATTATTTTCTCTTCTCTTCCCATTTAACAATCCAAACAACTGAAATTGAGAGAAACTCATTTATTTTATCTTCTCTTCTCTTCATTTCTCTTAATCCAAATACATCATTAACGAATTTTATAAATAAGTTTGGTGTTACAAATTACAAAGTACAAATTATTTAAAATGAAAAAAAAATTACAATTTAGAAGGATGATGTTTGCATTACATTACATTGAGTGTATCCCAATTAGGTTGGCACCTACTCACCTATCTATCATTTGCACTATACCCTAAAATGAAATAAAATATCTAATCAAATTTAAAGTTCTCCAATATCATCCATAAATTTTGAAATTTTTTTTTTCACTTTTAGCGAGAAACCAATCATTCAATCAAATCAAGGCTTGCACGGTCTCCGATGATAAATGACACTTATACGAAGAGAGAGTTCTTTCAACTGCATTAGAAATAAACTTAGATGCAACAGTAGAAATATGAATTGTTAGTAGATCACGTGTCATTATGGAAAGCACTCGATATTGTCCAGAATATGTCTTTCACCATTTTAGTAAACTAATCTCTTCATCATCAGGTAAACGTAATGACTCAGATTCTAAATATTGACTTAGGTGGTGTTTGTTTCCGCTTCAAAACGCGGATTTCAGTGCGTTTGCGTTGAAAATCTACCGTTACATCCGAAATCACCGTTTGTTACAAATTTGCGTCACGAATTTGCGTTTTTAAACGCAACTTTGAAAAGCTCCTTAGACCAGCTTTTTTTTCTCTGCGTTTGTGGGAGACACAATCACCGAAAAACGGTTCGAATGGAAAGACGGATATGTCCCCATCATTTTCTTCTTCTCTTCTTCTCCTCTGTCGACCGAACACACAACTCTCTCTCTCTCTCTCTCTCGCACTGTCGCACAGATCTCTCTCTCTAGTGCACAAATCTCTCTCGCATATATATAAATATATATTTCTCTCTCTCTCTCTCTCTCTCTCACTGATCTCTCTCTTGCACAGTTCTTTCTCCCACATTTTTGTCTTCTCTAGCACAGATCTCTCTCTCTCTCTCTCTCTCTCTCTGTTCTTCTCTTCTTCTCTTTACTGTCGACAAAACCTCTAACAGATCGGTCTCTCACTTCCACAGATCTTAGAACAAGCTTCTTGACACAGCTCTTAATCTTCTTCTCGACAGCACCCCACATCAACTTGTTTTTGATGTTTAACTTGGATTCGATTTTTCTTCGTTTTGGTTTGAATATTAATGAAAAATTATAAATTTTTGGGGGTTTTATTAATTTTGTTCAATCTGTTTTCCTGTTGATTTTTCGTCTCTGAGTTTTGTTTACATCAATCTATATATATAACTCATTCGCATTTAGATGATTCGAATGGTGGTGAATTAGGGAAGAAAAAGTAAATTAGGATTTTTCATAACTAATATAATCTATTATTTTTGTCATTGTTGTTAGATGGCGGAGAAGACTTGTGTCAAGTGCCTTCAGAAGGAATATGGAGCACTCTGCAAGGTATCTAACTGTCTTTTATTTATTTTTTGCTCTTAGTATTATTAGTATTTAGTGAAATTTATCTGTTAACTTCCCTATCCTTATCATTCATAAATGTTGTTACTTACTTTTGTGCAAAAACATTGGTTTGCCTATTTTATCATAATTCATAAATCAAGGAGATACTAACTTAGTTATGTTCCACTTAATAAAACTCTCAGGGTATAGCCACATTTCTGACTGTAGTTTTAGTCAAATTATAATTGGAAGCTTTTTATTTTGTTTTATTTTCTTGTGTTGTATATGCATAATGAGTTTATTTCACTTATGAACTATCATTTATTCTGGACATGAATGTAGTCATGTCTGTTCAGCAACCTTGCTACATTTTTTCCTATTTTATGGGCAGATTATTGCATAGACTATTCTGTTCTGTTCTATTTAAATCTTTATTGTTCCAACATTGTATACAATTGAATGTTTGTGCAGTTATTATCTTTCGGTTTTGTCATGCTTGACGCATTGGTGTATTAGTTGACAGGTTGTTATATCATATTCTTCTATAAATCTTCCGGTATTGATGTATGTGCTTGTGTACAAGTTGTGTAGGTGACCATGAATCAGAAGCTCAATGCCTACTGTATTGCATGCTAGCCATTGGGTAGCCATATTTCATGTTTTGGGTTTCACAACAATAATGCCAAATATTATATGTCTCTTCATGTTGATATAGTCATTTTTTCACAGTTTCCCTTGATAAATGGGGACTGTTCTGAACCTCTCCTTCTGGTCTTCTGCTTAATACCCCTAAATTTCTCATGTTGTGTTGTCAATGAGCAACCAATGTATTTTGTTGAATTTGGATTAAGCTTGAATCTATTTCCAGTGTATTCATATAAATTTCGTCTGTGACGCTGACAACCATGCGTATAGCTGAATCCTGTAAACTATTAAAGATTAATGAGTAGGAAATAACAACTTTGCATTTAAGAAGATTGATGGGAGGCTTGCTTCTTGGAGGTTATGTTACTTTTCTAAAGGTAAGGAATTAACTTGGGTAAAAATTATTTGTCTAGCCGTTCTATCCGCCTTGTCCGTTTTCCAAGCTAATATCTATTGCCAAAAAATTAGAGAGAATGATTATGGATTTTTTGTGGAATAATCAGGATGACTCTTTTGGATACCATCTTGTTTGGGGGATAAGAAATCTTGAAGTCAATGTAACACCCCGGATTTTCAACTCATATCTCGAGGAAAGTAAATGGTGAGATTTGGAGGGAAATATTGAATAAGAGATTTGGAGTAAAATACTCGAATATTGCTATGATTAATTTTAATGAAAATCGACTTCGCCATTAGATTCAAAAGGATCGAAATATATACATTAGCTTATAAGCAAGTTCGAATTCGAGTTCGGAGGAAAAAGTTATAAAATCCTCGAATTTTGTGTTAAGTGGGACCCAAAATAGTGGAATTTCGTTAGAGCGAGAATCGAAAAGATTTGATGACACCATTAGATCCGAATCGAAAAATTATTCGAAATGGTATATTCGTTTGTCGTTTTCCGAGTCCGAATAGTTAAGTTACGATCGAAACTAGAAATAAGGGGGAAATTACAAGTATGCCCCTCAGCTTTATTATAAAAAGGGATCTGATTCTTTTATTTCATTTTCCTCTTCTTCTCTAAGAAAACCCCAAACGACAGCCACTTCTCCACCCTAGGGTTTCAACCCATTCCCTTCAAGTCTAGCCCGAACGAAGCCGAGTTGAACCTCGACGAAGAAGACAAAGTTGTCGGCCACGTCGAGAGCTACAACTTCACCACCTTTGGTTGTTCATTCTTGTTCGTTTTCTCTCCATCCTCCATCAAAAACCAGCCGGGTAGCTCGAGTAAACCTCCACACATTCCATCCGAGGGCTTCATCGAGTTAGGAGCTAGGTCTATGCTTCATTATAGAGGAGAAGGAGAACGTCATTGTCGGATACCTTGCGAACCCTTGCTCATTTGGCATCCAAGTCAGCCCAACCTCGACTCTCGAGCCACCAACCTTGATCATTGTGTGAGTTATCACGTTCGACGTCCACAACCAAGTAAGGGACTTCCAATTCTTATTGGTAGCTTTAGATTTCTCAAATGTGCATTTAGGGTTTTAAAACAAAACTTATTGTTTGCATTTAAATCGTAGAAAGTTGTTGTTCGATTTCAAATTCATGGTAAGTAGGTGTTTTGCTTATGTTTGATCGAATTTTGATAACAAAATCGTGGGTGGGTAGAATGGTTCGAAGAATGAAAAAGGAAATCGAAAAAGGGATCGAAAAACCCAAAAATCGCGAGTGAGGTTCAGGCTGTAGGCGGGTAGGGTCGTTCCACTGGCACCTACCGAAGGCATTCTGTCGGTCCCACCGACAGAATGGAGCTTCTGCCACCGACCAAACCAAGAAGCCGCCGAAAATTTTGTTCTGTCGGCAGGACCGTCGGTCCCACCGACACCTGCCGATGAGTAAACTGTCGGTTCCACCGACAGAATCCTGGTTCTGCCACCGACAGCCACCGACAGACACAGTTTTATTCAGAACAATGTTCTGACTCTTGGCTTGACCTCCTCACACCTTATACACTATTTCTCACCCTTCATTTCATTAAAAACATTTAAGTAACATTTACTTTAAGTTCTTTAATGAAATTAAGGTTTTACCCCCCATTTCGGAACAATGGGAATGGTTTTAAGATCCAATATCAAAGGATCAAAATCCGAATTTTGGTTTTAAGAACAAAATGTAATTTTCGACGTTTTCGACAAGTTTTCACAAAATGAAATAACTTTCGCGTTCCTTGAATTAGATTACAAAAATTATATGGTGTCGAATCTCATGATAGAGAGTTTCATTTCGAAAAAACGTTTTCAATTTCGAGAACTTTGAAAAATTGAGTTTTTGACACTTAGCCAAATTTTCACCAGCTTTCTTTATTTTTAACAGCCTTGGTCCCGAGCATCGCTAGGACCTTGTTTTTGAATAAACTTCGGTGGTTTTCAATGGAAAGACCAAAAGAATGACTTTGAAAGATTGAAAATGAATGGTTGATTTGAAAGGATGAAAAATGAGAATGTTGAGAGAATGAGAAAAGGGAATGAACGGTAAAATGTCAGAATCACACCCGAGGGGTGATGTCTGCATTTTACATTGTATGTTGTGTGTAGGTTGGTGAAAGGATATCCAGGTTATTAATAAAAGGGTTGCATGTTTATTTCCGATTATGTTAGCGCGTGCGCTGAGTACTGTTATTTATTTTAGGCCGGGTGGCCACGGTTGCATGGTAGGAACTGGATATCCGTTCTCAACCCTGTTCTGTTAATTTCTCTTTTGTTTTAAATGAAAAATCATATATGTACGTAGCTATTTTGTGAGCTGTTAAAGGGTTTGTGAATGCCTAAAGGGATAGTGTGTCACATCATCCGGAGGGGTACACTATCCTGGGATGTACGGTAGGGACCACCAAACTCATACGTGGTATGGGACGCGTATGAGAGTGGAGTCACAACTGGAATCCGGGTCCATTCCTTTCTTATCTTTACCAGTGAACGTGTATTGTAAAGGTGGTCGTATACGAGTGGAGTGTCATTTGGGAATCACATGCACGCCTGATAGGCATAGACGAAGATGATTAGTCAGTGATCACTAACAATCTAGTAGTAGTCGAACGTTCTGACACATCGAAAAGAGACCCATTGCTTACGGTCACGTCAAACGGCCAGCCTGAGCCGGATAAATGGTTCCACAAGCGTGGTAGACACGACCAGCCACAAAATCAGGAACTACGATGTTATTGAGGAATATCATGTCCTGACTGTGAGCGATCCAGTCGTGAATTCCAACTCTTTAATTCCAATACTCCACCACTTGTATTATGTATCTGTTGTTATATTTCGAATTATAAACTGAAAAGCATGTCTATCGTTTTAATGTTGTCAACGGTATTTGCATAGAATGGAAAATGTATAATGAGTATGGATGATTGATGCCATGTGTAATCTTTAAACTGTTTAGTTGCTTATCCCTGGCTATATGTACCAGTTGATCGTATTTTATCTTGTAAAACCTTGCATGTATTAAAATGTCCAGTATGCTTTATTCGATCATGCTTAGGAAGGGTTATTAGTAGGAATTGGCTGTGGACTTGCTGGGTAACTTTCGTTACTCACCCTTTCCTTCCTATTTTTTTTAGTTTCAGCACTTGCAGCTACCGAGGCAGGCGTAGAGTCAGTAATTGAGGAGTATCTGGTCGATCAGATCGACGATCAGAGTTTATTGCCTGGTGAGCACTAGGGCCACATCCCTTAGCGTTGTCAGTTTCATCCAGGATGTGTGTAGTTTTTGGATTGAGAGTTTAGGCCTATGTTAGAGTGAGAATGTTTGGTAAGCCTGTATATTGAAAATTACGCACTCTGATCTACTTACATGTTAGATGTAATTAGTCTTCCGCTGTTCATTTCCTGTATTTACAGCTATTTATACAGGTTTTGTTATAAATGGGTTTATCAGGTTTGAGTTCCGTGAAATGCTAACATAAATAGAGGAGACCATGCCGAAATTTCGAGGTGCCACCTAGTACCTTGGGATTTGGCCTTGGGATTTGTGTTAGCGTTTGGCGGGGCGCCACAGTCATGAACTTATCCCTTTTTGGAGAAATTTTTTAAGAGGTTCAGGAGGAATTTAGTAGCCTTTGGAGGAGTGCAATTCTATAACACTTTTAGTAAGCCTCGTCTTGAGGCACGCTTTGTGGCATAAGCCACCTTTAATAGCACTGGTTAGGATGGGCACCTCCAATATTTATTTCGATCTCAACAAAATTATTTGTCTCAAAGTGGGTTTGGGCAATATTGTTAGGTTGTAGGAAGACATTTGGAAGGTTACACTCAAGAAGGTGCTTCCAACTATTTTTTGGCTTTCTAATAAGAAAGGTTCTTCAATTTAGTATTGTTTGATGGAATTTTTTTTATTATCTCTTGACTTTGACCTTTATCCATTGAACCTTGCTTTTGAAAGAAGAAAATTGTTGGATTGTGTTATATATATCCATGTTATGTGGATGTGTTATATATACACGATGTAATATGGATGTTGGATTGTGTATTATGCAGGTATTTTGTTTATCAGGAAAATTTCATATGTTCATTTTTAAGAGGAGATGCTGTGGAAATTTCTATAGAATTATAAAATTTTCTATAATTTTTTTTAGAATTATAAATATTTTAAAATTAAAGCAATTATTTTTTTAATTTTTATATAATTTTATTATATTTATATATATTTAGTGTAATTATATATTTATAGGGATATTCTGATAATTTTTTATGCATTCTGAGTGCATTATTTTGGATTGCGTATTATGCAGGTATTTTGTTTATCAGGAAAATTTCATATCTATTTTTAAGAGGAGATGCTGTCGAAATTTCTATAGAATTATAAATTTTTCTATAATTTTTTTAAAATTATAAATATTTTAAAATTAATACAATTATTTTTTTTAATGATCTTTATATAATTTTATTATATTTATATATATTTAATGTAATTATATATTTATAGGGGTATTCTAGTAATTTTTGATGCATTTTGGGTGTACTATCAACCTTAAGGGTATTCCGATCATTTTACCCTAATACAACAAATTTTAGAAGCTGTATCAAATAATAATTACCAGATTTTGATTAACAACACAACACTTTTACAAAGTTCTATCAAACAAGCTTTTCAGTATTTCAGCTTCTGACAGCAGAAGTTGATAGTAGATTCAGGCAGTTGAATCAAACGGGGCCTTAGTTTTACGGAGGGATTTTTTTTAGGTCTTCCTTTTAATAATAATTGATACATTTTAAAGAATATAATACAATATTATTATGTTCTACACTTAACATACGTTTATAATATTTATAAAGTTGAAATAAATATAGTTTATACATTATTTTCAAGCACGAGAGTTTTTTCATTATTAAAATTAAGATATATAATTATTTCTAAGAAGGTTAATTTATAACGAGGGTCCATAATTGAAACGAGGACAAGATTAATGGTGCCATCAAGTCAATATTTATCTTATTTTACCGTCATCATTTGAAAAATAGAATTTGAATAATTATTGTGGAGGGATAAATTCTTTGACCTGAGTTAACAACACGGCATCCAAAGTTATAAAGACCATCTGAAAGCAAAGTTCCAACCCAGTGGACAAATACTGCTCGGGTGCACAACCGAGGGAGTGGGTTCTGATAATAGTCGGGAAAACAAAGTTCTATAAGTAGAAAGCGCACGAATCCCTGGATCTTTAGAATTTTAGTGTCATCTTTAAGAAAGATTCTATTTGAACAATTTCACACATTCCTTATCCCAAAATAGAAGAGGATAAGGAAAGAAAACGTGTAAAATAGGAAGTCCATCTTTATAAATAAATGAGGACCCCCACACCAAAGGTATGCAATTTTTACGACACCTAAAATTTGTCAAAATTTCTCTAAGACTGACTTAGGCATTAGAGGCTCTATAGAAAAGGGAACAAGGATGATTTCGAGGAATTACAGATCAAGCAATTGGGAAAAGAAATATCTTGAGGTGATCACAAAAAACACCTCTATAATTGGTGTTGTTCATGGGAACTTTAATAAAAAAACACGACATACACATGACAAACACAACAAACAATGGTCAAAGGGGTATAATAGGAACCGAAGTAGAGGGGGTAGCATGAGTCACTATCGGAGTAACAACAATAGGAGGTGCAACAACAAGAATTGTAGCGGAAGACTTAGGCTCTTGAAGCCCAAGGAGTACAGGGGAACCAAGATCCCATGGAGGATGTCCATAGTTGTAAACACCTTATTTTTGCGACTGCCTGATGCGATAACTTGTCATTCAATTGTTGTGGATCCCTAATGATGAGTGCATGATGTATGCGAGAGTCGAAAGCTTGTGAGAGGTCACCCTCCTATTTTCTTAATCCTAGTCGAATTCCTTTTCTAGCCATCTCATAGTCTCTCTTTTCTTAAAATGCGCAACTTAGAAATTACTCACACTTAAGGTCGTCGCACATTTAAACTTAACTTAGAGAGTACAGGATTACTACACGTTTCAACAACCTAATGACTTTGCAATGCTAAGAAAATATGACCTTTAAACTTAGAAAGAATCACATTGTACAAACGGAATTATTTATCAAATTTTAGAAAAATTGACAAAATGACAAAAATACCCCTCACGGGTCTTGCACCATTGAAATGTCTCAAAAGTATTGTCATTACTCTCAAAATGTAATTTCGAGTTTAACAATACTAAAATCGATAAAAATGAAGAAGTTTATGAAGAATTATAAAAATTACCAAAGTGCCCATAAATGTTCGACTTTTACTTAGAAACCTCGATTCTTAGGGAAACATGATTAAAAATAAATTTCTAACATTATTCATGCATATCGATAAAATATATAGATCTTACATTTAGGAAGAAAAAATTTTCATATGAAACGATGAATTTTCTCACATGAAATGATAATTTTTACACGTGGAATAACAATCCCTTGATCGCATAAAATTATGAAATTTAAATCTTAAAATTTAAAAAATTAAACTTTAATAAAAATTTACAAGTCAACCAATTAATTCTTAAATTTCAAAAATATATATAATTAATCAAATCGATAAATCTATCATTTGACCAATCACAAAATTCAAACCATGAAATATAGTGCAAATTAACTTTAAATTAATCGAACCAATCATTGATCAAATAAAAAATAATAATTTTGAACATTAAGATTTAGATGGTCCCGATTAAGCCAATTTCCACAAGTTAACCAATTAAAAATTTTCCAACTCAACTAAACAATCAAACATCGATCAAACTTAGAATTAAATTGACCAATCAAAGTAAAGAGGAGTTTATTATGATGCATGTGAGATGCATGCGATCATTATCCCATGTAAATGAACACATCAGAATTCTACATGATTTGGCCAAGCTCCTCTCTTACATACATTTTAACCAAAAAAAGGAAAATCGAGAGGGAGCCTATGAGGACTCTACTTCATCCACAGGTTTCATCCAAGGAAGTAAACGAGAGAGAGAGATGGAGTCCTAATGGGACTCTACCTCTTTTCCTCATCTCTATAAAAACTCATCCATCACTCATGTTTTGAGAAGAACAAAAATTAGAAATAAAAAAAAAAAATAAAAGAAGAAAATCCTGGAGAATAAAAGAAAAGGAATCCAAAAGAAGAGATCGATTGACCTCTTTTAGTCATTTTTGGCTTGCACATCATCTCTTTCAAGCTTTCGTGCTCACGACTCACCCTGTACATCATCCCCAACAACAACAAGATCTTGTGCTCACGACATCATTCTCACCATCATTAACCTCTATTAACGCTGACATGCTCCCTAACATCCAACTTCTGCATCAAGCTATAATCCCCCATCATCTTCTTCTTCACTTATGAGAAATCGAATAATCACCTTGTACATTCTTCTCCTCCTCTGTCATCCTCATCTCTTTCACCAAACAGCCACCATATATCTTCTTCTCCTCCACCTTATACTTTTTTCTCTTCCATCATTCTCATTTCCTTCACCAAATAGCCACCTTTGTTGTAGCACCCAAAAACCTTTTTAGATTTTTGCTATTAAACCATTTCTTCATGCACCAAAATAGTAGCCCCAATTTTTTTTTTTTTCATTCTCTTTCGTTTATGCCCATCACAAATACTGCTCGAGTGCACAATCGAGGGAGTGGACTCAGATAACAGTCAGGAAAAAAAAAGTTCCATCAGTAGAAAGTACACGAATCCTTGGATCTTCGGGATTTTAATGTCATTTTTAAGAAGGATTCTATTTGAAGAGTTTCACATGTTCTTTATCTAAAAATAGGAGATAAGGAAGGAAAACATGAAAAATGATAAGTCCATCTCTATAAATAGATGAAGACCCCCACACCAAAGGTAAGTAATTTTTACGACACCTAAACTCTATCAATTTTTCTCTGAAATTGACTTAGGCATCAGTGACTCTGTGGAACAAGGAGCATGGACGATCTCGAGGATTTGTCAATCAATCAGGAAAAGGAAGACCTCGAGGTGAGTACAAAAATCACCTCCACAATTATCATTTAAATATGATCTTATTTCATCTAATTGCCTACAAAATTCACTAGAAGTTACATATTTTACTCTTGAATAGTAAAATAATATGGTTAAATTGAAAAATATTTGTGAAAAATCTCTGATACTTTTTGTATTTTCTTAATCTTTATTATTTATTATAACTTTTAAATTACACTCATCTAGAAAATGAGTAATTATGTTTTTATAATGTATAATTTGGTTTAATATTTCATATGTTGCATTCCATCGGTGTGGTACATCTAATGCATTTTTCTTGGATCTAACCATTTAATTTATATAATTATTCAAATCTTCAAAATTTAGATAATGATTATCAACTCAACTAACAAATTATCTAATATAAAAAATAATAATATTTCCATAATATTTTATTTCCTCTTGGACTATAAGATTTAGTATGTGTGTGGCATAACAAATATTAAATATTTTTGAAATGTATTAAGAGTAATTAAAGATTTCTTATCATCACATCATTATTTGTAGTATTGTCAAAAGTAATAGTAAATATTTTGTTACTAATTTCATAATTTACAACTACGCGTTGCATTACCTCGACAAGTGCAATTTTTGTTTTATCACTTGGATTTAATTAAATTAAATTATTCTTTTATTAAATTCTCAATTTGAATCTAAATAAATTATTGTAATACGTAAGCATCGTATATTTTAAACAGAATTCCATAAATCATATGTAAGATAAATTTTACCACGTGCATTTATTAATGAGCTTTTTTATTTCTTCTTTATTAGATTTATAAAATTTCATTATATCCCTTTTAGGAGTATTTCTATCAATTTTTTCATATTGTAAAGGAAAAACTTGATTAATCTACGTATTAAATTAATCATCTTTAATTAATAAAATTTTATGAATCAATTCTATCCTAATCTCAAAGTGCAATTATTTCTCATAATCTTGATCAAGAAGGAGAAATAGCCTATTCCAAATTAAAGATCCAAAGACTCATACCTTACCAAGAATGGGGTCCATCTTTCTAGACCTCAAAATATGTCAAATATCTAATTAATCAACAAATTCCCGACACTTACTAGGACTATCAAAATGCATGGGAGTATGTTGTCCTCATCTAAAATACAAAAGGATCTCACTCATAGTTCATCTAATTTTGCTAAAATTTCAACAATCAAATTCCTAATTGGTGCTATCATTGAAATTTTCCCATATGAACAAGTTTATCTTTTTGAAGAATTTGTCAACAATAATAAATTCAAAAATGAAGATTTGAATTATCAAAATATGTTGTTCTTTACCCATGCAAGTTATCCTTAGATACTTAAGTGGAACTACTCAAAAGAATTAAAGGACAATTTTTTCACTTTCTTCAAAAACACATATGTCAAATGATAGGAAAAATATGATTAGAACAAAGTGACTACTGAATCACCTCAAACGGCACAAAAAAATATGTCTTTAGAAATTTTTTTCAAAATTATCAAAAGCCACAATAAAGTCTTCTACAAATTCCTATGCTCAAATAGCTACCTCAACAATGGCTACACCAACAATCTCTCTTGTATTGGCTATCAAACAAATGCAAAAGATATCAAATAACTCGAAAGCCTCAAGGATGTAATCTCAGCTCAAGGATCTATCGCTGGAAGATCGTCCTCTTCAAATACTCATCAAAATATCTTTGATGATGAAGAAGAAGATAAATTTCTATTCTAAAATATGTAAAAGAGTCAAACGTTTATATGTATTCAAAAGTTCATATGTAAAGTTGTAAAATAGAGTCAAAAGTTGTAAATATAGTTGTTGTAAAATCAAGTCTTGAGTCAAAAAGTCAATAAGTGAATAGTAAAATACTATTCACCTACGCGTAAAAAACACTGTTCCAAAATGTGTATTAAAAAGTCAAAAAGTAAACAGTAAAATTACTGTTCAAAAGTCATTATTCATTAAATAGTGATTTGTCGTCAAAAGCCGTCAAAGTAGTCAAAAGCCTTCAAAGCCGTCAAATTTTCAAAACTTTAAATTACACTCATCTAGAAAATGAGTAATTATGTTTTTATATGGTATAATTTGGTTTAACATTTCATATGTTGCATTCCATCGGTGTGGTACATCTAATGCAATTTTCTTGGATCTAACCATTTAATTTATATAGTTTTTCAAATCTTCAAAATTTAGATAATGAATATCAACTCCAACTAACAAATTATCTAATAAAAAAATAATAAAATTTTCATAATATTTTATTTCCTCTTGGACTATAAGATTTAGTATGTGTATGGTATAACATATATACAAATTGTGAGGGAATCTTGGGTGACTGGAGTGGAAGGCTCTCCTTTGTACTGGTTCTTCTCAAAACTCAAAGATTAAAAGGTGTTATTAAAGCTTGGAATAAGGAGGTTGTGGGTTATGCCCGAATGAAGCTGAAGGAAGCAGAAACCAAAGTCCAACAATATGAAAATTTACTTGCTACTCAGGGTTGGGATCGAAACCTATATTTGGAATGCCAAAAATCTAAGATGGAGTATGCTACTTGGGCAAGCAACAAGGAGTCATTTTGGAAGTAGAAGTCTAGAGTATCTTGGCTTCAGAGAGGTGATAAGAACACAAAATTCTTTCACTTGTTTGCCAAGATACGAACAATGAGAAATTCTATTAGAAGAATTAGAAAGCCTAGTGGGAAAGTTATAGAAGATCCAGAAGATATTGGTAAGGAGACAGTCTGTGCATTTGATGAGCTTCTTAACTCTATTCAAAGATGTTCCTTTGGTAGTTTGTTGGAGGGATTAAAATGCAAAGTTACTACTCTTTAGAACAAATGCTTGAGTGCTCCTCCTATTGAGAGTAAGGTGCTTCAGGCCATTCAAGGCATGAATGCCCAAGGAGCTATAGGCTCGGATGGTTTTTTGGCGGTTTTCTACATCAAATGTCGGGACATCATCAAGTAAGACTTGTTGAAGGCAGTTACAAATTTTTTCCAAGAAGGTGTCATCCCAAAAGCCGTAAATGCCACTTCCATAGCCTTGATTCCAAAGGTTGAGGTACCCATTTCCTTTTCAGATTTTAGACCTATTAGTTTATGAAATTTCTTGTATAAAATTTTGTCTAAAATATTGGCTTCTAGACTAGGAGAGATCCTTCCATTTTTAATTTCCCCTAAACAAGGTGCTTTTGTTAAGGGGAGGAATATCTATGATAACATTGTGTTGGCTCATGAAGTGCAAGATGATTTTAACCTAAAAGCTAGAGAAAACAATTTGGCTATGAAAATAGACATGAAGAAAGCTTATGACAGGCTTGAATGACCTTTTTTGGTGGTAGTCCTTTCCAAGATGGGGTTCTCGATATAATTTTTAAAATTGATCGAAGGCTGTCTACAGAACATCTCGTACTTAGTGTTATTTAATGGGTGCTTTTATGGATTTTTCGGAGGTAGTCGTGGTCTGAGACAAGGAGATCCTTTATCTCCTAGTCTATTCATCCTTATTGAGGAGGCCCTTAGTATAGGCTTGAAAAATCTAGCGCAAAAAGGAAAAATGGAAAGATTTCCAGTTTTAAAAAAAAGGGTACCTCCAAGCCATCTTCTATTTGTAGATGATTTAATAATTTTCTTTAAGGTTACTTCTAAGTCCTTAAAGGTTGTAAAAGATTTTTTGGAATCTTATGAAAAGGCTCCGGGTCAGCAAATTAGTTTGGAGAAGAGTTGGTTCTTTGTGGCAGATCATATGGTAGGAAGGAGAATCGAGATTATCAAGACAATTATGGGTTTTCCTAAGGGTTCTCTCCCCCACCAACAACTTGGGAGTCCTGTTATTTACAGGTAAAATTATGAGAAACATGTGTAGGGGATTGGTCTCCAAGATTTCGAGGAAGATGACGGGCTAGAAATCTAATATCCTTTTTGAGGGAGGTCATTTAACCCTGTTATCTCATTTTCTTTCCTCTATTCCAGTGTACCTTATTTCAATTCTGCCTATTCCTAAGTCTATTTTAAACTCATTAGCGTCGTGCTTTGCAAAGTTCTTTTGGGGTAACACTGAGGGTAAGAGGAAAAATCATCTTGTGGCTTGACACGAAGTGTGTAAACTAAAGATAGAGGGTGGTCTGGCCATTAAAACTCTTTCTAAGGTTCATAGAACGGGCTTAATGAAGACTTGCAGGAGATTGACAAATGAGAAAGGGTTGTGGATAGACTACCTCAAGAAGAAGTATGTGAAGGATGGTAATTGGTGGAATCCTTCAAAAACGAGAGGCTCGAAGCTTTGGATAACTATTCGAAGTTTTCTTAAACCAACAATTAGTCTTACAAAAAGATTGATTGGAGATAGAACAACGACTTATCTGTTATTACATAACTGGAGAAGATCTAGTCCATTAATAGACCACTATCCAAATAAAAATAAAAACATTTTGGTGAAGGAGGTTTGGGGGTCAAGAGGGCTGGAACATTTATAGACTTAGAGACTTAATTCAAGAATAGTTCTGTTGTGGAAGAGATTCTAGCATCAAACATTTAGTAAGGAAATTTTGATGGAACAATCTAAATGGCATCAAAATCAGGATTGTTTTCATCTTGATCGGCATGGGAATCATTAAAAGATAGGAGAAATGTATCTCAAATTTGCAAAGCAATATGGAATGCAAAGGTGCCTACTAAGATGAAGACTTTGGCAAGGAAGATCTATCACAAAGCTTGCCTGGTGGACAGAGTTCAAAAAAAATGGGGTATATCCATGGCTTGTGAAGGTGAGGAAGAATCTATTGATCATCTTTTTTTATCAATGTTCTTTAACGTTAGAAGTGTGGAATTTTTTAGCTGCCACCTACTAGAGGAGTGTTGTGCCACGTGCGGCAATTTTGATGAATAATATGAAAGAGAAACAAGAAAGAAATAAAAATAAACATACAGATTTAACGTGGTTTGGTGATGTACCTACATCCACAAAAACGAGAAACTGAATTTTCACTATATGTCAAATTAGGGTTACATCATAAGAATTTATAATAAACTCTAGTCGTACAATATATATTAGAAAATTCCAATAATACCCCTGTATGATACAGTTAGGGCATTGTCCCCGCACCCCCAACCTACAAAATTCGTCCCTGGCAAAAATATATTTTTAGCAAATGTCGTCGTTCACTCCATTCCGTTCGGTACGTTATGCGTTCCTCGCTCCTCTCTCTACTTCGACTTCACGTCAGCATCTGCCTATATTCTTTATATACGTGTTCCACTTAATATGAACCACATACATCAACAAGGAGTAAACCAAATTCATGACACATGGCTCATTAGTTAAATGGGGTCTATTGAAAAAATCCCAATTCGGTACTGTTAGTGAATGGTCTCATGGGTAATCTATTGGAACATATGGATAGCTAGAAATAGATGTATTTTTTATCGCTTGAAGCCTTTAGCTAAATGAATCATTTACAATTGTCTGAAATGGGTTAAGGAACGAGAAAAACATCAAATCTTCAAACTTCCCTCTTCAGATGATGTTATTCAAACGTTAACAGACATTGGTTTATAGAGAAGGCAGATCCCGCGCCATTGTATAGTTAGAGTCTGTTGGAAAAGACCACCCCCAGGCTGGTTCAAACTAAACACTAATGGATCAACCATCTGTAACCCAGGTCAATCAAGAGGAGGTGCTATTCTTCAGAATGAGCATGGCGATCTTGTGGAAACAGGTCATTGGAATTTCAGAGTGGTGACAAACAACATGGGAAAAATCCATGCGTTGGTGGCTGCGCTAGAGAGTTTTGAGTTAATTGGAAAAAAGATTATCATCTAAATGGATCCATCAATTATAGTGAAAGGTCTCGCAAATGAAACATTTTCTTGGATACTAGATGAATGGGTGCACAAGGCAAGATCTATGATTTCGAAAATAGATGTTCGAGTTTTTCATGTTTGGAGAAAAGCAAATGCAATTGCAAACGCCCTTGTTGTTGCAGCAATCCATAACCTTAAGTCGTTGACTTTTAATCGAGTTATCGAATTACCTTTAAATGTAAGAAATGCTTATAATGGAGATAAGCCCGATCTTCCTCAATTTATATCTGTAATTTGTTAGGGCCCTCCCTATGTATATTTGTTTATAAATCTAATACAAATCTTCTTGTTTGCTTGGCAAAAAAAAATGTATGCTGCATCCGATGGTGTCTTTGGGAGTTACGTTGACATGTGGTCCATAAAGATAGATGGTTATTCGGTCCATATAATCAGATTTCTCTCTCTCTCTCTCTCGGTGGATCCCACTCCAATTATAGTAGAATGGGGTCCATAGTATCCCACTTTATTGCCTTTTCTCTTTATCCCCTCAACTTTATCATCTTTCCTCTCTTCCCCCCTTTTTCAATAATATCCTTCCAATTTTACTAAATTTTGTCTTTTACCACCTTTTTCAATAATACGCATTTAACTTTAATATCTTTTCTCTTTTACTTTATTACCTTTTCTTTTCACCCTTTTAACTTTATTATCTTTCCTTAGGATGCTGACACTTGCAATATTCAGGTGTTCCAAATTGGCCAATGTAGTCAAGAGTACTTATTATTTTCACCCTGATGATAGATTAAAGCCTAGAGGCAATTCACTATTTTCTCATTGATGATGGATTAAAACCCATATGTGCTTTTCTGTAGTTTGAGTCACTTTTTGACACAGCTGGATGCATCCGCAATGTCTAGGATGTTGGTACCTACAATGTTCTAGGGTGCTCCAAATTGGCCAGTGAGATCGAAGTAGTTGCAACTATTTTGTTAAGGAAGGATTAAAATCCTGAGGCATTATATCTAAATTCATGACACAAAAATGGTCCAACAATGTTGGAGGTGTCTTTTTAAAATAATAAAAAATACTTCAAAAAATGTTTGTTATTCCAAAAAGCGCATGAAAATCTTCAAAATAAAGTGCGTGTCTTTTAAAAATGCATGAGAATCTTCAAAACTAACAAAAAGAGTTTATTTTAGGAAAATTTTACTTTATTCAATATAATTGTGAATAGTGGTAGTGAATATAATATATATTCAAAAAAAGGGCGGAAGAATAAGAGAAAAGAAAAGTATGAAGGAGAAAGAAAAAAGAAGAGGCAATAATAGAAAAAAAGGGTTGGTGAATGTTGAAAGTGCTATGAATTTAAGTGATTGCATTTGAATAATGAGAAAGCATACCAAATTTTGTTGCCTCAAATCTCTTTTTCTTTACCAATTTTGAACTTGAGGTGTTGAAACCATGTGGAAGCTCTATGATCCTTATCTTTTTATTTGGTAAGGGGGGCTTCATGTTTCAACCCCCATCATATACAACCCTTTTTCTTCCATGAGAAGGATTTGACTCAACCTCCTTCAATGTCAATCTTAGGACATTAATGTTTCCCAGTTGACAATCCCATATTCTATAGTTGAGTAAGATCGAGGCCTGCAAAATGTGTGATTCAATAAGTCATGCTCATTTCAAATCCTTTGGTAGTGGTGGTGTAAGAAAGTGTCATTAGCCTTAACCCCTAGTCTATTTTCACTATATGAGGCTGTGGCACCCTTGAAACATTAATACAAAGTCCTATATCAAATCTCGAGGTCCATGGTGGCACTTTGAAATTTCAACATGGTTTTCTCTATTTATGTTAACATTCTAAGACACTCAAATATTTGTTTCACTTAATAAACAATTACATAAAATCACTTATTAAGATTTTCAACCTAAGTTATTGGTTTTTAATTAATAAATTTTTTAGAATAGGTTTTTAATTTATTTTAATGTTTTTTAGAATAATTAGGTCATTTTTCATATTTTAATTTAATTTTTGAAGATTTAATTTCGTATAATATGTGTTTCAGATATTTGAGGAGACCAAGTTTTTTATGGAGATCTAAGAAGCAAATGAAGTCAAGTTTTGAAGTCAATCAGGAAACACCAGAGTCAAACATGCAAAGTTGATCACGACAGGGAGCCCACTCTAAGCGGCACTGTGAAGACACAACGGAACAAGATGCAATTTCTTATACGTTTCCGATCATGTAGAGTCATGGTAGAACAAAGTCCAAATCCTATCCAGCTTTTCAATAAGAATTTGAGCTTATAAATAGAGACCTATCGCTATTATGGATCTCTCTTTCTTCATCTCTCTAAAAATCTCATTTTCTTCTCTTTTTCTATGTTTTAGATTATTTTGTGTAATTAGAAAACAATTTGTTCAAGGTTAATTATGAGATCAATAAAAGTTAAAAGTATGTCTTTATTTTTGTTGATTTCTAAAATGAGTCTTGGCTAATCTCCTAATCTATGGGGATTGATGAACTAAAAGTAAATATTTAATTTTAGTTTATTTTTCTAAGTTCTTGATGTTTTAATCGATTAAAATAGATTTATCTTTCAAAAACCTTGTTTCTTAAGTATTCCTTGAATTATTTTATCCTTATCTCTCATCTTGACATAATCTGTTACTATTAGAGAAATTCATTATTATCGGATGCTCGCTATGATGTAGGATCATTGGGTGATAAAATTATTTAAGGAAAGAAAATCTTAGCTAATTTTAGATTTCTAATTAATTGGATAATTATTGTTAAATCCTTCGAATAAAAAATCTTTACCGGTTTCGTGATTTGAGTTACAAGAAGAACTAATGAATAGATTGATTTAAAATAATAATTCTTGGTAGATTCCATTTCCTTACATGCTTTCTAGTTCAGAAGTTTTCATAATTTTCAATTTAATTTAGTTTTAATCCTATTTTCAATTCACCAACCTTTCAAAATCTATTTTTAGAAAATTAGATAGAATGGTAAGTATTTTTCCTAGGTTAGAATTTACCTACTGTGAATCTTTCTCTTTGAGGATGGACAAGCGTTATCAAGTTAAGTTATTTAATTCTACTTGTTCGGAAGACCCTGATGACCTACAAAATGACGTTGCAAGAACGTGTGAACACCACTCCCCCCACATTTTCAATAATATCTCTCCAATTTTACTAACTTTTGTCTTTTACCCATTTTTTCAACAATACACTTCTAACTTTAATGTTTTTCCTCTTTTTACCCCTTTAACCACAAAGAGGATGCACATGTCGTAAGCACTGGCTAACTTTAGTATACACTCATGCACATTATTGTATGGTGTAATTGACCCACATAATTTGGTGTCTAAAATACCCTCTTTATTTCGGGAAGGACGTAAGCACTTTTCGGATAGTTGGTTTAGGTCAAACATGATAGATTAAAACATATCCTCATATTGAAAATTGTTGAAAAAAAGAAAATCATCAAGTAAGCGGAATCGAATCATAAGGATTGGGAATTCAAAATAGGAAGACCATATAAAACTGACATTTCCATTAGGTAGAGCGTGAAAAATAATTCGAAATGGATTACCTGCATGTGAAAATCCAATTAAAATCACTCGCGATCAAAGGTCTCAAGAAATTATTGATTGGATTAACCGACCAAAGTCAAGTCAAGGTAGGGAGACCCTTAGTGAGATCGTGACTACATCCTCAAACTCAAGATTAAACCTAACCTGGTTTAGGGTTAAAGTGTTGTCCCTTGATATTGGGGGTATACTTGTAATGATGTCCATGACATCACCCCTATCAAGGGTTTCCTAATATTAACAACTCTCAATGTAGCGCCCCCCAAATTCTAACACAAATCCTCGTGACTCTATGCTAGAATCCAAGGCATTAAAATAAAACTCCCCAAAGATGATAATAACGTAAATAGATAGCACAATGATAAAGTAATAATGTAGTAGCAAAAATATAGTAAAATTAAACTAGAAATGTATCAACATATCCACGAAGTATCTGAGTGTACTAGTACTCATATAACAATTGAAACTATAACAATTGAAACTAAAATAATAAAAAATAATGACATAAATTTCACCAATATACAAAAGTCCTCTCTCCTATAAAAAAATTATATTCTCATGCTCCAAAAGAAAGACATAAGACCCTAACACCTAAATTGGTGACTGAACTAAGAGAAATAGTTTTGATGCTTATCTGGAAGTGGACTCTGATCATCTGTATGTCCTACAAGCTGGAACTCTTTTGGAGGCTCCTCTAAATGCTCCTTGACTGAGGGAGGATCTAAAATTGAATTGGTAGGGGGAGTTACCCATCAGGGAAATAATTATCTCAAACTAACATTCTCCTAAATATGAATTTGAAATCATTCTAAGGCATTAAAACATATGCAAGTTTTTTAGTGTAAATAAGAGTAAAATTGTATAATCATACTGGAAATATAAATGGAACATTATTTAAACAATTTGCAAATAATTCCAATTGAATTTAATAAAAAATATTTAATAGATCTAAATACAAACAGTGCTAGTCTAGTTGATAAGAGCGTTGAGAATCACGAATCGATACCTCACAGTCAGGATCCGAATTTATCCTAGACATCTGTAGCGCCCCGCCAAATGCTAACACAAATCCCCATGTCAAAACTCGAGGTACTAGGTGGTACATCGAAATTTTGGCATGGTCTCCTCTGTTTATGTTAGCATTTCAAGGCGTTCAACCTGCACCTGATAAACGACATACAATCCTGCATACATATACAAAATATAATACTAGCGAAAATTTATATACGTCTAATAACGTACGAAAGATCAGAGTGCGGAAGAATAACCAGAATACAGGATTATACAAAATTCCTCACCCTAACAGAAATCCTAACACTCAAGACAGAATCCATAAGACTACCTGGGGGAACTGATACCACTAGGGGATATAGCCCTAGTACTTACCAAGTGACGAACTCTGGTTGTCTATCTAACCAACCAGATGATCCTCATTCGTATTCTATACTTGCCTCGCAAAGCTTTGAATATGAAACTAAAAAAATAGAGAAGGAAAGGGTGAGTAACAATGGTTACTCAGTAAGGAAACAAACAATTTCTGCCAATAACCCCTCCTAACATGAACGAATAAGTATATTGAATTATTTTAAAATAATCAAAATTTTACAGAAGAAATTACGATTAACTGGTACATATAGCCAGGGATGAGCAACTAAACATTTTAAAACTCACATTACATCGATCAACAGTACTCACTATAACATTATCTTTTTATACAAATCTAATTGATCAAATGGAAACATTAAACATGCATTTCATTTTATATATCAAAATAAGACAATAGATACATAATACACAATGGTGGAGTATTGGAATTAGAGAGTTGGGATTCACGATTGGATTGCTCCCAGTCGGGACATAATGTTACAATTCTTCTTTGGCTTTTAGTTCTTGATTTTGTGGCTGGTCGCTGTTTACCACGCTTGGTTGATCATTTATCCTGTTCAGGCTAGCCGTTTGACGTGACCTTAAGCAATGAGTCTCTTTTCGATGTGTCAGAACGTTCGACTACTATAGATTGTTAGTGATCACTGACTATCATCTTCGTCTATGCCTATCAGGCGTGCATGTGAATCCCAAATATACAAACTATTCGTATACGACCATCTTTACATTACAAGTTCACTGGTAAAGATAGAGAGGAATATCCCGGATTCCAGTTGTGACTCCACTCTTATACGCGTCCCATACCACGTATGAGCTTGGTGGTCCCTACCGTACATCCCAGGATAGTACACCACTCCGGATGATATGATGCACTATCCCTTCAAGCATTCACAAACTCTTTAACAGTTCACAAAATGGTTACATATATATATATATTATTTTCATTTGAAAACAAAAGAGAAATTAACAATACAAGGTTGATAATAGATATCCAGTTTTTTACCATGCAAGTATGGTCACCCGGCCTAAAATAAATAACATAACGGAAACGTAAATAGCGCCTCGCGCTAACAGAAATTTAAATAAACATGTAACCAATAATATTATCCCTGGATATCTATTCACCAACCTACACATAACACAACAACGTAAAATGCAGACATCACCCCTCGGGTGTGACTTTGACATTTTACCGTTTCATACCCTTTTTTCCTTTTTTTGATTTTTACAATTTTCAATCTCTTCAATAAAATATTCATTTTCTGATATTCATCAACTCAATATGAGTTCATTGAATATTAAATCACATTTTTCAACTAAAGAATTTATTTTTATCAATAATATTGAAAAAGAAAATAAATTTTATATCAAAACGGGGTCCGAGCAGTGCACAAGACCCAATTAATGGAAATAACCCGTTAAAATATCCTACCCACGTATAATTTGTTAAAAATACAATTAAACATATAAAACATGCAATTTTTGGCATGAATTTTTGAAATAACAAAAGAATTCTATATTTCGGAAATACATCCAAATTTTTCTAATAAAATTCTAAATGTAATTTTCACAATCTACGATTACTAATAGAAATTGAGAGTTCCTTACTATCTCTAGGCAAAAGGATCGAAGCACGTGTGCGAAAATCGAAGCGATCGACGCAGAAATCGAGACGGATCGAACTTCGAAGCGGTTGATTTTTGAATCTGGCCTGGTGGTTTTGAAGATCTCGACGCCGTCATCCTTTTTCCCTTCTACGATGGAAGACGGTTTGACCCCGAAAGTGATGAAATTCGAGGTCGAAGTTTTTGAAATTCCCGTATATAAATACGGCTGATTTTTGACGATATCGGATGAAATAGAAAGTGAAACGAAAAAAAGGTTAGGTGGATTTTGTAGATGTCGAGGCTGCGAACGTTTCTCCCTTCTGCGTCGAAAGACGGTTTGACCTAAAAACGGACGAAATCCAAAGTCAAAGTTTCGAAATTTTCGTATATAAATACAACTGATTTTTTATGATATTGAATGAAAAAGAAAGTGAAATGGAAAGAGGTTGTGTGGGTTTTGTAGAGAATGTAGCTGCGGACATTTCTCCCTTCTGCGTCGGTCATCGACGGCGAGCCGTTTGTGAGAGCTCTGAGGTGGAAGATCAAAGAAAAAAAAAAAAAAATTAAAACCGTTGGCTGTTGGACGAGTTGGGAAGACGAAGTTATATAAAAAAAATATTAAAATTTTATTTATATAAAATTTGGGACAAAATCGGTATTTTGCCAATTGTTTTGATCGACGATAATTTGACCATCCGGACTCCAAAACTGACAAATGAATACTCTATTTCACTTAATTTTTCATTTCAGATCTAATGATATGGTTAATTTCTATAAATTTTGTCTTTAACAAAAATTTACATTTTTGGCCAGAGGTGACCCCTAAAGTTGATGTCGTTTTCATTTTTGACGATAATTCGACTTTCTAGTCTCTTAAAATGATAAATAAATAGTTCATCTTTAATAATTTTTTGTTACGAATCCAATGGTATAATCTAATCTTAATAATTCTTGCTCTATCAAAAATTTACTATTTTAGCCTGGTCCGACTCGGTAATCGAGGATTTTGTAACTTTTATATTCGGACTCGCATTTGAGCATGCTTACAGGCTAAAGTATGTTTTATCGATTATTTGAATCTAATGGTGAGGTCAGATTTCATTAAAAATGACTAGAATTAAATCCTCCAGTTTTACCCTAAGTCCCACTTTCAAGATTTTCTTAAAATTCCACTATTTTTTTAACTCGAGATACGAATTAAAAATTTGGGGTTTTACAACATCATTGTAGTAAAATCCCATCGTTAATTCCTAATTTTGTGGTCGGTCACTATACTTACTAGAATTTGGTGATTATTTATCTGTCTTAGGTTGACCGTTAATTGTAACAATAAGGTACAGGTCCCTTCACGAAGTATCAATACATTAAATATTCTAGAGTATTAATGATCATTGACTAGTCATCTTCATCTAAGCCCATCAGGCGAACATATGATTCCCATAAAACATCTCTACATGTCTACAAATTACCTTTACATTACATAGTTCACTAGAAAATATAGAACGAAATCTCATGGATCTCAATTGTGATCCTACTCTATTATGCATCTCATACTATAGAGAAGTTTACCATCCTAACCGTACATCCTAGGATAATATGTCATTTCAGAAATGACATGACATACTATCCTTTTAGGCATTCACAATAACTTTAATAGATCCCAAAATAACTACATATATACATAACTTTCTTTTTTAAAATAAGCTGAAAAAATAACATATAAGTGTGTGGATTGGATATTAGATTTCCTACCATGCGACCACCCAACATGGCAAACATAAACAACAATCTTATCATCATTGCTCATACATAAGATAAATAAACATGCAACATCTGCTCGCGATAATAGAAAATATTTGTTCACCCCGGGTATCTACTCGCCAACACATGCAACCAAAGAGAGTCTACACCTTCAATTATAAAATCTATGGGCATCTTACCAACAAAGCGATCCCATGAATTTTTATCACTTAAATCACTTTGCCCCTCAATTTCGATTAAAAGTTGTGTACGGTTTTGAAAGAGTTAGAAGTAAATGTTTCAATAAATTTAAAACACCCAAAAGTCATTTAATAAAATTATTTTACAGAAACTACCTAAAAAATTATAAAAAATAGAGTTTTTCTCAATGACATCGATGGTCCTATCAATAGCAAAATGCCCTTGTCCGTGGTATCGATATAACCCACCTCCAATACGAACAATTTTAAAAAAAATAACGATTTTTTTATTTCAAATTCGATTATTCTTCAACCAAAGCCCTAAAAATTATTTTTTTAAAGCACTCATTCAACCCTAAAACATCTAACAACATATTTTCAAACATGATTTTTGTAAAAATATAATATTTTTTCCTAATTTTTAACAAAATATTGAGTTTTTTTAATTGAAAACTACGATGCATGAAATCTATTACTATTAGAAAGATCTAAGAGTTCCCTACCTTAGATCCATGCTTTAGAAGCCACAAAATCTGTTATGGATCAAATTAAGTATAAAGTTGCTTTTCGAAAATTGTTGAAAACTCTACTTCTTCAATTCCCTCGAAGCTTGCGACGAGTTGATCATTTCTCTTTTCTACGTCGAATCCTAACAGAACCTCTAAGTTGGTGAAAACTAGGGGTGTAACTTGGTTCGATTTTGAACAAAATCAGACCAAACCGACTAAGATCGGATCCATTATATGAGAACCAAAATCGAACCGAATTGTTTTAGAACCGAACCAATCCAAACCGACCTTATTTTGGTTTGGTTCGGTTCAGTTCCATAGGTTGCCAAGGAAGAGCTAAAATTCGCTCATCTTTCCCATTGTTAGGCTGTTTTACAACTTGAGAGAGAGAGAGAGGGACGCACTGTCACTGACGCAGACACAGCCGCTGACGCAGATCGTACCGTCGTAGACACAGACACAGCCACAAATCTCACCGTCGCAGATGCAGAGAGAGAGAGAGATGCACCGTTGCAGACGTAGACGTTGCCATAGGTCGCATAGTCGCAGATGCAGAGAGAGAGAGAGAGAGAGAGAGAGAGAGAGAGAGAGAGAGAGAGAGAGAGAGATGAGCCGATGGCAGCCGCAGGTCGTAGAGAGAGAGAGAGAGAGAGAGGTACTTAGGTTTTGTAAAAAAGGTAAAAAATTAAATTAAAAATTAAAATATAAATATAATATTTTATTTTATATTAATATTAGTTCGGTTTTCGATTTGGTTTGGGTTTTTATATTATCTGAAATGAGAATCAAACCGAATTCATTGGCTCTTTATTTTATAAAATCCGAAATCGAACCAATACTTGTCTGAACCAAACCAAACCAATCCAAATTCTACGATTTAGTTCGATTCTCGGTTTGAACCTAATTAAGTTGCACCCCTAGTGAGAATTGAGGTAGAAGGTGAAAGGAGGCTAGAGTTTTCTCTGGAGTTTCTTTTTAGAAAAGAAAAGAACGTAAGAGAAAAAAATTGTAAATTATTTTAAGTTTGGTATTTATAGAGCCCAAAGGTCAGTTTATGATTTATTTCTTTTTTATTTTAAAAAGTCTATGTCCTGAGCTTCGTTTTTAACGAACTTGTAGTCCATTTTGGGTGATTTTTCGATACAAACGTAATGGTACCATCAAAATTATAAAATTTTGACTCCATAAAATTATCCCCCTCTAAGTAGATATGTAACATGCAAATCACAAATTTTCTACAATGGTTGAATCTAATGGTGATGTCAGATTTTCTCAAAATTTTGTAAATAAAAATTTATATTTTTAATCCATGGCATAAATTTAAATTTTTGAAAAATCATAAATTTAAACTTTCCTTGAGATACAAGTTGAATTTTCAGGTCATTCCACTTAAATTAGAATCCAATTAAGTTAAAATGTCTAAATTGTGTAGGCTGATTGGATCACCTTTAAAGTAAGTCGAACATCCTTCCCATGACCACTAGGATATTTTTTTATGATAGTAGGGATTCATTGTTATTTAATCCCCAAATCTTTCTTGGGAGTTATAACTATTCGTTATGCCTTGATGGTTGCTCTTTCTAATATAAATTTAAATTATTTCCTTGATTTATTCGTTTGTTATCTTAATTTTGCATTTTAACATTCTTTTCCCATAATTTTAGTGTGACAAGTTTAATACTATGATAGTTTGTGCAATTATTTATGTTTCTGTCACATTTGTTCTTATATGTTGACACCTTATACTTTGTTATTTATTTTGTGGACTTCAATTTACATAGTAATACTTGGTGTTATTTTCTATATTGTATATATGTACATGATGCCCAATAAGATTTTGGGGAATTGGTATTGAAAACAATGCTTTGAGGAAGTCATTTTGTAGTTACTTTCATTTAAATAAAAAAATTATTAATAATTTTTGTCTCCATTTTTCTATGTACTCGATATGACTATCTATCTTATGTATGACATTTGTATACTAGGTGAATTTTTATTGATAATGAGATGATTAAGGAATATAAGGCACAATCCAAGTGCTCAAGTGATAGTGCAGATTGTTTAAGTGATTAGTTACGAGTTAACACAATATAATTAGTTTATCTTCTTTACTATGCATGAAATGGTCACTACATGAATGAAGTTGGAAACTTTATTGAGATGAATATCTGGTATTAGTATGTTTTCATTGAATAAGAGTAACTAATTACAAAGCTATTTAGTGGGGACAAATGTCAACACATAGGTGCTTAATCGTGTACATACTGATTCTACGTGAGAAGCCTATTATAGAAATTTATTGACAATTAAAAATATTTTCATTAAAAAAGTCAATTCAACATTTTTGTAAACATAAAGAACATATTGTTATTAAGTAGTCATATAATTACTTTGATTCCACTTAAGTGGGTTCAAATAGGTAGATGCGACATAATGCACATTGGATTATTAGTGATATACTGCGTAATGATAAGTCTCCAATAAGAAATCCATACCCAGGCAATTAAGAAAAATATCCAATATTGAAAAAGAACAATTACTAATATTAAAAATACATAAGAATGGTTATTTTATTATAACATAATTAAATAACTAATTTCAAATGAAAAAAATCTATGTTGAAAATGTTTTACATAATAAAGAGTTTCTCAATTTGTAGTTGATTCTCTTAGAATTTCAATCATATTTATAAGTACATAGATTGAAATATTTAGGTAACAAAATTAATCTCTCAATGACCTGCAAGGGATACTGTGTTTTAGAATGTAATGCCCTAAAAATTCATTATGAATCTCGAAGAATACATTTTATACAATTGTCAATTATTTATCAAAGTTGTGACATGAGAATGTTTGAGCAATCAGGTATTGTCATCAGGTGTAGAATAATCGAAAAATCATAGTTTAGGTGAGCCCGATTTTAATGTTTAACTTAGTGAGCCAAAAAAATATTTTATAGAAAAATATATAAGTACATAAAAATTCAATTCATGTTCATTTTTTTCAACCTATTGTCCCAAATAAGCAGAATCTAAAACTTATTTGTCGCTTGACCTTTGTTCTAGGATTTGATCTCATTAGAATGTGAGTCAGAAATCAGAGTAATTAAAGAAAATATTCAAATCATTAAGCTCGATAAAAAAAACTTGAGTTTTAAGCCAAGCTATAAAGTCCAATCTTTGCCATAATTTAGGTATTGTCAAGTTCAGAAGCTATGAATTGAATCAAAGAAGTATAGAACTTTCAATTTTTTAATCGTAGTGGTAGATTCATTTTGAAAATATTTTTATTTAAAAATAAATGAATTATTTTAAAATTTTATATTCAATATATGTATTTTAACAAAATTCTTTCATATTAGATTGGAATTTTGGGATATCGATATTGTATTTATGTTATACAAGATTTTAGTTGATTGCACTAAGTCTTTTAATTGTCAATTTTTTCTTTAAAATTGATTTTGAATAAAAAAAGTTATTATTATCATACAAATGGACATTGGTAGACATAGCCCAATGGATATAACATGCACTCACACATCTTGGCTACACAAAAAAGTCTTGAAATGAATTTGGGCCTGAACTAAGCCCAATGGTACGTGAGATATACACGATTCAAATTCAAAAACACGAACATATATTGTAAGTCTATGAAGAGCAAGTTATTGAAAGTTTCCGATGGTTTCTTAACAAGTCTATTAATTAATGTATTTTCAGATTAATTTAACATTTTACAAACTGTACATGAAGGGTTACCAAAAAATCTGTACAAAAAAACAAATAGACAGATCAGCAGAAATGATATAGATGTTATCTTTATTTATATCTTTATTTATTTTAGAAATTTTAATAAAATATTAAATATAACATTTATGAGTTACAGTCTATACCCCACAATAAACCAGACAATACCACCTTGCCCATAGTAAACCTTACAATATCGCCCTTCCCATAATAAACATGACAATACCGCCTTTGCCATAGTAAACCTGGCAATATCGCCTTTCCCAAAATAAACCTGACAATACCGCCTTGCCCATAGTAAACTTGACAATACTGCCTTGCCCACAATAAGCCTGATAATACCGCCTTGCCACATATTATTTATTCGCACTTCTCTTCTGTCGGAACATATAAGAAATTTACAGTGTGTTTGAGGGAAAAAAATTATAACATGAGTGTTGAGAAATTTGATGGAAATGAATCATGCTATAACATTCAGAAGATAAAACTTAGTGATTCATATTTTTCTTCATTGGGAATGGAAGACTGTGACATGACAATCTCCACCATTTATTTGGTAAGGTATCTTATTTTATTAATAGGTCTTAATATCAAGACTAAGTTAAACATATTTCATCTACGAGTTTTTTTAGTTTCGTTTCTTACCATTTTCAATTTATTTCTCTTGTCTTGATTCAAATAAAAACTATGAGAATTGGGATTTTATTTTTATTTTAATTTTATAGGTAATTAGAGGACATGGATATGATCGTCAGAGAGACAAAATTAGAAATCAATCATCAAATATTTTACACAGAGTCAGGCCGAGTAAGTCTTAAGAGTATATTACTTTATTATATTAGTTGTGGTAACAACTATTTATAAAATAAATTATACATTCCAACAATTTTCATCGATTTGCAAATCATGTGAGATATTTTTAGTGTTATTTTTCAAAGTTAATCTAGATTTTAGGTTACTTGATACATAAAAGGTATTTACTTAGTCCTCACACCACTTTGTTTTGGTTTATAATATTTTTTGGTAGGTATATTACAACAAAATTTTAGTGAGAAGATTTGGGATTGGCTAAATGAAGCATGTTCCTTCATCTCGCTCTGCTTAGAGCCAAGTCTTTTGTTATTGAAAGTGAGTTAGTATCTACTTTCGCTATTTTCATTTTTTAGAAGCATATTCCTTACAAAACAAAAAGATTAAATAATTTTTTTCTCATGTAACTCATAGAAAGTTGGCAATTAATTAAAAAAAATACCAGAATTCCTTAAAAATTAATCATTTATTTTTTATTATTCTTGATCCACCTTGGGCATGTGTGCTGCACGTGATGTTCGTGTAATGAAAGTGATTTTTTTTTCGTAAATTAAAATAGAAATTTGAATTTCAAATTCCATTGTTTCAATGTTTATTTTTTGTCATAAGAAACATATACACCAAATGAGCTTTGTAAGCTTTACCTTCCTAACCAAAGTGAGGTTTTTAGACCCACACATCTTGTTGCTTCGTCTCATTTTAATGCGTTGTGTGCTTGATCTCATTTTGTTAATTTTTATTTCAGGTGATGGAAAAAATAGAAGTATTATAAACATCATAGCGAGCTTTGCAAGTTTTACCTTCCCAGCCAAAGAGAGGTGATCAGGGCTGATTTCTAGAGTCCTTATTTCATGAGTTTTATAGACAAATTGCATATTAAATCCCTTTATTAGACATAATGCATGGCTAGTTCATATTTATTATGAATTTTAATTAAATAATGTATTTTGAAATTAATTATTTTTAATTTCATGTAATAGGAACAGATCGTAAATTTCTGGAAATAATTAAGAAAAATTGAAGCATGCATCAAGGACTTGGGAACAGTTTCCAAACCAAGCCCAAGTTCACCACAACTCCCAAGTTGATTAGGACAACGTGGTCAAAGAAGAAAGTCAACCCTCAAAAATCTTACTGAAGATTGGCGACTGAAAGGCATTTGTAATGAATTAGGGTTAATGCATTTTTGTAACCACGAAAAGTTTTTGAAACCCTAATTCCCTTAGAAACCCTAATCTGGTTTCTATAGATAAAAAACCAAACCAAGAGTTAAAGATATCTAGAGAATTAGAATAATAGTAGCTTTTCTTTTCTATTTTTATTTTAATTTTCTTAGAAGAAGGAGTTGTAATTGAAGAATAGAAATTGATTCCAAAGTTCAAGAAGCAATAAAGGATTCACCTTTCTTTTATCTCACTTCTCTCTTTTACATCATGCTTATTTTACTTTATTTTATTGTTCTTGCAATGATTATCGGCTAACTTCTCCTTTAGATTGGTTAAGAAAGTTGGAGTAAGATTTTATCAATATTTTTACTATTCTCATAGTAATTTTTTAATATTTTTATTGTGATAGTTTTTAAGTAGATATTTTCGAATTTAATATTGATTGTTTATCAAAGTTTTGATGATACATTATTTGATAAGTTCAAGATTAACCATGCTTCACAGAGAATAATTAATACTTATCCCATGATCTTAGCTTAATTTATTAATCATATACTTTTAATCTCTTTTCTATTATAACTGTTTGATTTTCCGATCCAGAAACATTAGTTTTATGTAGTGGATCAAGATAAACAAATGACCAAATATCAATGATAAAACTTGTGAAGGTGGATCCGATTGATCTACACTTCTCCATCCTATCTTAAACATTTTTCTTTTAGTATTTTATTTTAGATAATTTCTCTCGAAAACTATTTTGAATCGTTTGCGTAAATTGAATTGGATTTAAAGTAAAAAGATTTCAGGATTAACGTTATCTCTATAGATTGACCCTTGCTTGCCAAGGTCTTTATTTTATTCTTTATTTTATCATAATCTACAACTTGAGCAGGAGGTTTTCAAACCCACACATCTTGTTGCTTCTTCTCATTTTAATATGTTGTGTGCTTGATCTCATTTTGTTATTTTTTATTTTAGGTGTTGAATGAAGGAAATGGAAAAATTGGAAATATTACAAACATCACAATGAGCTTTCCAAACTTTACCTTCCTAGCCAAAGAGAGGTTTTCAAACCTAGGACTATCAATGTATAGCTAAAATCTGAATTCGAATATGAAATATCGGATATTATCCAAAAATTTTGAATATCAAATTTGGATATCAATGAATTTGATTCGATAATATCTGATATGAAATCGAAAATAAATAAATATTATTTTAAAATAAATGTATTTTTTTTCTTTAGGACTAGCAACTAGCTTTTCCCATTCGAGTCTTTGAGAGACAGAGAGTCTCCTTAGCAAAACCTAACCTTCAACGACCTCAGCCCCTCACCGTCTCACCGCCTCACCATCTGGAGGCCTTTTAACTTTGTAAACAAAAATGAGTAAAAGTATGCCCATCCACATTTTTTTGCTAGGTCGACCACCTTGGAAAGCCATGTATGCCCCTTTTGTAATTTTAACTTAGTTTGCAAACTTATTTGGACCCTAGTTCAGACTTTTGCAACCACAGTTTATTTATCTACCAATTATTTAGATGCAAAATATGGCTCCTGAATGTTGGTGGGTGCTCGGTTACGTTTTTTTGTTTTTTGGTTTTAGAAGCTTCCTGATAGCTTGTCGATTGAAGGTTTTGCCATTCGCATCCTTGCAAGTTTCATATGATGTTAATTCTAAATGCAATGAATTGAAATTCGACTTAGTTTCTTTCTTATTCTAATTTAGATCCAATAACCTATAACAGGCAGAAAGCACAAAACAACTCCACAGCAGTACCATCGTGGCCAAATTAAGTATCAAGGGCTGCAATTGGAAAGATTCAGGACTACTGATCAAGTGGGATCAAAGGGTAACTCTCTTTTGGTCCCATCTGCGACTGGATCACAAATATCCAAAAACCTGAGAAAAGTTCATCGAAGAAGGAACCCTAAATTTATAACCAGCCCCTCAAAGAAAAAACAAAATAAAAGAGCTGAAGTTGCAATGCCTACCAATATAGATGAGGTAAATGGGTTTCTCTATCACTTCCTCTTTTCTTGTTTGATTGTGTTATATTATTATTATTATTATAGTCGATAGCATGGCCCACCTGTCAGATAGGCTATCCTTGTGGTCTAACCAAGTTTCAAAAATTTCATCGAGACAATCAGCCCAAACATGTTCTAAATCATCTCGAAACATTCTTGTAATATTTATTTTTCACGTTGACAAGTTGAGGTTTGTGACCTTGACATTGAGACCTTGTGTTGGGTTTTGGTGCTCAATTCTAAATATGATTTTAGTTCAACATAATGGAATTTAAGAGCCCAATGGTCTCTACTCCCTTCAAAACTTGGGCATCTCTTATTTAAAACCAATTCATTTTCATGTTAGTAAAACATCACTTACAAAAAAAAAGGGTATATCTTATGAACAGGTCAGTGTTTGGTTAAGCAAAGTGGGTTTGAAGAAGCAAATGAGCAATTTTAAAAGAAAAACTACTTCTGAGAAGAAGATGGTCAATCCCTACAATGAAATTGAAACTTTTAAGAACAAGGAGCTGCTGTACCTTGTTGAGATGGGGAGATTGTGTCATCTCGAGGACAGGCTTAACAGGCTGAAGGAAGTTTGTCTTAGCATTTGCAACACTACCGATAAGAATCATGTGTCAGATGAAACACATCTAGATGAACCACGTGTAATCTATGTTCCAGTAGCAGAGATAAGGGGAAAAGTGTGATTTCTTGTCTAATCTGTCGACAATTACACAATCCCGCTAACCCATTTTTGCTAATTTTGAAAGATAACAAATAGGAAGTATTTTCTGCATTAAATTGTTCTTTCAGGATGATTTGCATTTTCTGAAAAAAAAAAAAAAAATGTCTCTTAGTATAGTTTTCAGAAGTTACAATGGGATTATTTATTTGTACTCTCTTTAATAATAGTAGTAGTAATAACAATAGAAACAATGAGGTTTCAATTATTTGAAGATGAGAAATTAGTTTTTCATCTGAATTTTGGTGGTAGTGGTTTTGTATTTTAGAAAAATAATTTTTTTAATGATCCATTATTTTCAATTTATAAATTCAAAATATATATATATATATATATATATATATATATATATATATATATATATATATATATATATATATATATATATATATATATAAATCAAGAAAAATGACTGTCTAAGACATCGTTTTTTACAACGGTCTAAAACCATCGTTTTTTCTGACTTTTATCGGCAGTCGCATTCTAATCGCGACTTCTTTTAAAACGACTATCCATGACAGTCATTTATCCCTCATAATGATGTAGTGATGGTACACCTTCTTCACCATGGCCTTCTTGTTCTCTTTCCTTTGTCTTTTTCTCAATCCTTCCAACCAAAACAATGGGGTTGATTGGGGTTACTCTTGACTTGAACTTTCTGTTCAGCTGGGAATTTCAACTCCCAACTTTGGGGTGCAACTTCTACCAATCAGTCCAAGAGCAACCAAAACCAATGCTAAACACTTGTTACAAGGAAAGAAGAAAAAAATAAGAAGAACAAAGGAAAGAAGGAACTCAGACTTGAGTTCTTCTTCTCTTGTTCCTACCATAGGGGTGGAGGATCAAGATCCACCCTCTCAAGTAGCAAGATGTGGTTGTGATTGCATCAAGTTAAATACTAACGAAATAAATGAAGAATAAGGTAAAACAGAGTTTTAAGCCTTGAGATACATTAAATTACAAAGAAATAAGGAAGCTACAAAATGAAGAGTAAACTAGATACTTATAGAGAAAAAGAAAGCTTAGAATCCAATAAAATCCAGAAGAATGACTTTGAGTTACAGTCTCTCTCACTTTCTAGAGAAGAACCAAAATATAAAATACCTCCTTCAAAACCTTACAAGACTACCCTATTCATATAATTATGGGGGAGTTTGCTACAAAAAATCTAGCTAAAAATATAAAACTGCCCTGAATTTGGTTATGTGGCCATTCGCTATCTATCAGTACATGATATTTTTTTATCTTTGTTTAATTTCCTTAAATTCCAGATGATTTGCCTTCAGCTCTGTTCTTCCCTTGCATTGTTATTGCTTGTATTCCACTTCTAGGCCAAATTTATGTCTATTTCAAACACCAAAAGAGGTGGGACCATGGTACCAATACAACACTTCTAGTCTTCCACTAGAAAATAATGTGAGCTGACCAAGACACCCTCATCTTTGACTTTGGGTATTAGTGACATAATTTGATTAATTAATCAATTTTCTATAATATATTGTCTTATGAATCAATGAGAATAAAAATAAATAAAGATTTTACCCATATGACCTTACCAAGTAAATAAACAGTGACAACAATAAGTTTATGGGAAATAAATAATTCTTTTATGGTGACAATGCTAGTTAAATAATAACTATTATGTCCTTAAGACGTTAAAAATACTGATCCTAAGAACTTTTACATATTTTTCTCGAATTCCCACATTCTTTTCTTCTAAAATAAAACCCTAGAGAAACCTAGCCTCCTTCAACTTTCAACCTATGTTTTCATCTACATAGAGCCTCCGTTGAACTTTGGTATAGAAGAGAAAATCGTTCAACCTGTCGCAAGCTTCAAGGGGAACCAAAGAAGTAGTATTTTGTACCACATTCAATATGGAACCTTCGACCCAACTCAATTTTCTACGTTCCTCAGGGATTTCTCGGCTTAGATTTAAGGTAGGAAACTTCTAAATCTTCCTAATAGTAATAGTTTTCAATGCATTGTTATTTTCGATTCAAAACCTTATATGTCTTGCTATAAATTATGGAAAATTTTATTCTTTTTACAATTTCGTGTTTAGAATTGTTTCTTTGATGTGTTTTTATATTGGATCGATTTGAATTTTTTTTTTTTTTTTTAAGAATTGGTTGAATTTGGGGAAAAAATGTTGAAGGATACAACATATCCCTTCGGCTCATCGATTGACCTATCGCTCGAACAACTCTCGAGTTCAATTGACCAACCTACCTCAGTCATCTGACCTTGTGTTGAAAGCCCCAATTCAGCTTATTTTCAGCACAACTTTTCCCTACCAGTATGTGCACTTTCCAACACCTTACTTTCAATCATATTTAATTTGATTTTTCTATTTACTTACGTTATTTAATGAAAATTAGGGGAATACCCCCATTTGAAAATAATGAAAATAGTTTAAAAATACGAATCTCAAAGTATCGAAATATAATTTTTTGGTTCAAGAACATAACGTAGTTTTCGGCGTTTATGTCAAATATTCAATCCCCATTTTCTTCGACTTCTCCTTTAAATTAAGTTTTGAAAATTCTGTGATGTCAAATCTCATGATTACAATATTTTATTATAAAAATCCGTTTTACGTTTAAAGAACTTTGAAAAATGACATTTTTGACATAACCGAATTTTCAACAACTTTTCAAAGCTTTGACCAACCATTCATAGATTTACCTTTAGCTGAATTTTTACCAACTTTTCAAGCTTTGACCAACCGTTGATGGCTTTGCCCAAATTGCCAACATAACCTATTTTTGACCATTTATGGTCACTTTTTTTCAAATACTTTTATAAAATAAGTTTGGACATTTAAATTTTATTTAAAAAAAATAAATTACTTTTATCTCTTCAAAGATTTGGTTGAGCTTTAGAAAGAAAATGGCTTGAATTGATAAAAATTTGGAAATATTGCATTGTAGATGCAACGTCCTTGGTTTTATTTAAATGAGAGTGTGGACACTCACTACTTACGTATGGTGGTGAGTGGATATCCAGGTGTTAATAGTTACTTTCTGTTATCGCGAGACGATGGTGTATGTTTATTTATGATATTGGTATCGTGAGGCGATGTGTACTCATTTAATTTTACGGATTGGGCCGTTGTACAATAGAAAATTGGATATCCATTCCACACACTTGTAATGTTAATTTCTATCTTTACATTCATAAATAATATATCTGTGTGTGTGTGTGTGTGTAGCTATTTTGAGATATGTTAAAGAGTCTGTGAATGCCTACAGGGATAGTATGTCATATCATTTTCAGAGTGTCATATTATTTTAGGATACACAATTAGGATGGTAAACTCATATGTAGTATGAGACGCATAAGGGAGTAGCATCACAACTGAGATCCAAGAGATTTCTTTCTATCTTTATCGACTAACTATAACTATATCATGTAAAGGTAGTTCGTAAAAGTATAGGGATGTTTTCGGGATTCATATGTTCGCCTGATATGCTTAGATAAAAATGGTTAGTCAATGATAAATAACAGTTTAAAGTAGTCGAACGTATTAACATTTCATGAAAGAACTTGTACCTTATGATCACAGTTAACGACTAATTTAAGCAAGATAAATAGGTGGTAAAAATATTCAAACTCTTAAAATGAAATAAATAAATTTAGAAAATAATGATCATAACAAGATCTAACTCGAATGCTTCGAAATGTTGACTATCATGTTATTGGCTTTATCAACCTCTCCATGGAGGGAATAGCCACACATGATTGCAAGATCAACAGAAATTAAAAGTAAGAGAAAGAGATTAAAGAAAATAGGATAATTGAACTTGATTGTTAATCCTACATGTACATCAAATCCTTCCTCTGATTACAACAAATAACTCAAAAACAAAAGAGATTTAAAGAAATTTTATTTTCACAATTTATATTATGCTCTATATCTTCTCTACAACCCTATTTATAATAGGAGAGAGCCAACAACCTCATCCCAAAGATTTAATAATTACAATTTCATTTCACCTTAATTTCAACAATTTCACCTTACCAATCAATGATTCTAATTCATTTGTCAACGATTTCACATTGCGTCAACAATTTCATTTTGTGTAAGTCAATAATTCTAACTTCAACAACCATTTTCGGAAGCTTCCATGAGTTACCATGCGTAATATCCATTTTTACTGTGTTGCGGTAAATTTTCGACGTAATTTCTAGCAAAGTTTGGATCATTGATATAAAATTCTTTTGATGAGAATTTGATCATAGGCTGCAATTATCATTAAAATATTGGAGATTGGGATCAACTTCAGAGCTTTTGCTTTCGCCGCGTCGAGGTCTAGGCTTCACATGTCACTGTCAACTTGACTTAGTCAACTTTTAGTTGACTTTTAGATTTCTTTGAGATCGACTTTCTATAAAAAATACAACAAGTATTTAGGATTTTTATTTTATACATTTTTGTTATATTTAGTATAAAAATGCATATAGAGTTTCTATATGTGAAAATACATGTTTATGCATTTAAATCTTGGAAACTAAGTTGCAAAGTCTGATAAGTGCCTAAATAAATGTTGTGATTTTACACACTTTTTGGGCATTTATCAACTGTAAATGAAGCGTAACAAGAAAAACTTCATCGAGTGTAACAAGAAAATATGTACAAAAAATAAATGGTTGGATCATAAGAAATTATAACTAAGTTAATAATTTTGCAGTTAATATGTTAATTTTTTTAAAGTAAAAAAGTCTTATAATGATTTGAAATATGTTTTTTCTCGTTTGATTCTTGAGAATTGGAACCAATGGGTACTCGTGTTTTTTGGTGGTTCTAGATCTGGTTCTATTTATTTTGGAACCTAACCCAGAACTGACAAGAACCAAAATCGAAATAAATATAGTGGTTAGAACAGTTCCTTAGGAAGTGACCCATTGACACCCTAATTAATTTGCACGGACCCCTATTGAAAGGTCCATAAAAATGTATTTTTCTTCACAATCAAAGGCTTAAAGGCCTAATTTTTGAGAATCCAACATTTAACAGCCCAAGGCCTTCATTTAGCCGAGGGGCTCACAAATAATTAGCTTTCATATGAACCCATGCATTCCTATGCCCACTATTTCTAAATCATATCCTCACAAATAATTAGCTTTTGTATGAACGGATCCATTCCTATGCCCACTATTTCTAAATCATATCCTCTCTTTAAAAAATCAATCTAAATTAACTTACTAATCCCAATCCAATTCCTAAAATTACCCTAACCTAATTAATTCCAACCTAAACGAATCACTAAATCCAACCAACTAAAGCCCATTCTTTTAAAACCTAAGCCAACTCACCCATTGACCACTCCTAAAGTCATATCCAAGTCCATTCCTAAAGTCAAAATCCAACATTATCTAAACCCCTAATCAAGGTCTATTGACTCGAGTCAAGGTCCCATAAGAAATGAAATACCTACTCTCACAAAATGGATATGTGTCACCATCATATTCAACATCCCAAATCAATCAACTTAACCTAATCATCACCTCCAAAAATTACATACACCACTTCCCCATCACAGCACATGTTAACTTATCCCTATCATTTTCTCCAAAAATCTCATCACAAGTCATCTTCATGCTACACCACACTCCTTCTCCTTAATCAACTAACCTAATCAACTAAAAAACTACACATACTTACTTTTTGGAGACATGTCATCATTTCCTTCACCCTCTCAAAAAAAAAAAAAATACCTAACCCTTCACCTCTACTATTCCCCACAACAACCACCATCTCATTTTGGCTTGACCCACGCTCAACATATGTATGGGTTGAAAGATCCAATCCATATGGGTCAAAAAGATCCATCCACCCCTTAATCATTTTTACTTCCCCTAACCTAAAATCCCAACTAAAATGTCCCTACATCTCATGTCATTATCTTATATCTTCCCTCTTGGACCATCCTATGCCCTCAAAAAACCCCCCAAAACTCTATAAAAGCACACATCTTCTTCACAAACTCCTCATGCTTGAACCTCCCTTTTCAAGTTTCAAAATATTTCAAACTCCCTCTCTATATCTCTATGATATCCCTCTCTCATATCTTTCTCCATATCTCTAAGTCTCAAATCACCATCCTCTTAATCTAAAAAAGTTCTACACCATCAACTTTTAGATCTTCAACTTCTACACTTAAACTCAAGATCAAAATATAATATTTTGAAGATAAAAAAAGAAGACATCAAGAAGAAAATGAAGACAAGAACAAGGTAGGGTTAAGATCAAACAAATTGTGTACTTACTCCCCTCTTCTACCTTCCTCTTCTATTTTCTCTTTCCTTATTTTTAGTTTAGAACACCAATAATATGTATTAAACACCCTCACCTACACCTAATAAATTGGGCTTCGGCTTGATCGAAAGGGTAGAGGTTGAAGCCTATTTAAAAAAAATCCTTACACTCATTTGCACCATCCACAAAACATTTTCAAAGGCTAAAGGCATTAGGTCCCTTTCTCCATGAAAAGGGCCCATAATCACTAAGCCTATATTTTTTAAATTAAATGTTTTCAAATGGCAAGACATGAATAGGGTTTCTTTCTCAATAAGAAAGCCCTCATGATATAGGCCAAGATTAAAGTCCCTCGTACTCGAGAGTACAAAATTGAGTTTTCAATTTCCTATATTTTCTTTTATTCTTTGAAACGGCCAATTTTAAGGTTAGTACCTAAAGTGGAGAAAGTAGGATGCCTAACACCTTTCCTATTTCTAAATGGACCCCTTACCTAGGGTATAGGTAGATTAGTGATAAATCCATACGAGAGTCACTACAAAAATTGATTTTTCAAAACTATCTTTCTGATGCCCATTCACAACCTTTTCTAAAAAAGAATGATGGTGACCCCAAATCCATGTGGTGTTGATCTTCAATCTAAAAAATTTCATAACTATTAATTATAGTTTGTAGTCCACAGTAAACTTAACAATACCACCTCGTCCATATGTTATTTATTCGCACTTCTCTTCTAATTGAGCATTGAAGAAATTTATAGCAAGTTTAAGGGAAAAAGGTGTAACATGAGTGTTTAGCAATTTGATGGAAATGAATAATATCATGATGTTGAGAAGATGAAACGTAGTGATTCATGTTTTTTCTTCACAAGGCATGGAACACGATTACGTGACAATCTCCTCCATTTAGCTTGTATTGGGTCTTATTTCATTAATGGGTCATAATATCAAGACTAAGTTAAACATATTTCATTCTCCGGGTTCTTTATTTCCATTCCTTACCATTTTTTATTTATTTTCCTTGTCATGATTCAAATAAAAAGGTTGAAGGCTTCGATTTTAATTATATATTTTTTTATTTTATAGGTAATTGTAGGTCATGAATATGATCGTTAGAGAGGAAAATGAAAAATCAATCATCGGACATTTTAAGGAGATTCATGCTGAGTACGTCTTGTTAGTATATTAAAATATATACATTATTAACGTTAACAACTATAACTAAAATAAATTTAATTTTTTAATCATGTGGCCGATAATTTACATATCATATAAGATATTATTAGTTAGTTTATATAGTAAATCAAGATTTTAGGTTACATTATAGATAGCAAATATTCACTTGTCACTTACTCCACTTTGTTATGACTTTTAATATTTTTTGGTAAATGTACTACAACAAAATTTTAGCTCGAACATTTGGGATCAGCTAAATGAATCATGTTCATTCATTCATCTTGTTCTACTAAAAGCCAAGTCTTTTATGTTTGTTATTGAAAGTGAGTTAGTATATATTTTTTCTATCTTCTTTTTGTAAGTAGATGTACGAAGTAAGAAGATTAATTTTTTTTTTCTTATGCAACTCATAGAAAGTTAGGTATAAGTAAATAGAACCAATACTTGAATTCCTTAAAAAATAATCATTTATTTTTATTGTTCATGTTTTATGAGCCATACGCCATGTTAGGGCTGGCAACGGATCGGTTTGGTACCGGAACAATCCCACTCCAATATTGATCCAGATTTTTTTAAACATGTGCCTGATCCAATCTGATCTGACGGATTAATGAGTATGTGAACCGAATCTGTTCTGTTACATATCCTAACTTAGAAACCGATCCGATCCCATCCAAACACATGCCTTATTTTTAAATGATCCATGTTCAAAAAATTATAAAAAAAATATAAAATTATAAATAAACAAAAAAATCTACTTTGCAACTACAAATATAGAGGGAAACCAAAAAGACTAAAATATTTTATCTATATGTATTTACAAGAAATTAAGAATAATAATAATAATAAAAAATTAATATGTTCATATAGGATTTTTTTTTTTGAATGGATTGGGTAGATCTGAATCCGATCCAAAAATCAGATTTTTCATTTTTTTCGATTCAGACATCGAGTATATTTTGGATCATTGCCAACCCTACGCCACGTGATATTCAAGTAATGAAGGTGATTTTAAGAAATGCTAAATGGTATCTATAGAGAATTATATTAATATTCTTTGTTCTTGCTTTAGTCATAATAAATATATTAAATTGTTTATATAACTAGCGTTTGCTCATTCCTACAGCTAGGGGTGGAGATAGGATTTTTGGTCAGTGGGGGCTAAGTGCTAACGATGATCGACCGTAAATCTTGTTTTCCTTATATACAATGTTATTACTGAAAATGATAATCAACTAATTATCTTCATAATAAAGTCGCTAACTCATAGGACAAATTATGTTTTAACATATTCAACCACATCTTAAACCCCAAGGGGTTGGTCTAGTGACAAGTCGAGCCTTGATAAGCTCCTTAGGAAGGGTAGGTCAAGTGTTTGAAACCCCACGAAGCAATGCATTCCTTGGGGCCACCCTCCAGGGTTTGGTTGACCCTCGACTCAATCAGTTGCACATATGAGTACTTTTCGAGGAGGCAGTGCATGTGACTGTGGGATTAGTCCCAGCTGAAGGGTGGATATACCCATCCAATGCCCTAAAAATTTATTACGAATCTCGAAGAATACATTTTATGAAATTTTTATTATTTATCCAAGTTGTGACATGAAATTTTTTGAGTCAATCAGGTATTGTCATCAGGTGTAGAACAATCAAAAATCATAGTTTAGGTGAGCCTAATTTTAATGTTTAAGTTAGTAAGACTAAAACATATATAAGTATATAAAAACTCAATTAATGTTCTTTTTTTAAACCTATCATCCCAAATAAGCCAAATCTAAAACTTATTTGTCGCTTGACCTTTATCCTATGCGTCTCATACTATAGAGGAGTTTACCATCCCAACCGTATCTTAGGATAATATGTCATTGTAGAAATGACATGATAGATTATCCTTTCAGGCATTCACTGTAACTTCAATAGATCCCAAAATAACTACATATATACATACATTTCTTTTTTAAATAAATTGAAACAATAACATACAAGTATATGGAATGGATATTTGGTTTTCTATCATGCAATCGCCCAACACGGCATAAACAACAGTCATATCATCATTGCTTGTACAAAAAATAAATAAACATGCAACATTAGCTCGCAATAGTAAAAAATATTTGTTAACCCCAAGTATCCACTCACCAACACATGCAACCAAAGAGAGTCTACACCCTCAATTATAAAATCTATGGGCATTGCACCAACAAAGCGATCCCTCAAATTTTTATCACTTAAATCACTTTGCCCCTCAATTTAGATAAAAAATTTTGTATGCTTTTGAAAGAGTTAGAAGTAAATGTTTCAATAAATTTAAAACACCCAAAAGTCATTTAATAAAATTGTTTTAAAGAAACTAACTAAAAAATTATATTAAAAAAATAGAGTTTCTCTCAATGGCATCAATGGTCCTATCGATGGCAAAATGACCTTGTCGGTAGTAAGGACATAACTCACCTCCAATACGAACAATTAAAAATTAACGAGTTTTTATTCTAAATTCAATTTTTCATCAACCAAAGTTCTAAAAATTATTTTTTTAAAGCACACATTCAACCCTAAGACATCTAAATACATATTTTCAAACATGATTTTTGTAAAAATATTATATTTTTCCAAATTTTTATAAAATATTAAGTTTTTTTTTATCGAAAGCTGCGATGCATGAAATCTATTACTATTAGGAAAATCTAAGAGTTCCCTACCTTAGATCCAAGCTTTAGAAGTCACGAAATATGTTATGAGTCAAATTAAGTCAAAGGTTGTCTTTTGAAAATCGTTAAAAACTCTACTTCTTCAATTTTCCTCGAAGCTTGAGACAAGTTGATCGTTTCCCTCTTCTACATTGAATCCACGAAACCTCTATAAGTTGGTGAAAATTGAGGCAGAAGGTGAAAGGAGGCTAGGATTTTCTCTAGAGTTTCTTTTTAGAAAATAAAAGAACGTAAGAGATAAAAAAAATTGTAAATTATTTTAAGTTTGGTATTTGTAGAGCCCAAGGGTCATTTTATGATCTATTTATTATTATTTTAAAACGTCTATGTCCCAAGCTCCGTTTTTAACGAACTAATAGTCCATTTTGGGTGATTTTTCGATACAAACATAATGGTGCCATCGAATTTATAAAATTTTGACTCCATCAAATTGTCCCCCTTTTGGTAAATATTTAACATGCGAATCAAGGATTTTCTAACTTTTTCCTCTAAACTATAATTGATGTGTGTTTATATGTTAAAGTATGTTTTTCTACTATATTTGGATCTAATGGAGATGTCAGATTTCCTCAAAATTTTGTAAATAAAAATTCGTACTTTTAATCCATAGCATAAATTCAAATTTTTGAAAAATCATAAATTTAAACTTTCCTCGAGATACAAGATGAATTTTCAGGTCATTACACTTAAATTAGAATCCAATTAAGTCAAAATGTCTAAAGTGTGTAAACTGATTGGATCACCTTTAAAGAAAGTCTAACATCCTACCCATGACCACTGGGATATTTTCTAAGATAGTAGGGATTCATTGTTATTTAATCCCTACATCTCCCTTGGGAGTTATAGCTATTCGTTATGCCTTGATGGTTGCTCTTTCTAATATAAAATTAAATTATTTCTTTGATTTATTTGGTTGTTATCTTAATTTTGCATTTTAACATTCTTTTCCCATAATTTTAGTATGACAAGTTTGATACTATGATAGTTTGTGCAATTATTTATGTTTCTATGTCGCATTTGTTCTTATATGTCGACACCCTATACTTTGATATTTATTTTGGGGACCTCAATTTACATAGTAATATTTGGTGTTATTTTCTATATTGTATATATGTACATGATACCCAATAAGATTTTGTGGAGCTGGTATTGAAAACAATGCTTTGACGAAGTCATTTTGTAGTTACTTTCATTCAAATATAAAAGGTATTAATAATATTTTTTTTCTCCATTTTTCTATGTACTCAATATGACTATCTATCTCATGTATGATATTTGTGTACCCGGTGAAGTTTATTGATAATGAGATGATTAATGAATATAAGACAAATCCAAGTGCTCAAGTGATATTGCAGATTGTTTAAGTGATTAGTTATGAGTTAAGACAACATAATTAGTTATCTTCTTTACTATGAAATGGTCATTACATGAATGAAGTTGGAAACTTTATTGAGATGGATATATGGTATTAGTATGTTTTCATTGAATAAGAGTAACTAATTACAAAGCTATTGTAGTGAGGACAAGCATCAACTCATAGGTGCTTAATCATGTACATATTGATTCTATGTGAGAAGCCTATTATAGAAATTTATTAACAATTAGAAATATTCTCATTAAAAAAATCATATCAACATTTTTGTAAACATAAAGAACATATTTGTTATTAAGTAGTCATATAATCAATTTGATTCCACTTAAGTGGGTTCAAATAGGTAGATGCGAGACAATGTACATTGGATTATTAGTGACATACTAAGGAATGATAAGTCTCCAATAAGAAATCCATACCCAGGCGATTAAGAAAAATATCAAATATTGAAAAAGAATAATTACTAATATTAAAAATACATATAAACATTTTTTTCGATAATTTTGAATGGTTATTTTATTATAACATAATTAAATAACTAATTTCAAAATGAAAAAATCTATGTTGAAAATGTTTTAAATAATAAAGAGTTTCTCAATGCCTAGTTGGTTCTCTTGGAATCTCAATGATATTTATATGTACATAAATTGCAATATTTAGGTAACAAAATCAACCTCTCAATGACCTGCAAGGGATATTGTTGGAATGTAATGCCCTAAAAATTCATTATGAATCTTGAAGAATACATTTTATGAAATTTTCAATTATTTTTCAAAGTTGTGACATGAGAATGTTTGAGTCAATCAGGTATTGTCATCAAGTATATAACAATTGAAAATCATAGTTTAGGTGAGCCCGATTTTAATGTTTAAGTTAGTGAGTCAAAAAAATATTTTATAGAAAAATATATAAATACATAAAATTTCAATTCATGTTCATTTTTTTTAAACCTATCATCCCAAATAAGTCGAATCTAAAACTTATTTGTCGCTTGACCTTTGTTCTAGAGTTTGATCCCATTAGAACGTGACTTAGAAATCAGAGTAGCTAAAGAAAATATTCAAAACATCGAATCCAATCAAAGAAACTTGATTTTTAAGCCAAAGCTATAAAGTCCAATCTTTGTCATAATTTAGGTATTGTCAAATTCAGAAGCTATGAATTGAATTCAAGAGGCATAGAACTTTCAATTATAGTGGTAGATTCATTTTAAAAATATTTTTACTTAAAAGTAAATAAATTATTTTAAAAATTTATATTCAATATATGTATTTTAACAAAATTCATTCATATTAGATTGGAATTTTGGTATATCAATGTTGTATTTATGTTATACAAGATTTTAGTTGATTTCACTAAGTCTTTTAATTTTTAATCTTTTCTTTAAAATTAATTTCGAGTAAAAAAGTTATTATTATCATACGAATGGACATTGGTAGACTTAGCCCAATGGATATTACATGCACTCACACATCTTGGCAACACAAAAAAGTCTTGAAATGAATTTGGGCCTGAACTAAGCCCAATAGTACATGAGATATACACGATTCAAATTGAAAAACACGAACATATATTGTAAGTCTATGAAGAGCAAGTTATTGAAAGTTGCCGACAATTTCTTAACAAGTCTATTAATTAATGTATTTTTAGACTAATTAAACATTTTGCAAACTATACATAAAGGTTTACTAAAAAAAATTTACAAAAAAAATAAATAGACAGTCAGAAGAAATGACATAGATGTTGTCTTTATTTACTTTACAACTTTTAATAAAATATTAAATAATAAAAATTTAATATAACATTTATGAGTTACAGTTTATAGTCCACTGTAAACCTGACAATACTATCTTTCTCATAATTAACCTGACAAAACCGCCTTGCCCACAATAAACCACCTTGCCCACAGTAAACCTGACAATACCGCCTTGCCCATAGTAAACTTGACAATGCCTCTTTTCCCACAGTAAACCTGGCAATATCTCCTTGCCCACAATAAACCTAACAATACCACCTTGCCCACAATAAACTTGACAATACCGCGTTGCCACATATTATTTATTCACACTTATCTTCTGATGGAGCATCGAAGAAATTTATAGTGCGTTTGAGGGAAAAAATTGTATCATGAGTGATGAGAAATTTGATGGAAATGAATCATGCTATAACATTGAGAAGATGAAACATAGTGATTCATATTTTTCTTCATTGGGAATGGAAGACTATGACATGACAATCTCCACCATCTATTTGGTAAGGGATCTTCTTTTATTAACAGGTCTTACTATCAGACTAAGTTGAACATATTTTCGTTCATTGGGATTTTATTTTTATTTTTATTTTACAGGTAATTAGAGGACATGGATATGATCGTCAGAGAGACAAAATTAGAAATCAATCATCAAATATTTTACACAGAGTCATGCCGAGTAAGTCTTGTAAGTATATTACTTTATTATATTAATAGTGGTAACAACTATTTATAATATAAATTATACATTTTAATCTTGTGGCCAACAATTTTCATCGATTTGCAAATCATGTGAGATATTTTTAGTCTTATTTTTCAAAGTTAATTAAATTTTAGGGTACATAGTAAATAAAAGGTATTCACTTAGACCTCACCCCACTTTGTTATGTTTATAATGTTTTTTCGGTAGGTATATTACAACAAAATTTTAGCCAGAAGATTTGGGATTGGCTAAATGAAGCATGTTCCTTCATCTCGCTCTGCTTAGAGCCAAGTCTTTTGTTATTGAAAGTAAGTTAGTATCTACTGTCACTATTTTCATTTTTTAGAAGCATGTTCCTTATAAAACAAAAATAATTTTTTTTCTCATGTAACTCATAAAAAGTCGGTAATTAATTAATAAATACAATACTTGAATTCCTTAAAAATTCATCATTTATTTATTTTTATTCTTGATCCTCCTTGGGCATGTGTGTTGCACGTGATGTTTGTGTAATGAAATTGATTTTTTTCGTAAATTAAAATAGAAATTTGAATATCAAATTCCATTGTTTCAATGATTATTTTTGGTAATAAGAAATAGATGCACCAAATAAGCTTTGCAAGCTTTACCTTCCCAGCTAAAGAAAGGTTTTCAAACCCACACATCTTATTGTTTCTTCTCATTCTAATATGTTGTGTGCTTGATCTCATTTTGTTATTTTTTATTTCAGGTGATGGAGAAAATGAAAATATTATAAACATCACAATGAGCTTTGCAAGCTTTACATTCCAAGCGAAAAATATGTGATCAAGGTCTAAAAAGTGATTTCTTGAGCCTTTATTTCATAAGTTTTATGGATAAATTGCATATTAAATCCCTTTATTAAACATAATGCATGGCTAGTTCATATTTATCATGAATTTTAATTAAATAATATATTTTGGAATTAACTGCTTTTAATTTCGTGTAATAGGAAAAGATCGTAAATTTTTCGGGATAATTAAGAAGGATTGAAGCATGCATTGCGATCAAGAACTTGGGAGTAGTCACCTAACCAAGACCCAAGTCCTGTGGGCCCAAGTTGACTGCTACACTCAAGTTAACTAAGGCGATGCGGTCAAAGCAGAAAGTCAACCCTCGAAAATTTTACTGAATATTGGCGGCTAAAAGGCATTTGTAACGAATTAGGGTAGATGCATTTTTGTAACTATGGAAAGTTTTCAAAACCCTAATCTGGTCTCTATAAATAAGAGACCAAGCCAAAAGTTAACGATATCTAGAGAATTAGAATAATAGTAGATTTTCTTTTCTATTTTTATTATTAATTTTCTTAGAAGGAGTTGTAATCGAAGAACCTTTGCTGATTTCAAAGTTCAAGAAGCAATAGAAAGATTCACCCTTCTCTCATTTCTCTTCTCTCATTTACATAATGCTTATTTTACTTTATTTTATTGTTCTTGCAATGATTATCTGCTAACTTCTCTATTAGATCATTTGAAGAAGTCGGAGCAAGATTTTATCAATATTTTTAATGTTTTTATAATAATTTCTTTATCATTTTATTGTGATAGTTTTTAAGTAGATATTTTCGGATTTAATATTGATTGTTTATCAAAGTTTTGATGGTTCATTCTTTGATAAATTCAAGATTAACCATGCTTCACAAAGAATAATTAATACTTATCCCATGATCTTGGCTTAATTTATTAATCACATACTTTCAATCTTTTTTCTATTATAACTGTTTGATTTTCCGATCCACAACATTAGCTTTGTTTAGTGGATCGAGATAAATAAAGGACCAAAAAGCATTGATATAACTTGTGAAGGTGGATCCGACTGATCTACACTTCTCCATCAATTTTTCTTTTAATATTTTATTTTAGATAATTTCTCTCGAAAACTGTTTTGAATCGTTTGTGTAAATTGAACTGGATTTAAAGTAAAAAAGATTTCAGAATTAACGTTGTCTCTATGGATCGACCCTTGCTTGCCAAGGTATTTATTTTATTATTAATTTTATCATAATCTACAGCTCGAGCAAAAGGTTTTCAAACCCACACATCTTGTTGCTTCTTTTCATTTTAATATGTTGCGTACTTTCTCATTTTGTTGTTTTTTAATTTTATTTTACGTGTTGAATGAAGAAAATGGAGAAAATTAAAATATTACAAACATTACAATGAGCTTTGCAAGCTTTACCTTCCCAGCCAAAGCGAGGTTTTCAAACCTAAGGCTATCAATGGATAGCTAAAATCCGAATTCAAATCTAAAAAATTGGATATTATCCGAAATTTTTGAATATCGAATTCAGATTTGAATAGTTTTGAATATTGAATAGAGTTTTGGATATCGATGAATTTTATTCAACAATATCCAATTTGAAATAAAAAATAAATAAATATTATTTTATTTTTATTTTTATTTTAAAATAAATGTATTTTTTTCTTTAGGGCTAGTAACTAGGTTTTCCCATTCAGGTTTTCGAGAAATATAGAGTCTCCTTAGCAATACCTTAGCCCCTCACCACCTCACGGCCTCACCTCCAGCATCAGAATCAAAATCTACAGGTAAGGACATGCCAACCTAATCTCAAATCTTTTCTTTCGATCTCTGCAATTTTTTTAGGGTTTTTGTAGGATTGTTTTGATGTTTAAAACCCAAGATTTGAGGACTGTTTAGAGGTGTAAATCTCCATCCTTCATTCCTGTTTTTACACTTTTAAACAATTTTTTCATACTAGTCTTGGATGCTAAAAGAAATTTGGATTTTATGATTTGTTTTGGTATAACAAAAAATTGGATTTTGGGACTGATTTTATACTGTAAAAACAGATTTTTGGGGTTGCTGTGATGATATAAAAAATTTTGATTTTTGAGAAATTTTTTTTGGATTACCTTTAGTGCTAAGAAGTTATTTTTAGGGATTGATTTGATGTCATAAAAACTAATTTTTCTGGATATTCTAATATTATAAAAAAAAATATCTTTGGGGGCTGGTTTTCATACTATAAAAATCATATTTTTAGGACTGTTTTGATGGGGATAAACTCGGATTTTTGATATTATTTTGATGGTGTAAAAATCAATTTTGGATACTATTTTATTGGTACAAGAACCCGGATTTTTGTGTTATTTTGTATGTGAAATTCATGTGGATGGGATCATATATCTTTCTACTCTTTTTAATCTCAAATCTTTTCTTTTAATCTATGCAATTTTTTGAGTTAGGGTTTTCTTCAATCACATCGAAATCTTCTAAGTTTCGGATCAGAATGTTCTTAGTTTTGGGATTTTCAGAAATTTTGTATCATGGGTATGTTTATGTATCTAATATATTTACATTTTGTCACCCAACATACTTAACTTAGAGAACATCTTGAATCTTAACCCAACGGACTTAACTTGGAGAATATATCAACTTGCTCTTTAACCCTCATATCTACAAATTTAGAAAGTTTTCATAATTTTATAATTTTTAAACTCTATTTTAATTAAGTAGTTATGAATGATTTGAAGTACTCATGTTGATGTTGTAATTGGAAGAGGGTGTTTGATAATATGCCAAGGCCAAGTAAATTACAATTTTGGGTGGGGGTATTTTCTTTTTGAGCGTTATCCACTTTGTTGAATATTATTATCTTTTGTTTGATAATTCAATTAGTAATCCATAATATAGCATATTATTAATTAATGTAGGTTGCATATTATTTTTTTTCTTTTAGCATAATGTTGTAAAGCCAATCTTTTTGACTGTTAATAACTTACATCACTTATTGCAGCATGTATATCTTTTTGTTGCAGGCAATTGGTATACTTTTCATAAATGAGAATTACGGTTTCTGGAGGGAAAAACATTCCATAATTTTTGGGAAACAAGGAAGAAGGTTTTGAGAAGAGCTTGTTGAAGATTAAGGCCCAATTATTCTATATGACCTTAATTTAGGGTGCTAGTTTGATGTTTTTTTGGTTGTGATGGGATAATGTGGTTTGGGTCTAATATGTATTTACTCTGTTGTTGGTTCTTTTCCAATCCTCCCCCTAAGAGCCTCTTTCAACAGGTTTTTGTTGCATTTCCTAAATTTTTTCCTTCAATTATTTTTCATTTTACGGACTCAAAAATGACCAATCATCCTTGTTCTTGTCCACAATTCTAAAATCTGAAGTTCTTTCAATACTACTTCATGTGCACCTTGGTTGTCTAAATAATCGATCTCATGATATTATTATTTCCCAATTTTACAATTCTGCTTGAATTTTGACGTTCTTGTTTGGTTAGAAGTGCTTTAATTATTTGCCTACTTGTTTGCAAACTCATGAATCCCCTTCTTTTTCTTTTCCTTTCTTTTTTTTTTTAAAAAAAAAAAAAAAAAACTTTATCTTTGGTTATCTTTTCTTGCTTACTATCATTTTCTCCTTCAGATTTTAATTGCTAATATCATATGCACTATTAATTTTTTGGGGTCCTGGTAAGCATTGCCCATACATCTTGGAGGCCATTACAGCCTTGGCTGAATTAGGAGTTTTGGCCAAAGATATTCATTCATTATTTCCTCAGGTTTGTTAGCAAAACCATTTTCTTATAATGATCAATTAGTTTGGAGTATATGAAAGTGGGTCTCCTCTTAATCCATTTTGCAATGTGGAATATTCGATGGGAAGGAGATCGATATGCAAGAGCTTATTTTGAACATCTTAGGGTTGTTATTTTTGTGGTTCAAGCAATTTAAGGGACTATTTTTGAAAATTTTATGTTTATATGGGCAAAAGTAATTAGGGAGTGATTCTTGTCTGTATCTTTCTTTGAGGACTCCCTGTCTTCTTTCAATAAAATTTTACTTATCAGGTAATAAATCAAGAGAGCTTCTATTGCCTCACCAACTTTTGTTAATGCCACCCTAATTTGTACTTATTCTTTGGTGATTTACATATGAATTGGGGTGGTGTTAGAAAAGTTGGTGTGGCAATAGAATTTCTCTAAATCAATTGCACTCTTTTTTTGCAAGTAATTATCTGTGGCTAGTTGGGTTTTTGTATGTATATGTTTGCAAGTTGAGCTTGACTTCAATTACAAAAGCTACTGGCAAAAGCACATGCAGGGATCTTGTATTGCATGATTGCACATAAATTGATAGCTCAGGCAGAAGTTCGAGTAAGGAGCAATTTTATATCTTGTACGAATAAAACATCAAATACATAATTTTGTTTTTTTTTTTTTCTCTTCCTCCTCCATTGTTAGTAAGCTGTTGTTGAGATGGGAGTCCCTTGGGCTAAAAAAACTGGTAATGGGACTCTGGGTGTTGCAAGTAAGAGTTGCAACTTAAAATTCAGTTGTTTTGTATGAACACACCATGCTTAATGTTTTCAGTACTTTTGCAAAGTTTGGCGTATTTGGGATTAAAATTCAAAGGTACTCTTTTGGTAAGATTATATGTTTTTCTTTGATTTACGAGTAGGCTATGACACTTGTACCCAAAAATCAATTGTTCATGTGAACATGCCTGATGCCTTTGAGTGAAAGGGTACTATAAATGTCGGCTTTTTTCATATAGTGTATCGAATAGTAATTCAATTTGGGATAGTTTTCGAATTTGATTTGCAATCGGATTCAAATAGAATAATTTCAGATATCACAAATCAAATTCAAATTGGATAATATCATATATCTGATAATTCATTTGAATGCGAATTTGAATATTGGTTAGTGATATCTGGTCGGATTCGAATTCAAATTCGGATATCACTACTTTTTTTGGATTCGAATTCGGATATAGCACTATCCGATAGAATATATATCCGTTGACAGCCCTAAATTCAAAGCTACACATCTTGTTGCTTCTTCTTATTTTAATATGTTGTGTGCTTGATCTCATTTTATTATAATTTTTTTTATTTTAGGTGTTGAATGAAGGAAATGGAGAAAATGATTCATAAAAAAAATTATCAATATCAGAGATAAGTAATCCAAGGTTGTTGAGCAATATATTTTTCATTTTATTGTGAATAATGCATGCATATCTTCATTAGAAATCATCATTGTCATATGTACCAAATGCTAAATATTTGGGTTAATACATTTGACTTGGGCATGACCTTTCTTCTCTCTTAATTATTTTCTTACCAACCAATAAAATGGAAAAAGAAAAAGAAAAAGAAAGAAAGATTCACTAAGCAACATCTCTTAATTATTTGTTATTTTAACCATCCAGTTGGTGAGATGCATTTATCTCAAATTGCCTTTTGGAGAGTAAGGGTATACATTGGACCATCCATCACTGGCAACGCATATATATAGTCCAACATCGAGTACGAAATTAAGGAATCAAAGTATTCCAAGAAGACTCAAAAGACCACACAAACAAGGAAAATATATAGAAGAAAGAAAGTGGGAAAAAATTAAAGAAAGAAATATCGTGATTTATGGCCACTGTATATAGCAACTTCTATAGCTAGGCATATAGTGAGCAGAAATCGCTATATTTCAGAAATTTTGATTTTTGTTATCTTTTTGTATTCTTTTGGTTATTTTGTACAGAAACCCCCCCCCCCCCCTTCATGGAGAGAGGAGTTTTGGAAAGAGAACAAGATTAGCAGACAGAGAATTTGATAGAAAGCTTTGTAACCTTGAAGATCAATTCAAGGAAACTTGATCTAATTTGGTAAGATTAAATTATTGTTGATTTTTGTTTGTTCCAAATTATCCAATTTTCATTAGATTACCATTAGATCACTATTGTTTGAATTTCAATCTACACCTTTTATTTATTTATTTTAAGACTTCGAATCTTTCTCAAGTTTAAACTAAAATGATTAAATTTGAAATAGATTCAACCACCTCATTACTTGTGAGGTTGAATCTTTGATTCTTTCTCCTTGTAGTGGGAACAAAATCAAAGAACTCTAAGAATTCCTCTCCAATGGTGATACTGAGATGGTCCTTGTTGTTTTAGATTTGTCTTGAAGAGTACCTAGAACCAAAATGGAGGGGAACAACAATATGTTTCTTGATTAGTATCCTCACAGAAGAACCATATATGTTTTCCATCGAGATACGAGCGAAAATCATCTATGACTATGTGGGCACCTCCACATCAGCAATGTGAGAATCAATATAAATTTTACTGTTACTCCAACATGATTTTCTTTTTTCTTTGGGTCATCAATAAAATAAGAGAGCTGCTATTGGCACCCCAATTTCTTAAATTATTTATCACACAAAATTAAAGATTAAAACACTCTTCAAACATTACAAAGGTTTGACTTAAAATATGATCTCAACATTACAAAATATTATAGCACTCATCCAAACAGTTTTAATAGTTGTTTACAATTATAATTAGGCTCATATAAAATTCTAAACCTAAAAAATAGAAATCTAGCACACACAAAAAAAAAAATTTGAGTGAGCTTCAATTGACACCTTTACTTTTTTACTTATTCTCAACCATGCATTTATTTCTTTTATTTTTAATTGGGATGTAATAATTAAAAGTTGGGGTGCCAATAACAGCTCTATAAAATAATGATGTAAATAGGTCAGATCGGTTCGGGTTTTATAGGTTGCCGGCTATAACTAGCCATTTCTCCACATGTCGCATTGAGAAGGGTAAGAAAGAGATGGGATTTGTATATTCATTTTGAAATGAGTCATGCTAGAGTGACCTCAAGCTAGAATCTCATATCGCACTTTTTGACATGAAAGTGGATGGGAATCACAGATACTTTTTCACCCATATCTGGATAAAAAAGCATCTATGGCTCCCGTCCACTTTCACGTCAAGAATTGTGATATGAGGTTCAGCTTAAGGTCACTTTAGCATTATTCTTTTGAAATCGATGTTGTGTAGCTTTGACCTGTGTCTTTTGTAATAGACTAATAAAATGACCAAAATGCTTTTCATCTCCCACCTTCAACGAAAAATCCTTGAATTTTTTTTCTAGGAGTAGCCATCTTCAACTTCCTAGTTAAAAGTTTGTACCCTCATCTTCGATTTTGAGATTCTATTTACTTCAAAATTAAGATCTCGAGAATAAATTAGGATGATGTTGAAATGCAACCAATATCCTACATTGAATTGGTTAGTTTGTACAATGTTGCAATTTGAAAGCATGTCATAACACGATGATCAACTACCTAGATTATTTCTCATCTTTTGATTTATTCATTTCTTTGTACTAATGTTTGAGCAATTCAACCAAGAAATATCTTGTATGGTAAAATTCTCTTGGGCACCTTCGATGCTATGTTCAATTTTTCAAGTTGGCAGAAAGATGCACCTAACACTAAAACCCTTACTTTTTTTTTTTTTTTTTGATAATCGGATATCCCTGTAAACAGCGGACCAGGCTCGTATCTAGACTTTGCCCAATCATAGACCATGGTATTGTCCAAGGACTAGTCCCGGGGGCATGTGCAACACCCATACATCACAGATACCAAGTAAGGGAGGGTGCTTCCTCACGTATGGCCTATGGAGAATTAATGTTCATACTAGGTATCAAACTCACAACTTTTAAACCAACTTTTGCTAATGCCACCGTCAAGATGTGTGTTAATTCTTACACATGAATTGAGATGGCATTAGAAAAAGTCGGTGTGGCTATAGTATCTCTCGAAAATAGCTTAGTCGCCTGTTTGAGCAAATTTTGATCAACAATCCACACGTCACGCATTAGAGTAGGCTCTATGGAGGATGATGGACCTGAACTCCACAGTGCCAATCCCTTAACAAAGGTGATTCATGAACGTTGTGTTGGCTAAAGCCGTTATTCGCCGCCACGTCAGCTCCGCTCTCTCATTCAGTCTTCCCAAAACGAAAAAAAACACGCTACGTAACGTTCCCCTTTCACGCTCAAAACCCCAAATTCGTCGAATTTCAAAACCTAGGGCACAAAATCGACTCGATTTGATCTCGAGCAACCATGAATATCTTTCGATTTGCAGGCGACATGACTCATTTGATCAGTGTTTTGGTTCTTCTCTTAAAAATATACGCCACTAAATCATGCTCAGGTAAATCAAATTCCTCATTTTTATTCTACAAATTAGGGTTTTTAATCGAGTTTTTTTCTAGGGTTTGATTTGAGTTTATCAAAATGGTTAGGGATTTCTCTTAAGACACAGGAGCTTTACACGCTAGTGTTTCTTGCTCGATATTTGGATCTCTTTAAGGAATTTTTCTCAATTTACAATACTGTGATGAAGATTGTGTTTATTGCGAGCTCACTCGCCATCGTATGGTGCATTCGCATGCACCGTGTTGTTAAGCGGTCGTACGACAAAGAGCTCGATACGTTTCGGCATTATTTTCTGATTGCTGGATGTTTCATACTGGCTCTGATTCTTAACGAAAAGTTTACATTCCAAGAGGTAATTTGCCCCTTTTTTGCCCTTTATGTTTGTGGATAATAAAGCTATTTTCATTTTGGTTCCGAGTTGCTAAGTGGACTAAAACTTGACACATCTGTCTATGTTGCATTTGCAAGAATGAAATATATTCATGATTCATGAGCCATCTGAGCAAAATCTCTATTGGGATTATACACTCAGATGACGTTCAGCTGTGTAATCTTGGATTTAAACCCATGTTTCGGTGAAGCTGTTGTTTCTGCATTTTGGTTTTGAAAGGCTTTGAGAGTTTTGTAAACAACTGAGAGTATGAGCGAGGAACAAAAAAGCCAATTCGTGTCAAAACCCGAAATGAATCAAAAATCCAAATTTACAAGTGTTCTATCTCCCAACCAAAAAGGTTGCAAAGATTGAAACAAACAATCAATCAAAATCTAATGCTTCCAGATTTTTAACCAAAAAAACCGAAGGGTTGGTGAGACGGTCATAGTCATTCCTGCATAATTACTCATTATGTATGTTGTATTTTGTTCCAGATCTTTTGGGCATTTTCTATATACCTGGAGGCTGTTGCTATTCTTCCCCAGTTAGTTTTGCTCCAAAGGAGTGGAAATGTTGACAATTTAACAGGGCAATATGTCTTCTTTCTTGGGTATTCCTTTGGACTTCCTTTGAGAATTGGTTTTTGGTGAAAGGCTTTCGTGTTGGGTGAACAATGCTTGAAAAAATTATTAGGTGTTCAGTATGCAATATTTATTATTGCAATTAACTGGAATCTGTCACAAAGCTTGGAGTTTCATGTTGTTGGCTATAAGTTGGTTTGCTTGTGCACTTTATATGCATACAAATCCATTTCCTCATTATACTTGGGGAAATGGCATGCCATTTTTCATAATTATTAATTCAGTTTGTGGATGGAGGTGGTATCCCATCTGACACGGTGTTTCCCATTGAATTACTAAATAGATTATGGTTTATTTACCAAAAAATATTAATAGTTGGAAAATGGCCATAAGAATGCAACATGCCATTTTTATTTTTATATTATTCTTATTTTTTATTTATTTTTCCCTTAGTGATATAGGAAGAAAGAGTCATCATCATCGTCAATCAAGGCCTTATCCCAAAGATCGGCAAAGAAATTTTCAAGAGTTGAAAACATATTGAATATTATGATTAATTAAATAGTACCCTGCAATGTCTAGTACTTTCTTCAGTGTTTTGATTGTTTCACTACCTGGAACTTAGCTTGAATACATACATAGCATTGGGCATTTTAACCTTAACGCCAAGAATCCCAACAAATTCAGACTTGACCCTAGCAACCATAAATATCTTATAACCTCGTAAAGAATCATCCTATCTCACTAATGACTACCCACATATTGAACTTTGGACATCATTCCTCTAGGTAGTATCTCTGTGCACATCAGATTGCTATTGCTAGATTGCCAACCTTTCTAGTAGGCTCCACAGTGCTCTCTGACTTCTCCTTGCAAACAATTACTCTACTGACTCATGACCATGCTATTCTCACCTAGCTCAGAGTCCTCAAATAACCTGCATCCATAGTATTAAATTTCGACATATTCCCATGAAATATACCAAAATAGTTCCATTTCTACAAGGTCTGACTAGATATATAACCGACAGATTCTTTGTGTATATATTTCAGTTGAAATCCCTATTCATTTTGCAAAATATTTCAAAGAATAGTGAATTTTGACCGAAATAATTATATTTTAAGTATAAAAATGTAAGATTTCGGTGAAAATATTTTAAGGAATTGTAAACTTCAACCGAAATATTCATACATGTACTCACATACTATTATTCATGTTCTAATTATTTAGATATGTCAATAACTTATTCGTACATATTTAAAAGATAAAACTATATATGATAATGTTTTTTTTTATAGATTATAATAATATGATAATGTTGTACATATAATTTGTTCATTTAAGAAAGTGGTACATATTAAAGTATTTGTATTTATGTGATATTATAATTCTCACTTTTAGGAAGCATATTAAGTGTTAAGGTCTCTTAGATTCTCATGCCAACATGTAACTAAACACTATCAGTCTTCATTTCCATAATTCATATAACTGTTTATTATAGTTTGTCGATTTATGAGTATGTATTCATGTATGTTTTATCATTTCCTGTACTTCCGATAAAACTTATTCAACATTTCTATCATTTCGTAAGATTTCTATCATTTCCTTAAAATTCTGTTGATTTCTACATTGGTCGAAATATTTCTACGAAATATTTCCATTTCCAAGATGATTGAAATAAACATCGAAATCAAAATTCATTACCTTGCCTGCATCCCAACAAAAAAAAAAAAAAAAAAAGTTGGGTTTAACTCCACGGCTCCTCCTAATCTACTCCTACTTCGCTTTATAGCATCGCCTTTGCATGATCTGCTTCTAGTGTGAGTCTAACTTGCATGCTTTGCTGCAGTTGCCTGCAACACACAACCTGTCATTGTGCCAACAATATTTGTATTGTTGTTGGGTATGGTAATGGATCCAAGTGTTGGTTGTTCTTGGCTTCCAAATCTATAGTCATAGGATCAACTAAATTGAAAATATGTATATTTCTTTTTCTCCTTTCAGTTTATCTACTATTGTAGTATTTCATTGTTTTCTTTCAGTTTTGGAAAACAATTTCTACATAGCATTCAGCCCACATTATATATAGTTATTGATTGTTGCTTACCTGAATCACGGGAAAATGATATCCCTACCTAATAGATTCATGAAGGGAAATGAGGAGAGTGAAAATTACTCATTTGTTCATTGTTGGGCTGCTCAGATGATGTAGGACATTTAACTGATGTAGAACAGATTCCTCTTGATTTTCTAGAGATTTTTTTTTTTGATAAATATAAATTTTATTGAAAAAGTGAAAGATTGGCCGAGTTAGCCAACAACAAAGGAAAAAAAGAAAACAAGAGAAGAAATAAGCAAGGGAGACAAAATCAACCCCCCCGCCCAACAACCTAGTCGTTACAAAGCAACTCCCACTTAAAGACAAAGTCTTCAAAGAAAACCCCTTGGAACTCTATATAAAGCTTGCACCAAAAGAAAAGAAACCTCTTAATCTCCAAAATAACCGCATAGATTGTCTTTTCTTCGTCCTAGAAAACCCTTCTATTCCTCTCTTTCCAAATCCCCCAACAAATGACAATAGGAAGGATAGTCAAGAGATACCTTTTTCTGTTGGAGAAAACATTACAAGTCCAATTACAAAAAAAGTTAAAAGTACCAAAAGGAAAGACCCAGTCCACATGGAAAAGGGATAAGAAATGAACCCAAACCAAAAAAGAGAAAAGACAATGCAACAAAATATGGTTTCCGGATTCTCTATCGTTTTTGCAAAGATAACAAAAATTGGAGGTCAAAAAACCACGCTGGATCAGGTTATCGTGAATAAGAATCCTATCCTTAGAAGCTAGCCACAAAAGAAAAAAAAAACTTTAGAAGGTATGAATGGAGACCAAAAAGTAGAAACCAAGAAAGACAAGGAAAACAGAGGCAAAAGAAAGTTATGGAGAGAGTGCACAGAGAATAAATTATCCTTACTCTTGGTCCATTCTAGAGAAATTGAACCATAAAAAATGAGAAAAGAATTTTCATAGCCGAAACAACCCATCCAAATCTAGCCAAGTTGACTTAGTTAGACCGAGTCAACTTGGTTTGACCAGCCTAGTTCAGGTTGACCCAATTGGGTCCATACTCCATACTCAACCCAATTTTGATTTTAGTTATATGTCTTTTGTTTAGTTTAGTTTTTAGTCATTTAGATGTTTAGTTAGTTTCCATTTTAACTTTAGGATGTTTCTATTTTGTCTAGTTTCTAATTGGTTTCGTGTTTAATTTGTTTTTAGGTTTCTATTCTTTTTTTTTTTTTCTAAATTTGTTTTTATTCTTTAGGCTATAATTAGAAGTGTTTTTAAGCATCCAAATTGAGTTATAATAGGCATGGTTAAAAATTTTGTTTTGTTTTGACTGAAGCGTTTTGGGATTTCAACATTCCAAGATGAAACCATTGTGAAATTGAAATATTAGTTAGTTTCGGTGACTTTCCTTGAGATAGAGGTATGTGTGGGCTGTGGCTGGATCATCAGGTTTGTGCCTTTTTTCTGGGTTTTTTTTTTTTTGCTTCTCAAACAAGTAAAGTTCCGATTTTAACTTGATGAAAATCCCTTGACTGTAGTCTTTTCTGGAGGACTTGGTCATTTAGACAAAGATCCTCATATTTTTGCTAAGTATTTGAGATACCCCTGTATTTTTAAACTAACAACACTCTTCTTGACCATGGTCCTCTATAAAAGATTTATATTTAAACATTAATTAATGTAATGTTTTGGTCCTGTTTCGGTTTTTGAAAAAGCAGAAACTTCAAATCGAAACGAGATTTTAAACCTTAATAATAGGTTTAGGAAGTTGGTATTAGATTATAAATAGATTAGGAATGTTACTTATTAATATTTTAGAAGGTTTCTAAGTTGTAATGATGAAGTTATCCATATAAGGAGCTTCACAAACGAAGTTCAACCAACTCAAACATATCAATTAATTTTTCTTTTTTCTCTTTGTTACCTTTTAGATATATGTTTTATGTTCTTCCAAGCTATTGCTTGTTTATCAATTGAATCTATTGATTCAAACTGGTTTTGTGTATTCCATTGAACATAATCTCTCAATTCCTTTCGAATCTATTGATTCACACGCTTCTGCCACGTCATCAGGTGGTATGGATTTCCTTTTCATTCCTTTGATTGTTCTTGGGTTAGTCCCAATAATACAATCGAGGTGTTTGATTCTTGTCAAGTAAGATCTCTGGTGTGAAGGGAGAGATTTTCTAGAAGATAGTGCCTAATTTAGTTTGTTGGGATTTTGAAGGAAACAAAATTATGGAACTTTTGATTTGAGATTCAGTGGTAGTAATGGAAATTTGCAGAGAAATTTGTCAGTTTTAATTGGTCGGTTGCTTGTCGAGGAGTATCATGTCTCTTAAGGTGAATGAATATTTGGAGTCTAATCCATGATGAGCCTTTAAACAAGTTTGGCCTAATTTTGCTACTTCTTTTGTAGGTTGGCTGCTTTGGCCACTGTTTATTGCCTTTTCAATAAATATTTTATCTATCAAAAAATATAAAATAAAATAAAAGGTCATATGCATATGCTAGCATGCTTAGAGCACATTATTGCATTTCTTGTACTGCTAGCTTCCTTTCTGTGTTTTAGATTAAGATTGTATCCTTTATTTGTGTAAACATGATATAGCAATTGAACCACTGGAATTCATTTTCAGTAATTACTGAATTTTCTATAGTTATATATAGAAAATATTTTGTCAAAATGGGCGAAATGCCACAGAATTGAATTGGTCAAATTATTCATTTTCAAAATTTATAAAATGTTTGTCCCTGAGCATTTTATAAGGAAACTGTTGAAAGGAAATTTTTTTGGCCAGTTTAACTTCAACCAAAATTTTCAAAATTCAAACTTGTGCTTTACCAAAGGTAATCTTGTACCCAATGTCTCTCTTCTTCCTTAAAGCATTACGCCTCGATTATATTCATTTGATAGCATGAACTGCTTATCTTAAGTTGTGTGCCCAGTCAAATTTGGACTTGAAATGAATAGTTCAAAATAAAGTTTATCATAGGGACTGTTTTTATTCAGCTTTGATTTACAAGAACATAGATAGACTTCCTTTACAACTTTATTACATGTATATATATTTAAAAAAGAGGTACTCATCAGTCACTAAAAGGTTTTCCTTGTTATATCACATCATCACAAACTTTTCTGTTGTAGTAATCCTGCAAATGATGACAACCAGGAAAAAAATATCTTTCAATGATCAAAGAGGAGTAGATGTCACAGTTCTGCAAGGATGAAGCCAATCTACACTCAACCTATCGACTAACCCATCACTTATCTGTAAAAAAATATATATAAAAATAAAAAATAGAATCTCATTGCTTAGACACCATGTTCCTTGTCCACTCCACCCTGAACAACTTTTTCCTGTTTTTATTTTATTTTATTTTTTAATATTTTAGTTTTGAAGGAGGGGTGGGGTTATTTATCTGAACAAAATTCTTTTTATCGAAGTTCCTAACCCATCTTGTTGGTCATGCAGGGCTTATCGTGCATTGTATATCCTTAACTGGATCTACCGCTACTTTACTGAGAAACAGTTCACTAGATGGATATGTACGCTTCAGATAACTAAAGATAATGTCTATTTGAAGGAACTATCAATAATGCATTCCAATATGTTTTAATTATTTTTCTTTTTTTTTCCTGGATTACAGCTTGCGTCTCTGGTCTTGTCCAAACAGCCCTTTATGCTGATTTCTTTTACTATTACTTTATGAGGTAAAGTCCTGCTTTCTAACTACATTCCTTCTGTGCTTTAATCGACTCAAAACAGTGGAAATTCCTTTTATCTGATTTTTTGCAGTTGGAAGAATAATGCGAAGCTTCAATTGCCGGCTTGAGCAGAATGGTGAGCTGTTGGTACACGTTTTAATAATTTGTAACCTGTGGGGGGCCAATTCACAGTTTTGCAAGGTGGATGGTGGGATCTCTTTTGTGGGGGTAAGACTACCATAGCGAGGAATCATCGATACAGGTGGTTATTTTTTATGTTGACATGCTTGTATCTGTAACACTGGAAATATTAGTGCGTTGGGTGGAGATGTGCACTTCACCCATGTTAGTGTAGATAGGAACTCCCATGTTCATATGGGATGAAAATTGAAGTGTTATTATTGTTCCTTGCCATGAAATCTACGACATTGTTAAAGATGTTATATGGGAATGAGCACCAAAATGAAGATTTGTTCAACCTTCGATTAGGTGCAGATTAAGGTAATCAGATCATTGATTTTCATCCTTAGAAGAATTGTTTTAAAGCTACCCTTGTTTCTTACTACCATTTTTATTTTATTTTTGCTTAGTTTCGAAACCGCGGAGACCCAAAATCCCAAATTTATGAAAATTGTGTTTTTGCAAACAGTAAAAGTTATTTAGAAATTGATAATATGAATTATCCATTTTAATATAGGTCAAATTTTGGTTGGTATGAAGGGATTTTTTATCATGATGAATAGCATTGTGAGACGACGCCCACATAAAATTAGATGTATGATTAACCTAACTCGACAGACGTGCTAAATCTAGAATTTTACTCCTTGATGGGCCTTAACGAAAAAAATTGTGATCGAGGATTTCTAGCCATTGACTTGGATGAATTTCACTTTCCTATGTAGTCCCATGGAAAAATTAAATATACTCTCAAAATTAAATTCTCACAATGTTTTGATGAATATTTAAGGCATCAGTTTCCAAATGATGAGATGCCCCTTCATTTGGTCTTTCTCTTAATGTAAAATTATTTAAACCTGTAACTAAAAACCTCGATTTTTTTTATTTTTTTATTTTTCGAAAATCAGTCATCTATAACCTCTTAAGCTAAAATTCTTTCACCCTACTCTTCAACTTGAAGATTCTTTCTACTTCAAATCTAAAACCTTATATGGAATTTGGAATCAAAATCGGTTCTGGATCATAAAATTTGGTGTCAACTTGAGTATAACGCCACCCCAATTCATGTATAAATCACCAAAGAATTAACAAACATCTTGGGGTGGTGTCAGAAAAAGTTGGTGTGGCAATAGAAGCTCTCAAGTCTTAACTAGGGTACCACCACGCTGAGCTTTCAAGACTTAGTTATAGGTGTCTGACAATCGACATTGCCCTACATTCTTGTGGATTTTCAAGTCAAGATCTCATGGCTTTGACCCGTTGACTTAAGTTGATTGGGTCAGATTGATTTCATGAGAAATCTGGATTTCATCTTGATCCACTGACATGTTGACATCAAATCATTGTTATGTTGTTTGGGCAAACCTAGGATTCCATATGAGATTCAGATTTATCTCAGCTTCAAGATGGTCCACCTACTTGTACTCGTCTATCAAGCGAAAATTGATTTTAAGAATAATTAAGCCCAACTTGACAGTCATAACTTCGTGATCAATACGATTCGCCTTCGAGTACTTGCATTGAAGGAAATAGGAATTTGTTGTAATTCAATGCGTAGAAAAAAAAATTATCATGATAATGCTACAATACCTTAGTCAAAGTCAAATTTAGTTGACCTCCTTTTAAGTCAAGGGATCGTTGTAGAGACCAACTTTCAAGTCGGGTGGAATCGGTGCCTAACGCCTTCTGGATTCTTTAATCAGATCTCTTGTCCATTATCTTTATCATAGACCGACTCAAATTCCATTTGAAATCAATCTTCGGCTCTTAAACCTAAAATTAGGTGTCGACTCTCAAAATATACTCCAAAGCGGATCCTTTCAGATCGAGACGCTTTCATGTTCTTGGATCACTTTCTCTCCAATTACGTGCATAATAAGTGTTTATTTTTCCCTCTCTATGGAAAAAGTCAAAATTGTATTATTCTTTTTCCCACATCAAGGAAAGCACTTCATCTAGTCCAATTTTCCCTTTTCTTTGTTCTTTCATATCTATGATATAGGTAGTAGTTACATGTTAATTTTTTCTATTAGCATTCTTCTTCAATCAAGGTCAAGTGTGCTTGTGACAGAAACAAGTAATGGATGGCGGTCGTCAAGATGTTGTCGTTGTCCAAAAAGCAAATAATTTGGATGTCTTCATAGGATAATCACCAAGCTCTCAACACTTGTTGTAAGTAATTTACGTCCATTCGAGAAATTTTCCAAAAGCTTTATGGAGTGCATGGAGAATGTTCGAGTTCGTGATCTTATGAATGCAGGTATCTCATCTTTGCTTTCCTCCCTCTATTGCTTTGGCAACAACCTTAAGTCATTAAATTTACGAAATTGTTACAAATTAAGAAATCTTCAAGTTTCTCATTTGCAAACTATATCAAAACTCTAGGTGCTAGATCTTTCAAAAACACCTTTGGAAGAAATTCCAGAGGAATCCTTTAAGGGCTTGCATAGCCTTCGACTCCTCTATCTTTCTAGATATTCTAGAATATCTTCATTGCGATCATCAATATCATGCTTGAACAACCTTGAGCAACTCTTGCTTGGAGGTTGTACTAATCTGAGGTATCTACCCTCTTATGTGCCACCATTGGAGAAACTCTTATTGCTTGATCTTTCCAAGTGCACTCTGCTGACCGAAATCCCAAATAATTTTTTCCAACGTATGCACAAACTTCATGCTCTAAACCTCTCATATACCTATAATTTAACATCCCTACCAATGCCCATTTCCAATCTTGTCAACCTAAAGAAACTAATCCTCGAGGCTTGCTCAAGCTTAAAGACTGTAGTTCCTTATTTGCTAAAAATATCATCGTCACTCGAAGTGCTTGACCTATCGAATTGTACATCCCTTTTAGATATAAAAGATGTTTCATCTTCATTTGGGAGTATCGTGCCAAATATTCGAGATATTGGGATTCAAAGAATTCAATTGGATGGGCATTTCTCACACAGAGGTTCTTCAAGCTTAGAAACCATAAACTTTGACCTAGAAAACATGTATCTTGAGGTACTTGATCTTTCCGATAACAAAATCAAGTGATTCCCATTAGAGGGTTAGTCAAATTTACATCCCTTGAGGTGGTTGGACTTACTAGGCGTTAAGCATATTCGAACGGTTGATTGGGAAGAAATAAAATGGCTAGCGCAAGAGTTGAATTGGGATCAATGTGGTGATGGAAGTGCATTCTCCTTACATTTTCCACCAACCAAACAGTTTGGAGATGGAGAAAAAAATGGACTTTTTATATCCGTTGCTAATGCCAGTATTTTTCAATCTCTTAAACCTTCATCTGAACTTTGGAAAAGATGTCGGTTTAGTGTTTATGTTTGTCCATGCATGGAACAAGGCAAGGGCAAAGAGATATATTCCCAAAGAGCAAGATCTTGCTACAAAGATATCTACTCGAGATTAACCGAATCTTTTGGTCTTTATTATGAGAAGTGTTTGGAGATTGAGAGAGTCAAGAGATATCCAAAAGGCACATCTAGGCTTCTTAGGCACAGACAATTTTTATCTCTACATGACGAAAATATGGTGGAGTTGAAAGAATATCTATTCGAAAAATGCTATGCAATGGAGGTCATCTTTGATGTGCAAGCAGATGAAATGGACGCCTCATTTCGACCATTGTTGAGATTTAGGATCTCTAGGCTCATGAAATTAATGAGCGTTTGTGTAAGTGGGGGAACGCTTGCAAGAGGAAGCTTTGGAGTTCTTAAACATTTGGAATTGGAGTATTGTCCAAAATTTGTGAACTTTTTCTCATCTGATGTGTTTTTGGCAAAATTGCAAGTGCTCGAAATTAAATTTTGTGGTAGACTGCAAGAGGTCTTCTCACACAAGACACATGCAAGAAGATCACTCGAACAATTGCACACTTTGTGCCTTTCAGGAGCTTCCGAACTTGAAAAGCATCATTCGTGGCAAATACTTGCCAACGTTAAACAAGGCCAAAGTAAAAGGATGTCCAAAGCTACATAGACTTCCTATATGTAGCAGCAGCAACAACAACAACAATCTTGAGGTCACAGGCGAGTCCGGTGGGAGCAACTTGAATGGGATGACAGTAATGTCAAGCACAAAATCTGTTTCAAAAGGTTGCAACCAACAAGATTTTTTTTTTTTTAATTTGCTTTTACTTCACCTCAGTTTTGTAATCTTATGTTCTTCAAAGATTTTCACTTAGATAAAGGTGGCTGATAAATTTGTAAAAGTTTTCAAAAAAGACAAAACAAAGTCAAAATTAAAACATTTTTCAAGGTTGGACATGTAAGTAACACATCCACACGTGGATGATCCGCACCATTGGCACAACCATCCGCTTGTGTATATATATATATAGGGTAGCATTCTACAACCCATGTTGGGAGACAAAATTTGTCCTATATGACCTAAAAATTTCGAATTGGGCTATGATGAGAAGATCATCCTCACAAACAATCAGCCCAATCATTAACTTTTAACCCCATCAAAAGTGGTTTACAACTTAATGATAAAAAATCGACAGTCCATAATTCTAAACCACTTTTGATGGGGTTGGAAGTTTTTGATTGGGCCGATTTTTTGTGAGGAAGATCTCTTCATCATATAGATCATCATCACAAAAAACCAGCCCATTAAACATATTTCACAGTGTAAGATTGGATTTTGAAGTTCCTACAGTTGAGAACACTTCCCACTAATAACTATTCCGATAATCCAGAAATCACCCAAACTTCCTAAAACCACTTCTTACCATTTTTTTCCAAAATATACCCCCGCTTCAGATTTTAGATTTAATCTTCATAAAATCAGGGGTATTTTGGATCAAAATGAAATAGGAAAACTTCATCACCTATAAAAGTTGAAGTGTTCGACAAGTTGAAAATGAGGTAATTAGGTTATTTTTTACTAGTAGAAAAGAAGAAAAAGTCAAAGAGGTATTTCATCAAGTTGAAAACATTGGATATCTCAAATATTTACCAACGTGTCATAGGGTGTCTAATAGAGTTGTATGCTCAATTCTCCTAAAAGTAAGTTTCTATAACAGAAATTAGTTTGGTTTGCTAAGATTTCTTTTCAATATCACAAAAATGGTTCATTCAATTATAATTTTAAAATCTAATTTTTAATTTAACCTCAGTTTGTAGATGAATGTGTACTATGTAGTCCGTACTTCTATATTCTCCAAACAACTACATTTATGACTTCTATAAAGATTAGTATCAGATTTTCCAGCTTAACTAAGGCTTATGTTTACCTTATTTAATATAATTGTATACTATATTCGATTGAAGAAGCAAGTAAATAGTATTCAATAGATACTAAATTAAAGTGGAATTCAAAACACTTAAAATGATGTATACAAATTCAGAAAGAGGAATGAGATTGATACTAGAGTTTGACTCTATGTTCTTAAGACAATATTCGCCCCACACTAGTGCTCACGGTCTTTGGTGATTGTCTCTTAGGAGAAAACGATCTTCTTCTTGTGATAGCAGCACTTCAAACTATAAGAACAATGAAAAAACTACGACTTGCACATACACTCCTCTCTTTCTCTCTCTCTCTCTCTCTCTCTCGCTATAAAACTAGTATGCTGAATGATCAAGAAATTTTTTACTGAAATGCAAGGAGAGATAGACTATAAATAAAAGGAACATGGGCAATTAAAACACTTGTTCGTAGAGGTTGGGCGGTTAAAATACCTTGTCGTAGAGGTGCATGACTGTTGGAAAGGGTACTACACCTGTTAATGGTTAATACACATGTTTGAAGATGTGCAGAACTGTTGGAAAGGATATTGCAACTGTCAACAGTTTTCTACCCTTAACTACCGACATGACTATTTGTAACTACCCATGCGACTGTTGGTATGAACCCAGATCTTATAATTTGAGACAAACCTAAACTCTAATTTCTTATTCATTTTTCCAACAATCCCCCACATGAATGTAAATTAACTAAAAAAATGCAAACATTTGAGAGAGTACGGTTGAGAAGTAATTACATCGAGATAGGTAACTTGTAGCTTTGGACCTTCCATAATGAAAGACTATTGGGTTTTACTGGCTGATCAGTGAAAGAACTCCCTCTACCAGAGTCCTTTAAGTAATTTTCCCTCTCTTTCATAAAGGTTATAGATAAACTAGAAATAAAAAAAAGAAATCAATTTGATATTAGTAATAAAATTTGCAATAGTCTAAAAAGGAATGTGTGAATCATAACCTATCTTTGGATTTTGTGAAAATATTAGGATAATTCACTGAATCTCTACTTGATAGTCTCTTCAATATTAATGGAATAGTTGAGATAATTGAATTGCAGAGAACATGGTAATAACCCAATTGCAAGAGTAGTGCTTTACCAACTACGCCATGCCCCTAAGCCAAGTCGAGCACGCATGAAGGAATCAGACGCTTCATTCATTATTTTCTCTAGTGTATTGAACCATCTTGGACTTGAATTGATATCTTGTACGTCAAGTAAATCATCTCAGATACAAAAGAACAAAAAAATCGAGATCGATTTATCCTTCTTGAATGCTTTATGCAACTCTTTGATGTATTACGTTCTCCAAGTATGCTTGTTTTATCTTAGAGTAATTTACTAATGTGATTAGGATTAAGATGTTATAATAAAATATTAGAGTGGGAATATAAGTGAAAAAAAACTAAACTTAGGATATTTCAGAAACACCCCAATGTTAAATTGGAGATATTAGATTTAGCCCTTTCAAAATTTTAGATTAGGTTTAACCCCTTTGAAAGTGAGTCAATGTTGCTTTTGTTGATGATTTAACAATGAAATTTTGATACTTTTTAAATTTTGATTTTCTTTGAAGAATATTTTGAAAAAAAATATTCAAAATTTGACCACTAGATGATTAAGAAAACGCAATGTTGACTTACAATTAAGGGGATAAATCAAATCTTGCATTTTGAAAGGGGTTAAACCAAATATCACCAATTTAACAGGGTTATTTCTAAAATATCCTCAGACTTAGGATACGCCTGTGATTAAAATATTGGGTTGGGAAATATAAGTTAAAATTGTACTCGATCGTAAGAAAAGAGATGTTCTCGATGTCGTGGAAATTACACGTGTCTTTTAACTATTGGTTTATATCGTTCATAGATGCCACGTGGACTACGATATAAAAACATGAGCGAGGTACTTTCGTTGGCCTGTCTGTCAGTTCTGCTAGGGTTTTGAATTCCCTCCTCCAGTCCTCCGATTTCAACGTCGATGCTTTCGAGAATCCTTAAGAGTTTCGATCTCTGAAACCTATTAGTTTTTTTGAATAAGTTTTTAGATCTTCTAATCCGGAAGGTGAGTTTCTGGATTTCGTTAAAATTTGGAATTTGTTCTCGATTTATGCTATTAGTTTGAATCAGATTGATTGATTCGTTTCTAGATCTGGAAATCGGAGCTTCGAGAGCTCTTATTTCTTCGTTTTAATCGGATGAATGTTTCAATTATTTTCAAATACGCGATAAGGCGGAAAATTTTGTGAATCTATTTAAGAAACACTATTCGCATGAAGATCTATTCGGACTTTGAAACCTTATCTCAACAGGGGAAAGAGGAGAGCAAGTAAGAAAATGAAGAATTTGATTTGGGATCAAATTTAAAGTTAATTCACTTAATTCTATTAAAAAATATATATATGGAAGGTTGCACAAACGCCTAGATTGAAGTTTTCGTTCTTCAACATGTAGGTCTTATTTTGATTAATGGTAGGCTAGGTTTGTCGAATTAACATTCTTTGTGATGGATGTTTATGGGTACCATGTTTGATTTTATTTTTCTGTTAGGATTCCATTTTAGTTAGATTTTATTTCTATTTTTATTAGGATTCTATCAGTAGGATTAATTATTGATTTAGTAGGTATTTAAGGAAGAGTAGAATTATTTATAAAAGGATGGAATCCGAATATTTGTTATAATCGTGTTTTTACACGTGTTGAGCACTTGAGATCGCCCTTTGTCTCGTTTGAGTGGGTATGTTATGAACTAGGTTCCTAACAATTGGTATTATAGTAGATTTTTTTGGGCATGCCAGCGAAGAAAAAGGAAAAGAAACCATCAAAACTTGAAATCATGGAGGAACGTGTGGCTCATCTTGAAGAATCTATGGAGAACATACAATCCCTTCGTGCATCCATGCAACAAACTTTGGAGAAGGATCGGGAGCTAACATGACAACTCATCGAGTGTTTGTCTATACAAAATCCACTGACATATCATCCACTGGATCGTACGATTAAATTTGTTGATGGGAAATCAAGTGTAGGTAATCGTGATGTGCTGATTGAAGACCGTGTTCCGAATCGAGTGCAAGAAGACCGGTTTGAAGGTCAAGTTCAAATAAGGTACACAAGAATCGATTTCCAAAATTTGATGGGTTCGAAACTTTTGACTTCATCTACAAAATGGAACAATTTTTTGCTTACCATCATACTGCTGAACATGAACAAACTCTGTTGGCTTCTTTCCATATGGAAGGGGTGGCTTTGACGTGGTATAAGTGGTATAGCTGCACTCATACGCGTTGTACATGGAGGGATATGACATTAGCTATGTTAAACCGTTTTGGACCTATGGTTTTCGAAAATTTGGACAGATTGCTCGCCAAGATGAAGCAAGTGGCTTCAACTGTTGAAGGATGTTTGGATCGTGCATCGATGGGAACCTTTATTCAAGGGTTACACAATGAAATCAGTTTTGAATTACTAATGTTTAGGCCATAGACACTCCAAGAAGCATGGGATTTGCAAGGCAACAAGAAGAGAAATTGTTCCGACTTCAACATGCAAATCAACCAATGTAGGGATTGGTTACCAATGGCCAAATATACAACCAAAATTCCCTGAGATGATAACAACACCCGCACGGTGAATATCCAGTGACGAGATGAAAGTTTGACGAGACAAGGGATTATGCTATAATTGCGATGAATGTTACACTCCAGGCCATCGATGTAAAAAGATGCAAATATATTTGTTAGAAGTTAGAAGGATGAGATGAAATGGACAATGAAAATATTTCAATGGAAGTTACTTTTCCGTCATGAGGACATGGTCGGTTTTTAAAGGGGCATTGTTAGGATTCTAGTTTAGTTAGATTTTATTTCTATTTCTATTAGGATTTTATCGGTAGGATTAATTATTGATTTAGTAGATATTTGATTTGAATAGGTATTTTAGGAAGAGTAGAATTAGTAAATTATTAGGATTAGGACTCTTTATTTATAAAAGGATGGAATCCCTTTATCATCAACCTATGAAGAATGTTTGTTTTAATCGTATTTTTACACAATCCTTGGTGTGTTGAGCACTGTCGCCCTTTCTCTTGTTTGAGTGGGCACGTTAGGAACTAGGTTCCTAACATTTTCTTTGAAGTCAAAAAGAGGAGTGCAAGGAAGAAGACTAAGATTTTGATTTGGGATTAAATTTAGAATTTATTCTGTAAAAGACCATTTTTCTCTCTTTTATTTCAATTTCTTGTTTGATGGTACTTTTGAATTAATATTGTTTTTTTAAGGATGTGTATGCATGAATTTTTATGGCTACCTTGTTTGATTTTTTATTTTTTTTTCTATTTTTCCCCTTGACATCAAAATATAGTGTTTCAACATGTTTTCTCCAAAGGGGAAAGTGGAGTGCAAGGAAGAAGATGAATAATTTGATTTGGGATTAAATTTAGAAATTATTCTATAAAAGATCTTTTTTTTCCTCGTTTATTTTAATTTCTTTTTGAACCAACATGCAGTGCAAATGCCTAAGTCAAAGTTTCTGCTTCGTTCTTCATCACATAGGCTTTCTTTTGAGTGTTTCTCTTGACTAGTTGTAGGTTGGGTTTGTTGATCTTGTTTGATGGTACTTTCAAATTAATATTGTTTTGTGATGGATGTGTATGTGTGAATTTATGGGTACCATGTTTGCATGGGCAGGACCTGTTTGGTTTCCAGATGATTTTTCCTTTTCGAAACATATTTATTGGTCTGGTAATGGTGTCCTGAAAATTTTACTTATTTACCCTACTTACATTGATTAAATGCCTACTTACGAGGATTACTAGCTGTAGATGAAATTCCATCTGGATTTGTTAAAACAGTTGTGAAGAAATTCCTTAGATCCTATTTGAATTGCCATGTTGTTGCGAAAATGGTAATTTTCTTTAAAAAAAACTCTTTCAATAATATCTTTTTTGCTCAGAAAAAAAGCATCCCAAACGGCCCCTTTTATTAATTATATCTTTTGATTTTATTTGACTAACAAATTTATATGTTCATTTTTTTTGTTTGTGTATCAAATTTTTGTTTAAGGAAATAGTCTTCAGTATGGGTCTTTAATATTTATGCCAATCAATGGTTCATAATTTCTATATAAATGGATGATAACAGGTTGGACTGATTTAGTTTGGAGAACTTAAAATGGGAGGTGGGTTTAGATTGTTGCATCTTGTCAGGCCATTTCTGCCATTCCTGCCTGAAGTTCAGAGTGCGGACCGGAAAGTTCCCTTCAGAGAGAAGGTTATCTACACTGTAATCTCTCTTTTCATCTTTTTGGTGTGCAGTCAGCTTCCTCTCTATGGCATACACTCAACAACAGGTGCAGATCCATTCTATTGGATGCGTGTTATTCTTGCCTCAAACCGTGGGACCGTCATGGAGCTTGGTATCACACCTATTGTGACATCTGGATTGGTGATGCAACTCCTGGCTGGGTCAAAGATCATTGAAGTGGACAACAGTGTGCGCGAAGATCGTGCACTCTTGTAAGTATTCTCTAGGCTATGACGTATTATTGCAAATTCTAGACATCAACCATTATTGAAGTGTGTGTGGGATTTTACTTAGTTTCTGATCTATAACTTTAAAGAACCATTAGCTATAGAATGACTTCACTATGTAGTAGCGGTGGCAATGGGTTGGGTCATGTTCATGTCGTGTTGAGGTAAGGCTATTCTGAAAATTTACCCAACCCAAGTCCGATCCATCGATCCATCGAATAATCATGTCAAAAATTTAAACCCAAACTCAACACATTTACTAAATAGGTAACCTGACCCAACCACTTGCTTTGTAAAATTCTACTCTTAAGTGGAAAAAATAACTTTCATTTCCACCACCAAAAATAAAATACTATTACTGAAAATAAAGTCCCACCACTATAGACCAATATTTGTTGATATAAATTAGGTATCACAAAACATAAACTAAGTTTCAACAATTAAAGAGATGGGAAAAGAAGAAAAAGAAAATGTGTCCATAGCCTAGTACAAAATTTACGTAGGAGATACTTCTCATGTTTCATGATTTAAAACCACATGTTAATGATATAATAACTAAAAGTGTCAAAACGGGTTAAGTGAGTTGACATCCCTAATCTAGACATGGCTCGTTTAATAATGTTGTTAGACAGGTCGACACTATTATGACCCAAACACAATTAGGCTTGACCCTAACCCCACTAATTTTGTGTCGTTTTTGAGTTGTGTTAAGATTGCCACCCCTATGTGTAGAGCCATAATACGATAAATTTCTTTTCATGTTAAAATTATGTGCATCTACCATGTGTTATTTTGCCCATATGCACATTGTCCATGGGTATTTGGTGGGTAAGGAGGCTTCCATCTTCATTCTTTACTGTTAACTGGGTTTTCTATGATGTTACGTGTTTGACATTGTCATCTCTCTCTCTCCAGGAATGGTGCACAGAAGTTGTTAGGCATACTGATTGCTGTTGGTGAGGCAGTTGCATATGTGCTATCTGGAATGTACGGTAGTGTCGGCCAACTTGGTGTTGGAAATGCCATACTTATCATTGTTCAACTCTGCTTTGCTGGTATTATCGTGATTTGCTTAGATGAACTTCTACAAAAAGGATATGGTCTTGGATCTGGTATTTCCCTGTTCATAGCGACCAATATTTGGTAAGCTACTAATTCTATTTACTTTAGAGACATTCTATTGCCACACCCACTTCTACTAAGGGCACACCAATTTATGTGATATCAAATAAGAATTTAGTACATATCTTGGGGATACTCTTAGTAAAAATCAGTTTGGCAATAGAATCACTCTTACTTTATTCTCTCCATTTTTTATGTTATCGGAAATTGATTATCTGAAACATATCATTGCTTATAGTGAGAGCATAATTTGGAAAGCGTTTAGTCCCACAACTATCAACAGTGGGCGGGGAGCTGAATTTGAAGGTGCAGTAATTGCTTTGTTCCATCTACTTATAACTCGGACGGACAAGGTCCGTGCGCTTCGCGAGGCTTTCTACCGGCAAAACCTACCAAATGTGACAAACTTGCTTGCCACTGTGTTAGTCTTTCTCATAGTTATATATTTCCAAGGGTTCCGGGTAGTTTTGCCCGTGAGGTCTAAAAATGCCCGTGGACAGCAAGGGTCGTATCCAATCAAGCTTTTCTACACCTCCAATATGCCCATTATTCTACAGTCTGCACTTGTATCCAACCTTTATTTCATTTCTCAGGTAATATAGCTTTATATCTGCAGATGGAAATTGTAGTTGTTTTACAATCTTTTTTTAAGATTTTGAAAATATTTGATACCATTTCTATTTGTACAGTTGCTTTACAGGCGGTATGGTGGAAATTTCCTTGTAAATCTGTTGGGTACATGGAAGGAATCTGAGTACTCAGGTGGTCAATTTATACCCGTTGGTGGTATTGCATACTACATCACTGCACCATCAAGGTGATTAAGTACTCCATATCTTTCCTATATTGTTTTATTTTTTTCCTAGAACATACATTTGATCAGAGAATAGTTATATTGCTAGTTGGATTAGAAAATTTTGTTGGTTTCAGTCTTGTTTACTCCATCTCAGTCAAGTATTCTGACATGAGAATTGTGATCATTATTCGCAGCTTGGCAGACATGGCAGCCAATCCTTTCCATGCATTGTTCTATCTCGTGTTTATGCTGTCTGCCTGTGCACTGTTCTCAAAAACTTGGATTGAAGTTTCTGGATCCTCTGCTAAAGATGTAGCTAAGCAGCTCAAGGTATTCTTTTATATGTCCTGGCCTTTAAGTTGCTTACAATTTATGTATTTAATTTTATTACTTGATGATTTTGTAGTGGAGTTTCAAATTCGGATTTTCGGTTGTGTGAAACATCGTGCACTGTTTGTTTAGGATAGTTTTTATGGGAAGACATGGGATGTTAATTGAGATTATGTTACCACTTTTTTAGGTTGCTAAGCAAACAAATAGGTTTTTGAAATTTATCCCTAGGAAACACTTTTCAATCCCTAAGAAGTCTTTAGGAAATCTGTTTGAGGCGAGGTTTAGGCTAGAAAAGTCCTTTCATATAAGAATTATATATATATTTATAGGGGGTGGTTCATGGGACATATGTAAAAACAATGGTTTTTCAAAATATGGGTTAGAGGTTTTGGATTGAGCTGATTTTTTGCGAGGATGGTCACTATGATGAGAAGATCATCCTCACAAAAAATCAGCTCAATCTGAAACTTCTAAATCCATCAAAAGTGATTTACAAATTATTGGCAAAAAATCGACGGTCCACATTCTAAATCACTTTTAATGAGGTTAGAAGTTTCAGATTGGACTGATTTTTTTTTTTTTTTTTAGGATGATCTTCCCATCATAGAGATCATCCTCATAAAAAATCAGCTCAATCCAAAACTTCTAACCCATATTTTGAAAATTTATTGATGTTACATTGTTTTTACATATGTTTTTTCATATGTCCCTAGATCCGTTCCCATATATATATATATGGGAAATGTTCAACACCCTAAGCTTTGCCTTACACTTTAACAAACGTGTTTTGTCCTACATGGGTTAGAAGTTTTGGAATGGGCTGATTTTTGGTGAGGATGATCTCTATGATTAGAAGATCATCCTCACCAAAAATCAGCCCATTCCGAAATTTTTAGCCCCATGTTTACAAGTTGAAAAATCGTGGACCGTCCATTTTTTGTAAACCATTTTTGATGGGGTTAGAAGTTTTGGAATGAGCCGATATTTTGTGAGGATGATCTCTTCACCATAGAGATTAACCTCATCAAAAATCAACCCATTCCAAAACTTCTAACCCATGTAAGACAAAACACGTTTGTTAAAGTGTAGGGTAAAGCTTAGGGTGGGGAACGGGACCCTATATATATATATAGAGTAGCGTTCAATGGCCTACAGTTTGGCAAACATTTTGGCAAACACATTTTTCAAAACACGGGTTAGAGGTCTTGGAATGGGCTGATTTTTGGTGAGGATGATCTCTATGGTGAGGAGATCATCATCACCAAAAATCAGCCCATTCCAAAACTTCTAACCTCATCAAAAATGGTTTACAAAAAATGGATGGTTCACGATTTTTCAACTTGTAAAATGGGGCTAGAAGTTTTGGAATGAGCTGATTTTTGGTGAGGATGATCTCCTCACCGTAGAGATCATCCTCACCAAAAATCAGCCCATTCCAAGACCTCTAACCCATGTTTTGAAAAAGTGTTTGCCAAACTGTTGGCCACGGATAGGGACCCATATATATATATATATATATATATATGGGAGCGGTTCGGCAGCCCTAAAGTTTGCCAAGTTTTGTGCCAAACATTTTTTGTAAATCACTTTTGATGAGATTAGAAGTTTTGGAATAGGCTGATTTTTTGTGAGGATGATCTCTACGGTGAAGAGATCATCCTCACAAAAAATCAGCTCATTTTGAAACTTCTAAGCCTAGTTTACAAGTTGAAGAATCGTGGACCGTCCAATTTTTGTAAATCACTTTTGATGGGGTTAGAAGTTTTGGAATAGGCTGATTTTTTGTGAGGATGATCTCTACGGTGAAGAGATCATCCTCACAAAAAATCAGCTCATTTTGAAACTTCTAAGCCTAGTTTACAAGTTGAAGAATCGTGGACCGTCCAATTTTTGTAAATCACTTTTGATGGGGTTAGAAGTTTTGGAATAGGCTGATTTTTGGTGAGGATGATCTCCTCATCATAGAGATCATCCTCACAAAAAATCAGCTCATTCCAAAGCTTCTAACCCATATTTTGAAAAATGTTTGGCACCAAACTTGGCAAACTTTAGGGCTGCTAAACCGTCCCCTATATATATAATCCAAATGAAGTTATAAATATAATCCTGCATGTTTTGTTTTTGAATGAGATCTTTTATTTTAATGAGCGAATCTGTTTGATCAAATTTAGTTGCGTGGAAGTATTGACTTGAACCATTTCTGGATACAGTTTTAAATTCATGTGCTGGTTCTGCAGGAACAACAAATGGTGATGCCTGGACATCGTGAGTCAAACCTACAGAAGGAGCTTAACCGTTACATTCCTACTGCAGCGGCTTTCGGGGGTATGTGTATTGGTGCCTTGACAGTGTTGGCAGACTTCATGGGAGCCATCGGTTCAGGAACCGGAATTCTACTTGCAGTGACAATCATTTATCAATACTTCGAGACGTTTGAGAAGGAAAGGGCCAGCGAGCTTGGCTTTTTTGGACTCTGAACCTAACTGTTAAAGTTTCATTGTGAGGAATGGGTGCTGCTGCTGCTGATGTGAGCTCCCCAGCAGTTTTGGTGAGCTGAGTGATGTAAAGTAGATCTTTTTCAACACCGCATAATTAGAGTTTAGCTTTAGGTTTCTGTACTCTTTTTTTCTTTTTTGTGGGGAAATTTCGATACATCGGAAACACAAGTAAACAGGTGCGAAATTTTCAAGAACAAAAAAATTGAGATGCTAGTCAGTCTCACCATTTCAAAGATGAGAAAATGTTCTTGCAGGGATTATTGGTTAAGATGAGGCTGCACCAGTGGAAGTTATTTAATTGTTGTGGGATAAAATATTGTTATTGTTCTGGGGTTAAAATATTAACTTGAGATCAAATTTTTTTAAATCAAATCTCTAAAGATTGAAAATTGTTACCTGAAAAAAAAATACCATTTAAATGTTTGAAAGAATAGTAATTTCTTTTTTAGTTTTTTAGCTTTTAGTACAATTCCCAATCGTAAATTCTAGCATGTTGTATTATTTTTATAGCTATTTCACCTTAATCTTAGGTTAGATTTTCAATCGAGAACTCGTCATCTCATTTTAGCACACTCAATTGAATTTTGGAGTATCTTGGTACCATGGTTTTAAAACTTGTTTTGATGTCTCGTCCATGAATAAGCCCGAGTCATCTTGGATGAGTTTTCTGATACATTTGGGTCATCTTGTTCACAATGAGAAAAATGAATTATATTTTTACATCTTGTCCGATACTTTTTGTTGGTAGATGATATCGGACGAGTCGTCTCGATCTCTGACTGAGATTTAAAACCACTTGATGCACAAACTCTGAAAGAGGAGAGTGGTGGGTCGTGGCTACTCTAAAAGTCGTGGTTCTGCTTTGTCAAAGGACTATAAAAATAGTAATTCATTAAGTTCCTAAAAATCTAAAATGCTTACAATACAAGAAAAGCAACAATAATAGTAATCTTATCCCAAAGATTTTGAGTTGGTTAAAGTCATGTCTTCTTTTTTCACTTTCTCTGGCTTCTTCAAAGTTCTTTCTCGTATTTCTTTCTTTTAGGACCTTCGATTATAATAAACTTTACATTTACAACATTTAAATGGTAAATGTTGGAATAACTATCTTTGAAAAATATATGAAGATAATTTGTTTCTTCATGGGTCATTTTCAAGAACCCAACCTGTAAGAAGAGCTGCTAAACTACACCCCAATTGAAAATTAAGAAAAATAAGTGAATAATTGAGAATAAGTAAAAATTGGAGTACCAAATTGCATTTATAAAATCCCTCTTTACTTTTATTATTATTATTTTTTTGGTTAGATTTCTATTTATTTGGATTTAGGATTTTATGTGATACTAATCATAATTGTAAACTACCCATGAGTGTGTTATAATGTTTTGTAATATTGAGATTATAATTTGAACCAAACCTTTTTAATGTTTGAATGAATGTGTGATAAATAAATTAAGAAGTTGGGGTGTAATAAGTAAAATTTGCAGTGCCAATAACAGTAATCTTATATAGTCAAATACCTATTTTATTTATTCACTGAAGTCAACTCGTGAGTCATTGTCTCCTAAGAAACATGGGTTCAAACAAATATAATATTTTTTTTTTTATAAAAATAAATAAATAAAAAACTTAGATGATTCTTATTCTTTAGAAACAAAAGAAAAAGAAGAAAAAGAAAAAGCAAAAGAAAATTATTTGATTCTACAATACTCCAAATTCCAAAGCAATAAAAAGTGAGGAAAAGTGGTCACAAGATTTAAGGCGGGCTCTTCTTTTGAATGGAAAACCAATATGAAACCCACGTCCCTAATAACTGTCTCCTAACCGTTACCATCTCCCTCTACCTCTCTTCATTTTCAAACCCTCTCTCTCTCTATAAACCAAAATAAATTTTGATTTAGAAAAAAAAAAAAAAATGAATTGGGGAAGAAAGAACACCACATCATCTGGCCTTTCTTCAATCTCTCATGTCTTCCCCATTTCTTGGCTCTCCAAATTCAAGCAAATAAATAGCAAATCCAAATCCCAACCTGCGAAATCCAAGCGAAAAACAAAACCCAATTCATCACTTAGGCCAACCATACCTCTTAGTTTCAGAGGTACTCAAATCTATTACAATGGAGACGTAGCTGGTGACGATGATGATGCTTACTTGCAATTTTCTTTACGTAGAGAGGATTTTGAAGGTAAGAGGAGTAGAGGTGTTGCAAAAACTGTTTGGTATGATTCAGATGATGAACTTGAATTTCCCATAACGGGTCATCGAAGTTGCAGACCAAGTACTCAGAATTTTGGTGGTGAAGATCGAGAAGAAAATGTGTTAGGAACACCACCTAAGAAAAATCGGGAAGAAAGAAAAGTTACCCATCGAAAATCACGTAAAAAAGATCGAATTTTGCAAGAAGAAAGTTCAGACTCTGGCAGAGAATCAATTAAAATCGGTCAGACTTCAAATCGAGCATTAGAGATGAACAACTTGGATTTGGAATCGGAAGCAACAACAGAGGATGAGTATAGCAGTTTTTCGGATTCTAGTTCAAGAAAATCTTATTACATCACTTTCTCAAATTCAAAAAATATTGAGCGCAACGGTACAATTGGTGAAGTAGATCAGGAATTCAAGGCTTTGAATTTGAAGAAATCGGATCAAAATTTAGAGGAAGAGAAAGAATATAAAGTGGATTTGAACCGAGAAACAGTGAAAGAACCAAAGATTAAGGATCGTTGGTCGAAAAGAGAGAGACAGAGGAAATCAATCTATCTAAGAGGAGCGAAGCAGAGTTGCAAATATTCTCCAAGAACAGCTTTGAAGATCGAAAATTGCAAAATTAGAGCTCTAGAAGACATGAAGAAAGCTAAGACCAAGAAGAAGGAAAGAAAAGTGGAAGGAATACCATCTTTAGAGAGTTTTGCCGTGGAGAAATGCTCGTTCAATCCTCAGAAAGACTTTAGAGATTCAATGGTGGAGATGATCATGGAGAATGGTATCAGACAGTCAGAAGAGCTCGAGAACCTCTTGGCTTGTTATCTCACTTTGAATTCAGATGAGTACCATGATCTCATCGTCAAGGTCTTTAGGGAGATATGGTTCGATTTAAACAAGTAGTTCATGAACTACTTTCGAAATTGTAATTGAGTTGTAAATAATAAATATTATGTCAAGTTAATTATCAAATTAGTAAGATCATTTGACCTTAATCACTTTTCAGCGAATACAGATCATTTATTCGCCAGAGTTGGGTTGCAATGCGACTTTCGATCTCCATTGTCAGGCCCACTAATCCATGAATGTTTGACCCATCCCTTAGTACCTGCACACCAAAAATCACTCGTATTTGTGATTTTTAACCTTTGGGTTTAAGCATCTTTTGTTAACCAATCAGTTACTCCAAAAGACCAATCTGTTGGAAAGGGGGAGAACTATGAATAAGACACACCCAAGAGTGGAAGAAAATATACAATCAACACACCACTCACCCATAAGGTAGAAAGAATCGAACCCGTGACCTATACGAACCTAGTACTCTGACACCATGTTAACCAATCAACTACTTCAAAAGACCGATCTGTTAGAGAAGCGGAGAAGTATGAATATAAGAGGGTCATGGAGCTTACCTGGGGTATGACACACCAAATAGTGGAAGAAAATATACACTCAACACTCCCCTCACCCATAAGAGTGGATAGAATTGAACCTGTGACCTATACAAACCTAGTGCTCTGATACCATGTTGACCAACCAACTACCTCCAAAAGACCGGTTTGTTGGAGAGGGGGAGAACTATGAATATAACAGTGTCATGAAGCTTAACTGGGATATGCCACACCCAAGAGTGGAGCAAAATATAAACTCAACAAAATTTTCCTCATTCTTATGGACAGACCAGTAGGTGGATTCCAAGCCCATGACGAGAAACTAATCAATCCTTGCATGTTGAATAATCCTCATCGAGTTGTAATAGCCACTTAAAAGGTATCGGCAGATCTCTTGTTTCGCAAGAGCAAACTTCTCGTTTGTCCCAAGCAAGAAAATCTTGGCCCCCAACTCCTCATTCTCAACCCACCTCTCAATAGTTGCAAGGTTTTCACTTCGTTCAATTTAGGTTGTCAATCATCCTATTTATCTCATCTTCTCTTATTGATGCAATCCCTCAACAGATAAAAACTCATGAACAATTCCATCCACTTCTATCATGCTACAACCAGGTTCCTTTCTTACTCTATGCATTCTCATCTTTCTCCTCACTTTCCTCACATCGTTCCATCTCCCCAAAGATGCATATACGTTAGACAATTGTACATAACTAGAACTATCTCGAGGATTCATAACTAAGATTCTCTTCACCACACGCTCAGCCAATTCAACATTTCCATGACTTCTGCAAGCACTCAACAAAGACTCCCAAACCACCTGCGCTTCCTTAAATGGCATTGTCTTTACAAGCTCTTCAGCCTCTTCTAAGAATCCTGCTCTACCAAGTAAATCGACCATACAACCATAATGCTCAACAGATGGTTGAATTCCATGAACTCTAACCATGAAATCAAAAACTCGACGCCCCCCATCCAATAGGCCAGAACGACTACAAGCGGATAGAACGCTTATGAAGGTGACCTCATTGGGTGCAATTCCATTCTCGAGCATCTCAGAAAAGGTAGTCAACGCCAGTTGACCATAGCCATGAATGCTTAAACCCGCAATTATCGAATTCCATGTACTAACATCTTTCCTCGAAGTATAACTAAATACTTGCAAAGCCTTCTCGATGTTCCCACATTTGGAATACATATCCACTAGAGCGGTAGCTAAGAACCCGTCAATCTCAATCCCATTCTTATCGATATAAGCTCGAACCCATTCACCTTGACTCAAAGCACCCATATTCGCACACGCGGACAAGACATTCACAAGTGTGCAATTGTCCAGCTTCACCTTCGAATTTTGCATATTTTCAAAAAGCACCAAAACTTCCCGAAATTGACTGGAGTGGGCATATCCCGTGATAATTGCATTCCAAGAAACAACATCTTTCGACGGCATCTCATCAAAAAGACACCTCGCTCTCTCAATCAACCCAAGACCTACATACCCAGAGATCATAAAATTCCAAGACTCCATATTTCTCTCAGGCATTTGATCAAAAAAGCGATGTGCCAGGTACATCAAACCCCTTCTCACATAAACACTTAAAATCGCATTCCACGAAATCACATCTTTCTCAATCATCCTATCAAGCAAATTATGTGCATGGTTAATGTACCCAACACTTACATAGAAGTGAATTAAGCTATTTTGAACGAAAACATCTGACCCGAACCCAGTTTTGAGGATTCGAGCATGAATTTGTTGTCCTAGTTGGATACTAAGGAGAGATGAACAAGCTTTGAGAACAAAAGGGTATGTGAATTTATCTGGGAAAATGGGGGAATGAAGCATAAGGAGAAAGATGAGGAGGGATTGCTGTGGGGTGGGGCTGTTGGCGTAGGCACGAATGATGGTGTTGAAGATGAAAGAGTTGGGGGTGGGGGTGCTTGTGAAGAGGGTGTGGGCGTAGGAGAGGGAGGTGGGTGTGGTGGAAGCCAAGGAGATGATGCGGCTAGCAGCGAAGGTGTCATGAATGAGGCCTGTTTTGAGCATGTGAGCATGGACTTGGTGGAGTTCAGAGAGGGTAGTGGTCATCTCTGTAAATGAAATGATGGAAGGTGGAGGTAAGGTTGATAACATTGTGGCCATTATTGGAGGAAATCTAGTATGAAGATGGGTTGCTTATGTAACTTATGAATAATGTTTGAAAAAATAGAATATGTTAAGGGTAATTTTGGAATTAAAGAAAAGGGGGAAATTACTTAGTGCCCCTTACCCACTCATTCAAATTGTTAAGATGAATGATTCAAATCATTGAGATCATCTTTGCTCCAATTGTCGAGATCAACCTTTTTACAATCATTGATATCAATGATTATAAGTCATCGATCTCGATATTTGAATATAAATGTTGAGATCAATGATTCAAATGGCTTGATATTAATAATTATTAGAAATTACCCAACGATACTATTTTTGTTTCAGAAATATCTTATTGTTTTTATCAACGATAGGCTAGGTTCAAGTTGATGCATTACTATGATATTTTTCAAATTAAGAAAACAAAAATAAATTAAATAAGTAGTAGAGAGGAAAACCACTCACTTTTTTTTAGCCCACTTCAAAAGTGTTTTAACTTATAGTCCAAAACCCAACTTTTCATTGGTAATCAATTGTTTGTTATTGTGTCAAATTATGATGCATACGATATATTGTATCATTGTCAATGTATCTCTTCACAAAAGGAAAGTAGTGATGAAGAATAAAATATTTAGTCATATCCATTAAGATATTTTATATTAAAAATTTTATAAATAATTGGTATCTCTACATTAGGCTACTTTCTATATCTTAGTTGATGTAATCTCTATAAATATCCTAGTATATAGTTCATGTAATGATCATCCAAAAATTATCAATATTATCAATTCTTCATGGTATCAGAGCTCAAGTTCCATTGAGCACATTGATCTTGGTGCATCGTTTCTTTAACGATGGCGGTGATGCCATTTATCATCATCAGACATAAATCTCTTTTTTTTTTCTCTCCTTCACTATTATTTTTGTTTCTTTCAATAAAAATCCAACATTTCTTCATATTTATACAAACCTCCTTAATCTAAAAACTCATGTTTTATGATCTCAAATATCATTTTATTTAAAATCTCTTCAATGAGAGTTTTTCTATTTAAGCCACATAATTCTAATTTATATGCTTCTGGGAGAGATCATGACGGACCTACTCTAGTGTGCCACACCAGCTTCGACTGAGTTAAAATGAGCGGGATGCGATAGTGATGAATTTCACAGACGGGTGGTGACCACCATCAAGCTCGATTGGTTGTAGCGGCAACCCATCATCAATTTTTACATGAGATATATAAGAGAATATGATGCATCCTACTCTCTTACAACTAAAAGGTGTCATGTGCAAATGTACATGCATCAAAGGGCTTATCTGTAATTTGAAATATTCATCAAATGATTTTTGAATATTTCATAATAAAAATCATATTTTCATAATTTTAAAAACTAACCACCATGATACTAGGATAGTTGGCTGCAATATTCTTTGTTTTTATCAAAATAACCTTGATTATATTACATTTAAATATAAAAGTGGGGGCATTTATGGTCACTCAAATTTTGGTGTCGAACCACTTCTACTCCTTCTCTCATTATAATAGTACATATATTTTAATAATATTTTTGTAAAAATATTTGCAGTATCTCTCACATTAAAAAATAGGAAAATTTATCGGTATTTTTATATATTACCAAAATATGTTATTGCACTTTTTGGTTTACCATTTCATTACTTTAGAACCATAATGCCCTTATATTCTATGACAATCACTACACTACCAGAAAAAAATAATTACAAAGTCTTTTACTTTAACAAGTTTAACGAGATATTTGTTGAGTGATATGGTATGTTGTTTACTTTAAAAGTCATCTAAATACACCTAAGTTTTTAATTTTTTAAAGAAAATAATAAACTTTACAAAAAGAACATTTAAACCTAATAAGAACTACAAAAATACCATGAAAAAGTTACTAAAAATCTCTATTCACATTTATCAAAAAAATCTAACAATGATATGACGTTGTAGCTGGATTTGTGAGCCATCCAATTTCATTAAGATACAACTTGTGTGTATTTTTGTCGGTGTTTTTTTCATGAATTTTCAACAAATCAAAGATTTAAATGCATTCAATATAACTTTAAATTTTCAGTGAAGTTAGCATTGATTATCTCGCATTTAAAACGTGTACAAAAATCACAAATTGTATAAAGGAGAAAACCATATGAAAATTACATTCACTTTCTTCAATGGTTGAACTTTTTTTTTTTTCAAAATCTCTTCACCTTAATCCCTTATACAGTAGCTTGTTAATGCATTCTTGTGTAACAATAAAAATGGAGTAGAAAAAAAGGAAGAATGAGAAAGAAGAAGTTACTCTGAATCTCGATTGCACAAATGAAATATAAGATGAAATATAAGAAAATGGAGAAAGTATAGAGAAAAAGAAGAAAATATAATAAGAGATGGTGAAGCTTGTAAAAGAAGCTTTTGTCTTCTCTTTCTTAAGTCAAATCAAATGAAAAAATTTGATATATATTTTTAAGGGTAATTTCGTTTATTTTGCAAAATACACTATTGATTTGATAATACTTACAAATTAGTAATGATTTGGTAATGAATGAAAAAATCGATAATTATTTGATAATTTTTCCTAAAAATAATTAATTTTTAGAGATCCAAATGCCCTTACCTATTTTAATAAAGATAAACATTTAATGGCTAAAAATTAAAATACCCTTTTTTTCATTAAAAAATTAAATAACTAAAGACATTTTTGTAAAAGAAAAGTAACAAAAGATGCTAATGTCTCAAGAAAGTGCATATACATACAAGATGATTAAGAAGTATAATCAAAATAATTTGTTATATTTTTTACTAGTGCATTCGTCAAACTCAATGGAAAAATTCAATGATTATAGTGGTTGGATTAAAAAATTGACAATATTGATCTATTGAGTTCCATGAATCTACTACATTCATACCACAAATTGGTTCGCTTTCGTACCAATTGCAATTGGTCTAATATGAACTAATTTGATAACATGGATCAAGAGATTATTGTCTTTCCTAAATAAGACAACAACTCTATCGAAAAAATTGAAACACTTAAAAGTTAAAAGTGAAGGAGAGAAAGCTTCTCTTTCACAAGATAATTTTTAGAGTCCATTTCTTTAACAAAATATTTTTAAGTAAAATTATTAAGAGTCCATTTGTTCGGCATAGAAATATTTTTCTTGAAGAATCATTTTCTTGGTAAACGATTTCCCATGGGGCAACGGTTGACACAGGACAAAAGATAGAATCATTTCCTAGTTTGTATTAGGGGTACAACTTGGTTCAATTCAAGGGAAAATTGGAACCGAACCAACAGTGGTCGGTTCCACTAGATTAGAACCAGAACCGAACTGAATTGCCATTAGAACCAAACTAGACTAAAGTTGGTTTGGTTTAGTTCTATGGGTTGCTAACATCCTATAAAAATGCTTGGCACCAATATATTTTTAATGAAAAAATATATATAATAATAATGAAATTTCATAATTCATATAATAAGTCACTAATCTCTTCATAAAAAATGTCATTAATCTATCCTTAAAAAAATCCACTAATTTATGTCCTAACTCCTAAATTAATTCATAATACATCGATATATATATATAATATATATATATATATATATATATATATATGATATAGAGTTTCAGTTCTCGGTTTGGTTCAGTTCTATACAAGCCTTGAACTAAGAATCAAACCAAATTGATCGATTCTCCATTTTCTTAATCCAGAACGGAACTGCAACTTGCTCCAAACCAAATCAAATCAACCCAAAGCTATCAGTTTGAATCAGTCTAAGTTGCACCCCTAGTTTGTATAAGTACACACTTACCTACAATAGTTGAAAAACCAGGTATTGAAAAGATAAATTTCTTGACACAGTGGGGACAAACACACATATAATTTCATGTTTCTTTAGAAAATTCATTTTCTTATTGGATTTTTTTCCTCCAAGCAACTAAGTCCAACATTTAAAAAAAAAAAAAAAAATCTCAGGACACATTAGTTAGGTAACCTTTATAATATTTGCAAACATCAAATGTGGAAATTGAAAATGAGTGCAAATAAAAGTCACTCAAACCAACTACTTCAAGCATTTGTGAGAATATGAAGAGAGAGATCTTGCCTTCAAGCCCTTTGCTGACCACCCAATGAGATTTATTCCGACTTACCTAGTATTTGTGGATTATTTCATGTACCCAGGGGATTTGAGCGAGATATGATGCTCTAATAGGCTAGTTGTCTCACCTTTGCTAGTCGGGCCTACAGGTCTAAACACCCCTATCAAAAAATAAAAAAAGAAAACAATATATATATATATATATGAAGTCACATTTTCGATAGAGATTGCCCTTATTTTTATTAATGATTAAGTCATAATTTTGGTATTACTTCTTTAACTTTCCAATTACTTAAGTAAAAACACTTAATTGAGAATAACTTTTGTAATAGTGCTTCTCAACAACATAAATCCATTTGGTAGTACTAATGATAAAAGTACTTAAGCAATTAAGTCATGTGTTTTGATCGAAAGTGATGAAGATGGGTATTGAGCTAAGATTTGTAGCATTTGATACATTTCAAAATCATTTTTACACAATAATAATAGAGATTTGCGGAGAAAGAATGAGATTTTAAGTCTTACTAAGGGTCTTTGAGTTCAAACGGATTAGCACATTGGCAATCCAATACCACAACCCTCTAGATTTCATGGAAAAACTCAGATTAAAAATAAATAAAAATTAAAAACTATTTTTTTGTGGCTTTATTTAAGGCTATGAAAATGGACGGCTACTAAACTTCCACGGAACTGCCAAATTTAAAATTATAATTCACTGGTGAAAACTAATAATTTTTAAAATTTTTATTTTTCAAAGTTTATAGAATTATCTCCGCTACAAGCTTGTCACATTGAATCATCTTTGAATGCCACAAGATGAGTTCAATAACTCTTAGTAAGAATTGAAATCTTACTAAGTTGATAAGTCTAATCAGACTCATCTCAATAAAAACGTGACACGACTATTATGAATAGTATTTTTTTTTTTCACTTCATGGGTTTCGAACCCACGTTTTTTACAGAGTAACATAGTGAGAAATTTACTTCCCGCATAAGTAAAAGGTAGAAGTCACTTTAATAAGACTTTTACTTTAAGTGTTTAATTTTAATAATCTACTTAATTAAATAATTTTTTTTAATGTTTTAACCAAACACGTTTTTACAATTTTTTTAACTTTTTCAACTTAAAAATCATAGAACTATTTTTAAGAAGATTTACCAGACACAACCTAAAATATAATTAAAAAAAATCGTTTATCAAAAAGCACTTCTTACGCATTGTTTTCAAACAAGACCTTCATTTTCAAGTTAGCAAAAGTTTCTTAAACCCAGAACCCTAGGAGTTCAGCGTCAAAGCTTCACCTGAGCTTTCATGGCTATCTCTTCAACCAGCCCACTATACTCCTGATTCTTCAAGCCAATTTACAGATACCCAAGCATGGTTTCACTCAGAACCTTTTGTTCCCATCACTTGTTCTCATTTCTCCAACACCAAAACACTTCAAAATTTCAAAGAAATCCTTTACACATCTCTCCCATTTTCTATTCTTCCTTCTCAAATGTCCAAGAATGTAGTTCAAATATTACTTCTCTCTTAGCTTCTTCATTCTTTCAAAGACCTTTATCAACTTCTGCCCAATTGGTTTCTGCAAATGTTGTTGAAGAACAAATGGAAACCAATTCAACCCATTCAGAGAATCATGAATCAACAAAAAAATTGAAGAAAAAGAAGAAAAATTGTAAGGACATTGAAGAATTGGGGGAGAAATTAGGGTCATTGAAGAGAGAGGTGAAGGATTTGAAAAGGAATGGTAAGGGCACAGAGAAGAAGGAAACATCGAAGAGTGAAGATGGAACACCAACGGTCCAATCTAAAACAAACAGCTTGTATTCTTTGTTTGCGAAGAAACCCAATAAAGTTGAAACACCAACAGTCCAATCCAAAACCAACAGCTTGTACTCTTTGTTTGCGAGAAAACCCAATAGTTCGAAACCTGTTGTTGTGAAGAATTCCTATGAAAACGAGAAGAAAACATCAAAGAGTGAAAGAACACCTAAACCCAATAGGTTGAATCCCTTGTTTGGGAAGAATTCGGTCAAAAACAAGAAATATGCTGCAATCGAACAAAATCGAGTTTCTATCCAGGATAGACACATTGGAAAAGAGCTTTCCCCAGAAATGGTTTCACTTGTGAATCGATGGAACGAAGAAGGGTACCTAAGGAATGCAAATTTCTTGCTGTTGAAGAAGTTAGATCTCAGTTGTTTGCTCAATCATTATTCACTTGAGTTCTTAAAGTTCACTGCTGAAAGGTTTGGCAAGGACCATCAAGAGATTGCAAAGTAAGGACAATTCTTCTTCTACTTTTTTTTAATGTTATTTGTTAGAAATGTAGATGTTTGGAATTGACACTACACAATTTTCGGAAACTTCTATCGATAAATCATGTTTAGCTATTATTGTAGTGAAAGATATGGAACCTGGATAAACACCATTGATTTGATTTATATTGTGTTATTCTTCCTTGTCTGGTATCACCATTAAATTTTAACTTTGAAAGTATATACACTTTAACTTACAAATATTATATTTGATGAATATAAAAGATTAGGAAAAAGGAAGCGAAAGCAATCGTATACAAGAAACCACAATCCCTAGAGATCATGAGGATGGCCTTCGAAGAAGAAATGATAAAGTATAATACAAGGTGCCTTTAACTATGAGATCCCATTTGAACATACCCTTGCATTCCTTGAAAAAGAATGACCAATTAAATAACGAGACTTTGACATTGATGATAGTATCTTGCTCATCTACTTCCTAAGTTCATATCTTTTAAATGCCCTACTATTTGTCTCTTCACAAACCCCAACAAATAGCAAACAAGTGCAATCTCTAGAGAATACACCTCGTTGACAAGAAGGAGAAGCTATGAAAGACTTAAAAATAAAAAAAAGATTGGGGTGCCATCAATGCTATGTGAAAATGATAAAAACAAGCAATTCCAGATTGCGTAGGCAAAAGGGAAATGAATTTCCATTGGTTTATGAAATCCCTACTTGTTTTGCACATGTGTCAAAAATTGAGAATAATATGACCTCTGGATCTTAAATAGTTGGAACATGAACACCTTCAAGAGACATGGTCCACCCAAAGAACGAAAGCTATCTTAGAAGGAATACTGGACCCCGAAACAGAAAAAAAAAAAAAAAAAACAGAATATAGCATGGATTTAGAAACAAAGCTCTATAGAATCAGAACTCTATAATGTGGAAAAAAAAATTGTAAGATCATACCAGTGTTTTGTAAAAGAATTGCTTTTAGAATGGGGTAGGGGGTGAGGGCTAGGTTCCAGGAAGACCGTTGGTGTGGAGTTTTGCTCCTTAGGTCTCCATTCCCAAACTTATTCTCCCTGTCATTCAAGGAGGCTCAGGTGAAAGATTTCATGATTTGTTCTGATGGTCCTCTATTAAGATTTTGGGTTTAGAAGAAGCTTTAACGATTGAGAAATTTAAGAGGTCACTAGGCTTATAGAAAGTATATCTAAGGACAATCATGGTTCGGATGTTAGAAAGAATAAAGAATTCCTTGTTAAATCTTTCTATAATGCTTTGGTTTCCATCAATCTCTCTCTTTCTCCTGAAATTTCCATTTGGGGTGTAAAATCCATCCAAAATTTCCTTTTTTCATTTGGACTGCAGCCCTTGGAAAATTTCTTACCTCGGATATTATCATGGCTAAGGGAGTTACTTTGCTTAATTTTCATTTTTTGTGTAAATCAAATGAGAATCAGCTAATTGCCTTCTTATCCACTATTTTTTGTAAGAAAGGTTTGGGCTCATTTTCTATCTTTGTTCAACATGTCTTGGTATTTTCTGTCCTCTGTCTTAGCTCTTTTCCCGAGTCGGGTCATCATTGATAGCACTATTAAGTTTCATATCCTGTGGGATTTAACCCCCTTTGCAGTTTGTTGGGCATATGGAGAGAGCGTTATTGTAGGGTCTTGGGGCTGATTTTCTTCTGGAGTAAATCTTTTGTTGAATTTAGTGGTTATTTCTTTTTAAGTGTGAATACATTATTTTTGTTCCAAATCCAAATTGTTCTGTTAGAAGAGGAGATATTGTTGGTGATTCCAATGAGGATGCAATCTCAAATTCCCAATCATTATCATTCTTTCTGAGAAAGAGGTACCAATATTACTCTTTCCCATCCCATATAAAAAATCCTGCATTAAGCAATCCATTTTGTAAGGAAAAATATAAAATCTGAAAGCGTCTTTAAAAGCGAATTATCCACACCATAATTCTTCCCAAAACAGACCCTCTTTGTTGTTGACTTGGAACTTAAACCCTCTTGAGAACTCGGGTTGGGACATTTAATATACATTTTCAAATGCTACATTCATAAGAATTATGGTAGAACCATTTTCCAAACCCAAAATTATACATCCATATTTATTTATTATGTACAAGTGATGAAGATGGGTATTCAAGTCCGGGCAACCAAAGTTCAAGTCCCATATCTATCCTTAAATAATAAGCTTCCTCTGTAAAAACGTAATTTGCTCCCCAAATCTTTAAAGTCACTTAGGAGACCTTATTCATGACTTGAGATAAAGGTTGATGATGAATTCCCAATGCTGCACTAGCTTTGGATAAAATGACATTCTCCCAATCAACCAGATGTTATTATTTGAATGCATTGTTCGGTCATGCCATAAAAAATATAATGTTCTTGACTTCCAAGACTCTAGCTTCCAATCAAAACTCTCAACAAATCACCGAATCCCACAACGCTTAGAACTAAATTAGCTCCTAGAGGATAAGTGGGAGGAAGAGAACTGTTGATGCATGAAAAGATACTTGCTATTAGATGAAGATTTTCTATTTTTTATACCCCAACAATATTACTTCTATTAGTATTGATATTGAGTTCTGACACCTCCTCAAAGCAACACTAATAGACCCCTCAAGAAATGCTAGTGATGTATGGATGGCCTAATGAAATATAGAATATCATTGACAAACTAAAGATGTGAAATCATTGGAAGACCCATATTCACAGTAAGACCTTCCAAATTACCATCTCCACCACCTTTGGTGAACATCACACCAATATGTTAATGCCGCAACTAGTGACATGTTCAAAAGTTAATGTCACCTCAAAGTCGTTACTGGGACAAACAAAATATTGCCTCGTCTACTATTATGGTTAATGAGCAGTTCAACTGCATTCTGTTAATATATTTTAAAACATTAACCATGTGAAGAAATAACAGTAAGATTTAATAACGTAGTTAACTATTGATGAATGTTATCTTGATGATGAATAGACATGGAATAGAACTTGAAGATGGACCAAGTCACAACGTTAGTATGGGATGTGGTGGTTTGGTTGCTGTTGGTTGTTCTTTTAACATTTCCGAAAAGAAACTGCATATGGCAAGGGCTTGAGTGTTCCGAAGTCTTTGCTATCCGTATACCTATGGCTTGAGTCTTTATTATTATTATTATTTTATTAATATGGTTAGACCTTTTTTAACAATTTAGGATGAAATTGCAATAGGGATGGGCAATCAACAACGCACCAATTGCTACATTGTTCCTTGGCTCACAAGATCTGGATGCATTTCTTTGATCTTTTTGGTGTTAGGGGTTGCCTTCAGTCCTCAGTCTAAGGTTTTTTTGAATCTTGGATGCGTTTGGGCTTTGCTTTCTCTTTGACTAAATGTATCCTTTGGTCCCTTATTGCTTTCGCCATCTCTTGGAGTATTTGGAAGGAAAAATATTGTCGGGTCTTCGAAGCATAGTCACAAAGTCAGAGTACGGGTTTAAAACAGTGAGGGAAAACTTCAGAAAAAACGAGAAGGAAATGGGAAAAAAAGGAGGAATCATTAAATTTAAAAAATATTTTATAAGTTATGAAAAATGTACATATCTAATAATATGTAAGATCTTTATTTTAATTTATTCGATATTTCCAATATAACATGTTCTCAAACATAATTATACATGTTTCGATGCCAAAAAAAGTTTACTCATCAACATATCTTTTGTTCAAAATAATAAATTATTGAAAAAAATGAAAGATCATAACATCAAGATATTATCATCAAATCCCATATTTCTACATTTATGAAGCACCATATTCTGTTATGTATCAAATCCCACATTAAAAAAAGAAAGTGTTTAGGGGTGTTTTTTCTGTAAAAAAAAAAAAAAAATTGAAAAACCTTGTTTAAAACGTAAAAAATATGTTTAAAATGAAAAAAAGTGACTTTTTCAACAGGTCGCGTTTTTTTATTGTTTTAATCGTCAGAGGTACAAGATACGGTTGAAACGTGTTTTTTTTTCTCTAAAAAAAATTCCGTTTTTTGTTACTATGCTTCGAAGGAAAGGAAGCATCGCTCAATAGCATCATAGTGTCAACTAAAGGTCTTTTATTTTTTTGGTTAAAGCCTTTGAAGAGTTCAAAGGTGTCTTCTTAGAGGACTTTATGGGGAGATGGGATTGGGTTTGTAGATTGTCTTGATTGTGTTGGGGTCATTGTTGTACTCTTAGTCGGTCATCTTGACCACTTTGATGAAATCAGCTTTTACTGATAAAAAAAACATTGCGATAACTTTAATGTAATTAGAAGTCTATTGGTAATGATCTAATAAAAGGCCAAATCTGATGGTGCTCTGGTTTTCATAAATCTTAGACATACTCAAAATGTGACAGGCAGCTGTGCAAATTGACGGGAGAAGGATTGCATGCTCAACTATGATTCATTTCAACCGACAGAGTCGCGGGACCGAAATTCTTTGGCCAAGTGCCCCCAAAGAAGCCTATAACGTAGACATTTGAATTACTTGCCACCCAAGTCATGGCTAGGTTTCTACCCGTGGGTTTGGTGCGTATTGTTTCTCTAGCCCACATTCATCCAGCTCATTTGGAGGTTAACTCTTCTACTAGTTAGTTGACTAGTTCGAGATTAGTTTACTTTTTCAAGTTTCTAATTCAAGTAAATTTTTTTTCCAGAACATTTCTATTTTGAGAAGTGCTATTTGTGTCCATAATAATTACTAATTTTTTTATTAGTCTAGTTTATTGATTGTTTCTATTTTAAGATTTCTTAGTTGCTTTGCTGTAGGACTTCTGGAAAGTGATGTAATTAGAATTGGGAAGGTCCTCAACTTAAGATTTCTAGAAAGTCAGTCTTAAGTTAGTGTTTATTTATGGTTTTTAGAAAATAGAGAGATAACAGAAGAGGAAATGACGCCAAGTTGCTAAAATGTTAGCTTTTAGAATTAGAACTCTCATCACTCTAAGCAAGGGACCTTTGTTAGAGGTAGGTAGCTCTTGGATGGGGTTCTCATTGTTAATGAGTGTATTGATTCTAGGATTCCATTAGGCAAGGTAGAGAGAGTTTGTAAGATAGATTTGGTAAAAGCTTATAATCATGTTTATTGCAGATTCTTGGAATCTACATGCTAGGGAGGATGATTTGGTAGTTCGTGGAGAAGTTGGATCAAGAAACGCATTTCTTTGACTCTTTTTTTCCTCATTATTGTCTTTTTCCCTCTTTCGTTTTGTTTTGTTTTTTTTTTTTTTTTTGGGAGGGGTGGGGGGTGTGAAGTGAAAGTTTCCATTATTGTCCCCCGCAGGGTATTTATGAGTTTTGGAGGGCTAAGACAATAGGACTCTCCATACCCCTTCTTGTTCTATAATAAGAATCTTGAAGTTCTTTTGTGAACGAAGATGGTACTTGGGAACAAAGCATGTTGTTGTGGAAGTTAAAAAAGCCATGGCTAAGAACTCAACCCTTATGTTTTCCTAGATTGGCTTATGCCTTTAAAGGACTACTACTAGTAGTTTGACATGTCCTAAGTAATAAATGTATAGATCATGACAATGAAACCTAAGGTAATGCTTGTGCAAGTATGATGGCAAATGAAGGATACCTACTTTGAAGACTTACAGCTGAATACTAAAGGAAACAATGTGAAGATCACGGGACAAGCAAGTTCAAAAGAATCGAGTCTAGCAGAAGACCTGCTTCAAATGCAGGGGAGATGCCATATTATATACATAAAGCACAATCAATGATGGTAACTAATTATCCAAAACTATCATAAATGGTGGAACCACGGAAGTAAAGGAATATCATTTCTTAGAAAACAGCTGTCCAACTAAACAAGATCCTCGCAAATGCACCGATGTTGGGTGAATAATAAAATGAAAATTAAAGTAAATTAGAGATACCTCATCATGATCTCATTAAGCTCCTGTTTTATATTATGGACATATGGGCACCTTTGTTCTTTGTAATCAAATGTTAATTAATCCCTGGATTCATTAGTTCGACGATTTAATATATTCGTAAAATTAATATAGTTGTCAATATCCTATACTTAATTTTAATATTGAGTCGTAAAGTTATACTATCCAGCTTTTAACTTGCTTTTGCTTATTTCTTTTTTATAACCTTTGGATTCTCACTTGCAGATGGTTGTCAGGTGAAGACTTGAAAAGGGTTGCCAGTTTTGGTTGCCCTTCTTTCGAGAGGAAAACTGTTTTTGCAGCTAAAAGCTTACGTTCTTTTTTCAGCATTCAAGAAGATAGTGTAAGCCATCTTTCACAATTAAATAATTTCATTTCTCCTTTCAATTTTAGTTGTGCCTCGCCAAATTCAACTAAATTCTTTTACCTTTATCACATGGTTCGTTCAGGTATGCCAATCTTGCAAATTGAAAAGCTCATGCAAATTTGAGAATCAAAACGTAGGGAAGAAAGTTGATAATTTGAATTTAGCCGATGTTATGAGAGTCCTCACTTTGTATGAGTTAAACTTGGTGGATACACAGTTATCAGTACCCGACGAAGTAAAGACTTCCATCAACAAATTGCTCATGGAGGTAATCAAACTTAGTCAATAATGCCACATAACCTCAAGGGTTCGATCTTGATGTTTCAGGTACTTGAGTTGAGACTACCCACTTTAAATGTGATTCTAAAATGTGTTATTAAAATGGTAAATTTTATATAACATTTTTTTAAAACATAGTGGTCTAAGTGTATTTAATTAAATTTAAGACACGAGCAGTGAGGGGCTTTTCTAAAATTAGAAGACATTTGAGAGGTGGGGATTAAACTGCTCGAATATCGGTGGTTACATAGTTTTTATGTTGCTTACATGTTAGTTGTGCTGACTTACTGACTTGCTTGATAGTTGGTATTATCTTGGTAATGATATATTTATATTATTATTTTGATAATTTATTTACTTGTATAACCAAAATATATAAATAAATAAAAATTGAAATATTAACAAACTTGGTACTAATCACCGGTCACCACCTCCTATGACGACATGTCAGGATATCAAAAATGTTTGAATACACATTGAAGTTGGATTTCAAGGTGGCTAAGAGCAACTCCAACCCACATAGAATTTGACTCCAAATTGTATCTTTTCTGGATGTAGAGAAGATGTTCTTCGAATCAATTTGAACTCTAACCAGTCACGCCTCTAAATCTGGGATTGAATGAAAGGAATTGAAAATAAGTAGGGGTAAAAATTATATGTAAAACATGTTTTAGATAAAGATGGAAGTCAAAGTGGCATTTATGTGTAAAAGTAGGGACAAAATATGCTATGGCCTCGTTAGTAGGCTTAATATGAGCATTAATTTCTTAGGGACAACCCGTGAGGGTGCACCCTCACTTACCTGGTGCATGTGATGCGTAGGTATTGCACGTGCCCCAGCACTAGTCCTTGAAACAGACCATGGTCTTTGGACAGGAAAAAGCCGAGATACAGGCCCAGTCCACTGTCTACAGGGATACCTCGTTATCAACAAAACAAAAAAAAACAAAAAAACAAAAAACAATGGAAAAAAGATTCGATTTTTATTTGTATGATTCCATCATAGAGAGGGCCAAACATTCATGGGATGGTGATGTTCACTCATTAAATAAATAGTCTCCACTAAAATATTCATTTAAGGCATCCCTCTAATTGATTCTTCTTCCCCAAATCAGTTCTCTCTCCAAATTTTATAATAAATTATTTTTAACCTGTTGAACCTCATATTCAATTTATCATGTTTTCCTCACCTTAACCTTTGATAGAAGACTCTTATTCTTCTATCTAAAATTCTATCACCATCTATTTTTGAAAGCCTATTATGTTTTTTTTTTTTTTAGGTTTGAAGGTTGAAGTTGACATAATCTTAAGGTTGAAAATGATAATAAAAATAATGAGGTTAGAGTTGATATATAGATTTTAAGGTTAAAGAATATGGTAAAATGGTTTACCGAAGAAATTGAAGATGACTGGTTTTGGAAAGAAAAATAAAAGGTTGGTTTTGTTATAAATTGAAGGCAATGGCATTTAATTCATTTATCACCAAAATGTGGAGGATTCTCTATATAAAATAAAAAAAATTGTGATGTGTTGGACTCAAAAATATTATTTAATTGAAATTTCACACTTTGTTATATCTTATATACAATAATAATTAATTTTAAAATTATGATGATAAAGGTATTATTTTTTTAAAGTTGTATTGGAATTTATTATTTGTTATATTATAAATTATATATAGTAATTTTAAATATATAATTACTAGAATTCTGGATATGTTGAACCAAAAAAAATACTAGTCTTTGAAATTAATTTTACATTTCAATGTAATTTATAGTAATAAATAAATTTATAAAAATTAAAATTTAAGTTTGGAAATATCATTTTAATTTATATATAAAATTAGTTTCGGATGATTAGAAAAAAACATATATACAAAAAATAAAGAAAAATAAGTTTGCCAATCAAATAATTTTTAACGTATTGGGGTCAAAATATTTATACTTGTTTATTTAGCCATTTAAGAGGTCTTTCATGAAACTCAATTGACGTTTTGCATTGTTGATTGAAATTTCCAAGTACTTGATTTAAACGACCATAAGAATTTCAATAACTTAAGTGATTCTAAAGTTTCTTGGTTTGATTGGTGTTGAGGTTTCCCCTATGTTATGAGTCTAAGCTCACATTTGTATAATTCATTTAAGAATAACTTCATCAAAATCATACTTTTACTTCTAAATAAGACAAAAATAAAAGAGAAGTTTGTTAATAAATAAGAATTAATTTCTTAATTATAATGTAGTACAAGAAACTAACAAATATATTTATAGTCTATAAAGGGTACATTTTCTTTTCATCTCGCGTTTGACGAAAATGAAAAAACTATCGAGATGCATTTTGACTACATTTAGTTGAAAGGTTTAAGTTAATGGGTTTCTGATTTGATGATGCATCGTGAAAAGATATCTCGTATTCGTAAGATTCTACTTAAAGAAAATTAAAAAATAGTTCAAAACCAATGATTTTTATTTGGCAAAAAACCTTTCATTTTATTTTTATTCTTCCAAACGAATCATCTTCTTCTCTTGATTTTTCATATCTATAAGATTCAACCAAAATGAAAAGGGGTATTTCCAAATCACCGCGTTTCATTTCTAAATCTGCAACAAATACCCTGCTTGGTTGTTTCGTAAAGACCATAAAAACACAGAATAGGTAAGTTTTCCATTACTTTATATATGAATCGTGATAATCTGACTACCCCACATGGCAAACTCAATAAACTATCTTGACGTGACAAGTTCGAGAGCCATAGATCTGCACTCTTGAGGATACACGACCGCACTTCCCCATAAAAATTATATCTCGAGGGAACCATGTATCCTGAGGAGCGTTGATCTACGATTCCGAACTTGTCACGTCAGGTAGTCGATTAAGTATACCATGTTGGTAGTCAGATTATCACAACTTTTTATGTATGCGGTTTGTTTGGTTGAAGAAAAAAGATGTGGGCCCCACTGTTATTTTTTGTTAAACCCCACGAAATCTCCACAAAGCATTAAGGGCAAGAAACCTCCACAAAGTTTTGTGAAAGTAGAATCATGGGATGGAGATCGATATTCCTGTCTCTATCTCAGGTATCCTTTCAACTCCTTAGGTATTCTCTCAACTGCCTCTCTCTCACAAACTTTGATATTCCTATATTTCTCTCTCTTCATCTCTCTCTAGTCATTGATCTTCATCTCTCTCTCTCTCTCTCTCTCTCTCTTAAGGATCCTTACTTTATTTAGTTGTTAAATATTTCGATTTTCTAATTTGAATTACTATTTAGAGAGCTTCTATATTTACTTTATTAAGAGTTTAGTAAGTGTCTAATTAGTAGAACTGCAATTTGAGAGGGCAAAACCCGAACCCACTAGGTTGAACCCAACCTTTGGTCATGTCTGGGCATAGTTAGCTTGGGTTCGACTTTGGGTATGGGCCACAAAAAAAATTGCCTGACTCAAATCGGGTTGGGCGTGGCATAGATATCGGCCAACCTGAACTTAATATGATTATAATTAAAAAAAATTGTTATATTGGTTTCTTTCACACTCATAATTCATAGTTCAATGTATATAATTTTGTTTATCTATATATCAAAACTAATGTATGATTATTTTCATTAGATAAATAATTATTTTGTTATTAATGCTTTGTTTTAAGTATAATTTTATATTATGATACAAATATTACAACTTCAAATGTTTCTTCTTTTCTTGAAAATTATAATTATTAATAAAAATGATTATTTTAGTTAATTTTATTATTCATCTTCTCTCTTTAAATTTGCTTATAATTTTATGTATATAAACTATTAAAACATATTTTTAGGAAAAATATTTATAAATTTTAAGTTCTTTCACATGTCACTAATCTTTGTATATAAACCCTTACCAATACTAAATTACCAAGTATTAATGAGGAATGAATTAACCTGACTAACCCACTTGGCTAGGGTTCGAGTTGAGCATGTCATGCCCGAGGTCGGGTTGGGCAAGGACGCGGGTTGGTGTTTGTCAAGATTGGGTTGGGAGCCACTTGATCCCCTAACATACTCGAGTTGCAGCTGTAGACACGTGATTTCGCCATTACGATGACCACATCTACAATGGTTTGGAGTCGCCACCATTCATATTATAAGTGGGTGTGAATGGTCACCGATGTGCATTTTTTGAAAAAGTGACATTTTTGACGTTTTAGTGACTCTCGATGGATAGGAACTAATCAAACAATGAGATTCGAGGTAAGTGGCTCGATTGGAGAAAGGGAAGGTGTTAGGCACCATTTTCTCCCCCCACTAAAGAGTGGTAACCTCAACTCAACTCGGTCATTTTTTATTTAAAAAGGTGTGAAAGAAAGACAAGTGCCACGTGTTGTGCATTGTACCCTAGATAGGGGTTCATTTTCGGCTTGATCATAGGGTCATTCCATTGATGGAAATGACCCTTATAGACTTTAGCCTTGGGGTCCATTCATCCTAAAAAATAAAATGAAGGGAAGAGGGTGATAGAAGCGGGAGGAGGAGAGGGTGTAGAAGAGAGAGGGGGGGATTGCCTTGAACCCACCTTGTATCTTCTTTCTTCTTTTCTTCTTTCTTGAGTCCTTAGTATTTTATGAAAATACAATTCTTGTATGGTTGAAGGAGTAGAGAAGAGATGAGAGAGAGATGAGTGGAGTATAATAATTTTTTTTTTTTGTATATGAGACTTGAGGAGGATTGGTGATGGTTGTTAGTAGTGAGAGTTGGAGAGAATTTTGTAGTGAAAGTTGGGGGGCCATTTTTGGGAAGAGGAGGAGGGTATTTATAGATGTTGAGGAATTATTTTAGGGATATAATGGGGTGAAGTGAAGAAAAAGGATAGAATGGTTATGGTTTGAGAGAGAAGTAGGTGTATTTAGAGGAGATTGGAGGGTATTTAGGGAAGGGGGGTTAAATGGGTGAGTTTTGACCCAAATGGTTTGGATCCTACCCAACCCATTTGGGTGGAGTGTTTGGTGAGTGAGTTTAAGATGGTGGTTGTGATTAAATGGTATTTGATTTAAGAGAATGGAGGATTTAAAGAGGTGGTTGATGATATTTTGGGAGGGTGAGGGAGATGATTCCATGTGTAAAGTGGGTGGAAATGAAGGGTTAGGATAGGTTGATGGGAGAGGTTGAGTGTTTGACTTGAGAGTGATGTATAGGTTTAGGTTGTAGATGTGGGTTTTGTAGGGAATGATGAGGGTAGATTAGGGGAGGAGGTATAGGTTAGGGGTGTGGGTAGATGTGTTTGATTTGAGAGAAAAGGTGATGGGTTGATGTGTGGGTAGATGGGATTTAAAGCAAATTAATGGGGGGTAGGTAGTTGGGGAGGTGAGTGAGATGGGGTGATGACATGTGTCATCTTTGATTATCAAGATGGTGATTGGTTGATGTGGGTAGTGGTTGATGGGTTAGGGTTGGTGTTTGGATTTGGATATGAATTGGATATGGATTTGGGCTTAGGAGGCTTTGGAGTGTTTTGGGCTTGGGTTATGAAATGGTTTTGGTTTAGAAAATGATTGGGGGTTATTTTGGAATGGATTTTGAGGGTATAGGTTGGTTTTAGATTTTGGTGATGTGATTGATTTTAGGTTAGGGGTAAGGTGAGAAATTGATTTAGGAAAGTGTTGAGGGCTTGTGGGCCTTAGGTGGGCTTATGGTTTTTGCGGATTCGAGGCGGAGCGGTGTGGTAGTAGAGAAGGGGTAGGCATCCCAAGTCTCACATTTTTTTAATTATTTAATTTTTTGAGATTTTTGAATTTATTGAATTAATCAAAATGCCACGTGTTGGCAAATCGGCTTTTTAGGCTCGTTAGTGAAAATTTATCGAAAATTTGGTATTTTTTTTTTGGAAGCGGAGTGGTGAATATGGGAAAGCGTAAGGTAGGCCGAGTCCTTTTGGTGGCCTCCTAAACCATTGAGAGGTCTCAGGGGCCTCGGTTTGGTCAAAATGTCACTTTTCAATGACTTGGGCCCTCAAGGCCCGTTGGCCCATTTATTTGGAAAATCGATATTTTTGGGCCCTTTCGAGAAGTGGCCCGTTCAAATTGAGGTGTCTACAGCTGCCATTCTTTGCAGGAATTGCATGCAAAGAACTGCAAAGAATAGACTAAACCCCTATTTGTACGGGCCAGAAAAATTCTGTAAAAACACGATCTCGAATTATCGATTGTATTGAAGATTTTTGTGGAAAATGGCTACTCAAGCACGGGGTCTGACAGAGTTTTGCCTTATTAATTCATTAATCTCGATGGCGTGGAACTCGTGTGAGATCTTGGATTTGATGAGTTTTGAAATCCGACTATTTCTTCGATCGTGTTTTGACAAATCAGAGTTGAGTGCAACTCGAAAGATTTTTGAAATTTTTTTGATTTTTTGATTTTTTTTTTTGTTGCCTTCTTTTGTTGATCTTGTTATATTTCTATCATAAGCTAAACCTCTCAATTATCCTTTCAATGGTGCAAGCACTGAGGTTGTTAGCAGTCGCCACAAATCCAAGAGAGAGTTTTGCAGTTAGTTGGAGCCGAGTCGACCAAGATGAAGGCAGAAGGACTACATAATCTGGGTCACCTCCATTTAGAACACATTTAGTGTGCAACAATATCAATAGGAGCATAAGCTGCGAAAAGCCTATTGCATCGGTGCTACTCTCTTGTAATATCAACATGTTGTTCTGACTGGAATTTGGAGTATTAATTAACTCGCAGTAGAGAAACACTTAACAGGATCTTTGCCATTAGCAATATGTGCCATTTCTTGAACAGCACCGCCATTAAAAAGAATGTCCCACTCACTTCTAAAGTTCTCATCGCGAAGGAAATTGAAAACTCTCTTTGGTGGGACTAGAAGCCAGAAAGAAGTAGCTGCACTTAGCACAATACCAGGAGGCCTGTCGGGATCATCTATGCTTTTTCCAATCATGGCCCTTACATCTTCAGCGCCACTTCCCGATAATGTTGTCCATGTGTGAGCAGTAGAAGCACTTACACCAGAATAAAAACTCATCACCATTCTTTCAGCTAACTTCAACATACTCTTTCGCCCTTCTTGACTTGTGATCACACCAACATCTCCAGCGGGCATGTTACTAGCCATAACAATTGCAAGGCGTTCACATTGTTGATCTAGGGTAGCAACCCAACGCTTTGCGCCAAACCCAAGGCTGGAGTTAACCAGTGTTTTATATATACTATGAACTGCTTTATCATCCACTTCTACGTGTTCGACCCATATAACCTTGGAGTAACCATTTGGCATTTCTTGGATTTAAACAACCTGATGGCCTTCTTCGACATCTCGATATCAGGCTAGGACGCAAATGATCCAAGGAAACATCGACCACCACCCAAATTCCCTCAGCATGTTATACCTTACAAAGAAACTCTCTCGAGTCGGAACAAGAGGTGAAGGGACTTGAAATTCTGTTGTCATCACTTGAAGAGCTCCATTATAGTTTTCTGCTAGCCTGTTGATACGACCTCAAGAGTTGTTGCTTTTGAAATAATGTTAGAAAACACGGTGGACCACTGATTCACATCCATAAGGATCTCAACAAGGTTAATGTGATTTATGATAACAACGGTCGTTTCTCGAGAAGCTTCTGATTTCAATCCAAATGGTTTTGACCCAACTCCCCTCGGGAATGTTCACTCGTACTCATCTTCACTTAGAATCTCATAAGCATGATCAAGGCTATGCATCCATAAGGGTTTCCCTAGTTGGGTCATTCTTATAAACTCTTCCATTGCTACAACTGCGAGTTCGATGATCAATTGTTTATCTACCTCAGTAGACTCGGAGAGTGATCTTAGAAGGGGCTTGCTTGGGGTCCCTGCTTCGATGCCTCGCGTCTTGTCTAGTGAGTCGTAATGCTTCGGACGTTGGAAAAGTGATGATGAGTCATGCTGCCCGGATCCGTGCTTTTTGGAGGAACGCCTTGACTCTTTTTTCATGATGTTTGATTGACTGTGTTGTATTAACTCTTTTGTATTTTCTTTTATTGCAAAACATTGAAAGATTAAATGCAAAGAAAATAGGTTTTGTAATTACTTGGCCTTAGGTGTATCTAATGCTTTGAAAACTTGAAGTTTGAATAAGTCCTAGAATCTTCATCATTGGCCAAAATAGTAGTTTTTCTTTTTTTAAAATTTTATGAAATATCTTTATCAAATGAGTACGATAAATTCAGAGTTTGTAAAATATTTGGTTGCGACGATCTTGGTGCTTTTGCCAATCACAGAGGATTTAAACGTCAATTACTCTTTTGATTCCTTTAGAGTCATTCCTAGTGCCATGGTATTGGAAGACTATTTTGGGTCTCGGGATTTTAGAAAGATTTTGCCGTTCACAGTTTATACTCTTGCGGGCCAGGAGGAGTTTTTTTTTTTTTATAACCTTATTGCCCCTGATGCCAATTACGGTTTTCATCAGACCCGGTTTCCACATTTTTACGCATCGACGTCCTTTTTGGGATTTTCATCGTGCTGGTGGCTTTGATCTTGCCATAGTCTGATTCTTTTACTCATAGCGCCCTTTCAGGTTTTCACTATGCCCTTTCAGACCATGCTTGTATTTTTCTAGATTTTTCATTACAATTCTTCTCGGAGTCTCTGTGTCTTAGTGGCTTGGTGACTTAAGTTGAGCTGCAAGATCGACGACTCTACTCTTGTAGTGGTACTTTTTCTTGAGTAATAGATCTAAATTCTCCTCTCGAGCTTGCTGACGACTATTCGTGGTTCGCCAACTCCAGTTGAGCCGCTAGATTGACTACTCTACACTTCGAGTACTCTTTTTTTTTCGAATATCCGATCTGGATTCCCCTCTCAAGTCTTCCAACGACTAACAAGACTTTAAGGTCCGGACCAAGTTGCAAGATCATTAGTGCTGCCACTGTCATTATGTTGCCTTAGAACATTTCCTGATCAAAAAAGACTTTAAGTAGGACGAAACGTTGGTTTAGGCTTATGGTAGTGGAAGGTTACAAAAAGATTAAGGTCTGGGTCTTAGTTTATCTAAAGTGGAATAAACATGGGGTTCGTCTATTTTTGTTTCGGAAAAGTGATCTAAGTCTCCTCCCAGCGTCTCTCGAACTTGTTTAGGTTGGAGATTTGGGTCGAGCCAAGATCAAGTGTTCAAGTTTTTAACTTTCTTGATTTTTTTGTATTTTTAGCCGTTCACAGTTTATCCTCATGCGGGCCAGGAGTACCTCTGATGCTTTTGATTTTTCTATTTCTTTCTGATCTTTTTTTTTTGTAGTTGTTGACTTGCCCCAGTCTTAGGTTAAGAAATGAATGTGATGGCTCAAAAGGGTTGACTAGGGTGTGATGGTTTGTTTGGGATAACAAAAATGGCCTTTCGTCATCTCAGGGTCAGGTCTTAAGCGTAATATTTCTTAACAGTGTCAGCATTGATCGGTTGCGGGAAGACTTGTCCGTCCATTTCTGTGAGAATCAGAGCTCCTCCCGTCATTACCTTCTGTACGATGAATGGTCCCTCATAGTTTGGTCTGAACTTTCCTCTGGCGTCTTCTTGGATTGGTAGAATCTTCTTTAAGACCAGGTCTCCTGGCGAGAAATCCCTTGGCTTAACTTTCTTGTTATAGGCGCGAGCTATTCGTCGTTGATAGATCTGTCCATGGCAAATGGCTGCAAGGCGTTTCTCTTCAATTAGATTCAACTGATCGAACCGAGCTTGAATCCATTCAGTCTCATCTAACTCTGTTTCTTTTAAGATTCGGAAGGAGGGAATCTCAACCTCTACGGGCAAGACTACTTCCATTCCGTAGATCAATGAATACGAAGTTGCCCCCGTCGAAGTTCTGAACGAAGTTCGGTAGGCGTGTAGTGCAAAGGGCAACATGTCGTGCCAATCTTTGTATGTAACTGCCATCTTCTCGATTATTTTCTTGATGTTCTTGTTGGCTGCCTCGACTGCTCCATTCATCTTAGGTCTGTAGGGTACAGAGTTGTGATGGGTGATCTGGAAGTCTTCGCACATTTTGATCATATCTTTGTTCTTGAAGTTCTTAGCATTGTCAGTTATCAATCCGCTTGGAAGTCCATACCGGCAAATGATGTTGTTCTTGACGAACTTCATGACGTTGCTTTTGGTGACATTGGCATATGAAGCAGCTTCTACCCATTTTGTGAAGTAATCGATAGCGACTAGGATGAAACGATGCCCATTTGCAGCTTTTGGCGAGATCTGCCCAATGACGTCCATGCCCCAGAGTGAGAAGGGCCAAGGAGTGGTCATATTATGTAGTTTTGAAGGTGGGGCATTAATCTTGTTGGCGTAGATCTGACATAGATGACATTTACGGACATGTTGATAGCAGTCACTCTCCATTGTGGACCAATAGTATCCCATCCTCATGATCTTCTTAGTAAACATATGACCATTCATGTGAGGTCCGCAGACTCCCCCATGTACAGTCTCAATTAGTCGTTTCGCTTCTGTTTCTGCCACACACCTAAGTAAGATCTCATGGTGCGACTTCTTGTACAGAATATCGTTGCTCAAGAAAAATTGTCCTGCTAGCTTCTGAATGATCCTTCTATCATTTGGCGTTGCATCTGAGGGGAGCGTTCGATCTTCAAGATATGCCTTGATGTCAGAATACCATGGCTTTTCTTCAGCTTCTTCTACTTCGATGGGTAAGCAATAGGCTGGCTCATCTTGAATTCCAATCTCAATAGGGTCGATGATTAAATCTTCTGAGATGTTGATCATAGAGGCCAGTGTAGCTAGTGCATCTGCAAACTGATTCTTAGCTCTCGGCATGTACGTGAATGAAATCCTATCAAAGCGCGAGCTTAGTTCTTCCAGATACTCGTGGTAAGGGACCAGTCTCTGCTCTCGGGTCTTCCATTCTCCAGTCGTCTGATAGACTACCAAGCTTGAATCTCCGAAAACATCGATTTCATCTACCTCGAGATCCAGTGCTGCCTTCAACCCTGCTATGCATGCTTCGTATTCAGCCTCATTGTTGGAACATTGAAATTTTAGTCTGATTGCGATTGGCACGTGGGATCCACCTGGCTTGATCAGAACTGCCCCTATTCCGTTTCCTTTCTGATTGGCTGCTCTGTCGAAGTACATTTTCCAGCCTGGTTCATCATTATCGTCTTCAACCTCAGTGATCAGTATGGCTTCGTCAGGAAAGTTCGTCTTTAATGGCTCGTAGTCAGGCTCGGCGAGGTGGTCGGCGATTGCTTGCCCTTTGATGGCTTTCTGAGTGATATAGGTGATATCAAACTTAGATAACAATAGCTGCCATTTTGCAGTGCGACCTGTTAATGTTGGTTTCTCGAATAGGTATTTCAGGGGGTCCATTCTAGCAATAAGCATAGTTGAGTAACTCAGCAAATAGTGACGTAGTCGTTGAGATGCCCAGACTAATGCGCAGCAAGTCTTCTCAAGCGTTGAATATTTTGCTTCATATTCAGTAAATTTCTTGCTGAGATAGTAGATGGCCTGTTCTTTTCGTCCTGATTCATCGTGTTGCCCTAACACACACCCCATTGACGTTTCTTGTACCGAAATGTACATCAGCAAAGGTCGCCCTAGAGTAGGAGGGACTAGGACTGGCGGATTGAGCAGATATTGCTTAATCTTATCGAACGCTTCCTGACAGTCCTTGTTCCACTTCTTTGGCTTGTCTTTCCTGAGTAGTTTGAAGACTGGCTCATAGATAGGCGTGAGCTGAGCAATGAAACGGCTAATATACTGTATCCTCCCCAAGAATGCCCGAACATCTCTATCTGAAACGGGTGCTTTCATCTCGAGGATATACTTGGTTTTTGTCGGATCTATCTCGATGCCTGTTCTGCTAACGATGAAACCCAGTAGTTTGCTCGATGTTGCCCCGAATACACATTTTGCAGGATTTAGCCTTAAACTGTATTTCCTCAGCCTGTCGAACAACTTCTTTAGATTTACCAGATGATCTTCTTCAATGCCGGATTTAGCAATCATGTCGTCTACGTAGACCTCCATTTCCTTATGGATCATAATGGAATAGTGCGGTCATTGCCCGTTGGTAAGTCGCCCCTGCGTTCTTGAGCCCGAATGGCATGACTTTGTAGTGGAAAGTACCCCATGGTGTGATAAATGCAGTATTTTCCTGGTCTTCTTCCGCCATTTTTATCTGGTTATAGCCTGAAAAGCCGTCCATGAACGAGAACATGCCATGCCCTGCCGTACTATCGACTAGAGTGTCGATGTGTGGAAATGGAAAATCATCCTTAGGACTGGCCTTGTTTAGGTCCCGATAGTCAACACACATGCGTACCTTCCCATCTTTCTTGGGTACTGGGACGACATTAGCCAACCACTCAGGGTACGTAGAGACTGCAAGAAATCCGGCTTCGAACTGTTTCATGACTTCGTCCTTGACCTTGAGGGTCCATTCTGGCTTTAATCTTCTCAATTTCTGCTTGATCGGCTTGCTTCCGGAGGCAATTGGTAGCTTGTGCACAACAAGATCTGTGTCCAATCCTGGCATATCCCTGTACGACCATGCGAAAACATCTTGATAATCTTGTAAGAGTTTGATCATTTCTTCCTTTTGTTGCGACGTTAATAAGGCTCCGATCTTGACAATTCGTGGGTCCTCTTCGGTACCAAGATTGATTGAATCTGTATCCTCAATGTTTGGCTGAACACCTTTCTCGTGACGTTCTACCAAGTCTTTGATTTCTTTAGGCGGGGGTACTCCATTTCGTCCTCAGACTCTTCTTCGATCCCCATGAGGTCAAAGTCGAGTTCAAGATCGAAATCATACTCGTCTCCCTTTCAAATTCTGTTTTATCTGGGTACTCATTTGATTGAGACATATCCCTTGAAAACTCTTTTTTTGACTTTTGGAAAATATCTATTTTTTTGCAACTTTGAAAGCTTTTTGATTTTTTTGACTTTTGAGAAATTTTTGATTTTTTTACTTTTTGAGGAATATTTGTTTTTTTGTTACTTTTCGAATACCTGAAATAAGAAGAACAATCATGCGAATTCATTAATAAAGATAGGGAGCCCTCAAAACAGTCTTTACCCGAGGACGAGGGCTCGTTATGATCCTCGGGCAAACTAGATTCGTTTAACGGCATTTTTTTGAGGCCTCAATAGCCTCAAGGGTCAATGGGAATTCCTCCCAATTGTTCAGAACTTCCCCTTCTCTGAGGGGGCGATGAGATGTGAAAGTGATTGTGGGTGATTTGGTTGGTGGTTCGAAGATAACCATGATCTCCGATTGATTTTTGTCAGATGGGGCATAGTCCCTCCCAAACTTGGTGGGATGACGACTGATGCCCAGTCGATGCCAGTGGGGAAGGGTGATTTTTTCTCTTGGCTCACGGTGGTTTTCATGTTGGTGGATTCTGGAGTCGTTTCTGATAGACTTTCAACGGAATCCCCATTGAATAAGACATCAATGCCTTCTATGAAAGATGATTGGGACTCAACAACTAAGTCTTCTTGACTGTGCTGGGGTTTGAAACTCACTATTTTCTTCTTTCTGGCTGGCTTTGTTGACAGTGGTTCTGAAGGACTGTTAGGTCTGACTTGTGATTTCGAGAAACTGACGCTAATATGAGGAATCCTGCCCAGATTCCAAACATTAGGCTCACAATTTTGTTTTCTAGCTAACCGGAGTTCCCTTTTTTTGTCGTTCATTTCCATAATATCTTTTTTCGTGGGCCTGAATCCCAAACCAAAATAAGGAGTATGTTTCTTTGCTTCAACTGGTGTAGCTTTCCCTTTTCCTCCAGGTCCTAACCCTTGCTTGGGTCGATAACCTGCCTTTTTCAAGACCCGACCAATCATCAGATTTGCCCTTGATAATTCTGCCTTCACCTTCTCTTTCCCTTTTTCAACGTGGTTAACAGCAGCAAACTGATAAGAATGATATAACGCCTTGTCTTTCGTCATCTCTATGTCAATAAAGGGGACGTCCGGAGCTCTCCCAGTTGGAATCAAGTTTTCTGCTAGTACAGATATCATCCTCTGTCCCATAATAAATTTGACTCTTTGATGCAAAGAGGAAGGCACTGCCCCAGCAATATGAATCCATGGCCTGCCCAGCAGCAAGTTGAAAGTTGTAGGTATCTCCATGACCTCGAATGTTACCTCGAAGGTGCAGGGTCCTATAGTGATTGGTAAATTTATCTCTCCCAGAGAGTCTCTTCTCGAGCTGTCGAAACCTCGGACAACCTTATTGTTAGGTTTAACATGCGACCAGTCCGCATTAAATTTTCGAAAGGTTTCGAGAGGACAGACATTGAGGGCTGAACCATTATCGATTAACACTCTAGCAACCATCATGCCCTTGCACATGACCATGATATTTAGTGGCTCGACGTGCCCCCGTCCCTCTGGCACGAACTCACTTTCTGTGAAGATGATGGGGTTGGGAGCCATGATTTGACCCACCGTTTGTTCTAACTGTGCTGGCGAAGTAGTTGTAGGTACATGCGATTTTCCCAGAATTCTCAACAATGCTTCTTGATATTCTTCTGACTTTTGTAGCAGACCCAAGATGCTGATTTGAGCCGGTTGTTTGTTCAGTTGATCCAAGACATTGTGCTCACTCTTACGAATGAGTTTAATGAAGTCTGCTGCTTCCTTGTCTGTCACCTTCCCTGTTTTCTCTTCTTTGTCCTCTTCGTTTATCTTGCCCTTGCCATTTTCCTTTCTTTTTTCCTCATTCACTGTTTCTTTTGTTTCTTCCCTGATGCTTACCCCTTTTTCTAGCAACTTTTGGCACCTCCCTGCCTTTGTCATATGGCCAATGTCAGCTACCATTGCTTTCTTCATGGTTTCAACCGCTGCGGTTGTGGTGATGGTAGTCTCGTAGCTCCAAGGAATTGCTTGGTTGGAGCTATAGGGGAATGGTTTAGGTGAGCGGATGGTCATTGGAGGTGGGTCAGGTTTAACACTGAGAATGAGGGGTGGTGGTGATGATTTGGATGTGGTGATGATAGAAGGAGTTGCATGAGGAGTTGATAGCGTGTATGGAATGACGAGTGGTGGACGTGAGGGTGAAGTGTATGGTATATGAAGGGGGGTCGGGTTGATCCCGGAGAAGTTGACAATGTGTAGGATATAACAAGAGGAGGTCGGGTTGAACTTTGATGGCTTAGTGATTTGTAAGGTATAACTAAAGGTGGTCGGGTAATGGTATTTTGATGAGTGGGATAGATGGTGAGGTCAGACAATCTGATAGGTGGTAGTGAATTTTGGGATGAGTTTGTTATGTGGTGGTTGATTGTGCTGATTGTTGGTGCTTCTGATCCCTGAGTTAGGTAAACCCTGATTTTGGACCCGATAGGCGCTATTAAATCTGAGGGATTGAAGTTGAGTTCTCCACAGACAACGTTTACCCTGTGCCCACTCTCCTCTCCATTGTGAGTAGGTAGGGGATTTTGGTTGATGTTCTGTTGTTGGGGTGGGTTGGCAGGCCCATCTAGGATGATAGCCTTTTTATCGATCAGGTTCTGTACTTGATGCTTGAGCTGCCAACATTGATCTGTGGAGTGCCCTGGTGCACCCATGTGGAATTCACATAACAGGTTAGGATTGTACCCTGGCCCTTTCACAGCCTCAGGATTTGGTAGACGTTTTACCAGATATTCTCCTCTGAGTAAGAGTGACAGTAATTCTGATAGTGTCATCGGTAATCTGGTAAATACTCTGTTTACCCTGTTAGGTCGTGCCTGCTGATTTTGCCCATACTGTGGTGCTGGTTGTGCTTGCAGAGGAACTGTCTGAAAGGGATTCTGCGGTGCTGGAGCCCAAGCAGCTCGAGGTACTGGCGCCCAAGGGACTTGTGGTGCCTGCGGCCTCTGAACTGGTGCCTGAATGAAAAGAGGTTGGTTGGGTTGTACATTGTTAACTTGGGTTTCCTCTTTCTTTTTGACAAAAGGCACGAACTTCTTCTGTGCCGATGTCCCTGCCGCTGTACTTAGGACTGTAAAGTCAAATATTAAACTAGTCCGGATCCCGTCCTCGACCCGGTCTGCCACCTGAACTAAATTTGAGAAGGTGCCTGTGGTATGTCCAACCAGATGAGTGTAAAAGGCATGTCCTAGTGTTGAGATGAACGTGGTGTTCATCTCTTGTTCAGTCATTGCAGGCCTTACTTGCGAAGCAGACTCCCGTCATCTTTGGGCGTACTCTTTTACTGTTTCCCTTTGCTTTCTAGCCATCTTGGCCATATCATTTCGATCCAGACCTACATCTGTGTTGAACCGATAATTATGCCAGAACATTTCAGCCAAGTCTTGCCAACTTTTGATAAGCGTATGGTCAAATCCAGAAAACTATTTAAGTGCTGGTCCTGTCAAGCTTCTTTGAAACAATTGCACCAGTAGCCTGTCATCTTCGCCGTATTGGCACATGGATCCGCAGTATAGTTTTAGATATGACAGAGGACACCCTACCCCACTGTACTTCTCAAACTCCGGACATTTGAACTTGGCCAGCAACTATGCATTAGGATAAAAGCAAAGGTCCCTGAATCTTGTCCCTCCTAAAGTATTTGTACCCTTCATCCGTCTCATTTCTTCTTGGAGAGACTCTATCTGCTGGGCCATTTTGTTATCAGTGGCATTTTTGGCCTCAGGCACCCTGAAGTCACACTCATCATCTGGGATTACCACCGGAGGTGGTTGATTCCGTGGGATATAAAGTGGAGGGCCCTGATACATTGGCACCGTAGGAGGTGTGGTGGTCTGTTGATCTGGTCGTGTCTATTCGAGGGGTTCCGGATTTGATCCAGATGCTTGGTGCTGAGCGGCTTGCGCTTGTAGGAAGTTAGTATTACTAAAAACAGCCATCAACATTTGTTCTTGTCTTTTCGTTGTTTCTATTAACTTCGCTATCATTGCATTAGCTTCAGCAAGTTCGCTTGTCGCAGGTTGTGGGTCCTCTGAGTTGCTCATAGTTGATGTAGATCGAAGGAAATACGGAGGCTTCTCAGGGTTTGTACTTCTTTCGTTTGGCCACCTTTGGGTACAGAAGACCAAGCATTACTATCTTGTTTACAAAAAGAAACATGCCTGACATTTTATTAGGTCGGGTAAAAGTTATTTATTTTAAAGCGAACGAGTTTTAAAGAAAGAGTTATTTGGTTTGGAGCCGACATTAACGCAAAGTTGGCATCAACACGGGACTGGCAAAATATTTTGAAAAAGAATTACATCAGCACGAAGCTGGCATCGACACGGAGTCGGTAAACTTAAAAATGATTACATCAGCACGGAGCTGGCATCGACACGGAGTCGGTAAAATTTTTTTTTAAAAATGATTACATCAGCACAGAGCTGGCATCGACACGGAGTCGGTAAAATTTTAAAAACGATTTCATCAGCACGGAGCTGGCATCGACACGGAGTCGGTAAAATTTAAAAATGATTACATCAGCACGGAGCTGGCATCGACACGAAGTCGGTAAGACATTTTGAAAAAGAAGATTACATTTTGAATTTTGTATACCAACCCATTAAACAATTCATTTATGCCATGATTATCCACAAATAAACTGAAAGAAATTTTATTGAACTATTGAAAATTGTTTGACAAATAGGATTTTCATTGAATTACAACTTTCAAATAACCCTGTTTTACATTCTTTTACATGGACGCTTGGATTTGTTTTGATCGTCATCAGGATTGCTGGGACAATTAGGTTTGCATCTTTTAGTTCTAACGACTGACTCTTTGAACTCTGCTGGTCCATCTGGATATCCTAAGATGCGCTTGTTCCAAGCCTTCTCAATAAGATGCACTAATTTTTCAGTCAATGGTTCGGGAGAAAAGAATTGTTTGTGTTGAGGTAGCGAAAACTCTATAGGTACTTCGTACTGTTCTGGGATCAAAGCAGGTTGGTAAAAAGATGTCTCCTCCAGCCCAATCAAACGGACATAATAGGATCCTTTGGTACCTAAAACAGGGTAGTCCGTCATCCACCAAGGGCATCTCAAACCAATATGACGTGCAAGACGAGAATCCAACCATTTGCCCCAAGCCTTGACTGAGTTGTGACGCACTAACATGTTTCTCCTGGAAAAGTGCTCTGGCCTATACTCGAGGGTTGAAAGAATGTCCACAATTTTGAGACGGTCGCAGAACCACATATAAAGTAGGTGAGGGCTTCCTTTGAAATCCCTTCCCTCACCATTTTTTATGGCATCCAAACCTGAGAAAGTTTCGACTAGAATGAGAGGTATAGGGTTGGCTTTTCTAGAGAGCTGGGAAGCTATGTCTATTAAAGACTCAGGAACAGTTTGACCCTCACTTTTGGAGGTCAGTATGTATTAGGCTAAGATTCTTAAACACAATCGATAGTCTATAGTGGCTCTCCAAGCTTCTGGCTTTACATTGATGGGATGACTACGAGAGTGGTATGGACTCAATATGAGTACCAAATCCAATCTCCCGTTACGAAATAAGGCTTTGGTTTCTTCCTTTGAAATGTTTAGGCCTGTGACGAGGTCACCCGAATATCCTGTCTTCAATGAAGGCCTGACTAGAGGACTTGAAGTAGATATCCCCATGATGCCACAATAGTCTTCATGGGTAAGACACAAGTGCATATGCCTAATGTGGAAGATGTGAAGATAAGGGTTCCAACGCTTAGCCATAGCGCGCAAAAGATTCCAATCTATCTCAAACTCGTGAAAGTACAGGGCGCATCTCAACATGAATTTTGCAAAGTTGAATTTCTCTACGGTGTGCATCCCCGTGATGGTTGTTTTGACCAATTGATCGATTGGGTTATTGCCTACAGTCAGCATCCTGAGTTGACACAAGAGAATAGTTCAGTACATTTCCAAGGTCTATGTAAAATTACTTTTCTTTTGAAACACTTTCTTGAAAACACTTTTCTTTTTTGAAAATTTGATTTTCATTTTGATTTAAATGGCCCGGCCTATCATGATCATTGGATCGAGATGGACTGGGTCATTATTGAATTTTTGCAAGAAATGGATTTTTTATTGGGTCGGTGTACCCATTTTAATTTCTGAAAACAAAATTTTGATCCTTGAGGACAATCATACACTTTGATCTCATTATTCACATCATTCACATACATCAATCATTATGTTTCATTTCAACAACCCGGGAACACCCGCGATAAGTTCGAGTCGTGACTTACAGGGAAGGTTTCTAGACTCTAAGCTTACTACTGCAATGCATTTTTATCTGGCCATTCTTGCCCAAGCACACCTATATACCTCTCAAGCGTACTCAATCAGACGGTACATGGTGACTTGGTTTGATATACCGTATAGGTGATAATCTAAAACTTCAATTCACTTCTCTGAAGCCAAAAACAGCCAGTTTGATCCCCAGTTGAGAGGTGGCGCACGATGCTGAGAAGGGCCCACTTAAGTACCTCTCGTCTAGAATAGACGTAGTCTATCCCCCTCGTACAGTAGGGTACAGCGAGGCAGGATCTTGCTTAGGCACTGGTTTTGACCAAGAAGTGCAATTGATGTACTTGGATTATCTTTTATATACCTATGGGTACGAGTCAAGAGTTGTAGCTTTCATAAATGATTTTCGCATCCCGCGAGGGGACCGACCACGTACTAGTACTACGTTGGCAATCGGGACATGTGACCGTGCGGCTTACAATAGGACAAAGGCTCAGGTCGCTCCAACATGGGTGTATCAATATACCTTTCAGAATCACCTGATCAAATGATATTGATGCCCCAGTTTTATATACCTTACGGTACGTGATTGGAGTTGTGATTTTCATGAATGACGTCGCATCTCCGAAGAGACCGGGCCACGCACTAATGCCACGTTGGCTATTAGGGACATGCAAGCGTGCAATACAGTAAAGTAGACGTGCTAGTGGTGTGTGCAAATAGAATAGGGTGTGCCCGGGGCATTTTTCAGATGAGTGGGCCCGTTGGCCAGATCTTAGCTTTTTAGATAATTAGTCCATAAGGGTTGTACATTCATAGTTAAGCATCAACCAATCGATTTTTTTTTTCATCATTTTTTTTCAATTTTTCGAATTAACTAATCATAAAAGGACTTCTCTTTTTTATTTTTATTTTTTATAGTCCAACCAATGATCACTTTGAATTTTCATTTTGATCAATCAAAAAGTGGCGAGCGGTACACCCTGAGTTTGAAAAAGATGATCCGTTTGATCTTTTGAAGCTTTAAAACTTAAAATAAAAATAAATTCCAAGAGGAAAGTTTCCAAGACTGATGTAAGGAACAAGTTGAGCAAAAAAAATTTTATTTAATTAATTTTTTTTTATTTAATTAATTTTTTTTTGTGCTCATTTTGAGGCACATTGCCTCTTATTTTTGGCTTGGGCCAAATTTTTTTCCTTTTTTTTGCTCTTTTTTCCTACTCATTTTGTATCGCGACGAGACGTCAAAAGGAAACGATAGTAAATGAGCTCAAAAATCGATTCTGACTTATCAAAATGTTGCTGACTTAGTCCCATTTGATAGAAAATTTTGTTCTACCCCAAATCGATATGCACTAATAGCTAATCGGAGATCGGACGAGAAAGTTATGATCATTTTAAGTTCGACTGTCCATTCGGCCAAAAAAGAAGAAAAATGACTTTTTTTTATATTTTTTTATATTTTTTTGTTTTTTTTATTTTTTTTTATATCCATTTTGAAGCACATTGCCTCTGGTTTTTGGCTTGGGCCAAAAAAGAAATTTTTTTTTTCATTTTTTTGATGATATGCATGCTTAAAAGGACATAAGCGGAGAAATAAAGTGAAAATCGAATTTTTTTTTTCTTTTTCAAGTTAGTAAATAAATAAAGGAAACCAACCTAAAAAATAAATATAACAAACACAACAAGTATTGTTAGCTTGCAAAATAAATAAAAAAATTTGAAACCTTTCTTTTTTTTCCAAAATAATCGAATTGACACGAGGGTAGAGCCTTTACTCCCCAGTGGAGTCACTAAGCTGTAGACACGTGATTTCGCCATTACGATGACCACATCTACAATGGTTTGGAGTCGCCACCATTCATATTATAAGTAGGTATGAATAGTCACCCGATGTGCATTTTTTGAAAAAATGACATTTTTGACGTTTTAGTGACTCTCGATGGATAGGAACTAATCAAACAATGAGATTCGAGGTAAGTGGCTCGATTGGAGAAAAGGGAAGGTGTTAGTCACCCTTTTCTCCCCACTAAAGAGTGGTAACCTCAACTCAACTCGGTCATTTTTTATTTAAAAAGGTGTGAAAGACAACGTGCCACGTGTTGTGCATTTGTACCCTAGATAGGGGTTCATTTTCGGCTTGATCATAGGGTCATTCCATTGATGGAAATGACCCTTATAGACTTTTAGCCTTGGGGTCCATTCATCCTAAAAAATAAAATGAAGGGGAGAGGGTGATAGAAACGGGAGGAGGAGAGAGTGTAGAAGAGAGAGGGGGGGATTGCCTTGAACCCACCTTGTATCTTCTTCCTTCTTTTCTTCTTCTTGAGTCCTTAGTATTTTATGAAAATACAATTCTTGTATGGTTGAAGGAGTAGAGAAGAGATGATGAGAGAGATGAGTGGAGTATAATAATTTTTTTTTTGTATATGAGACTTGAGGAGGATTGGTGATGGTTGTTAGTAGTGAGAGTTGGAGAGAATTTTGTAGTGAAAGTTGGGGGGCCATTTTTGGGAAGAGGAGGAGGGTATTTATAGATGTTGATGAATTATTTTAGGGATATAATGGGGTGAAGTGAAGAAAAAGGATAGAATGGTTATGGGTTTGAGAGAGAAGTAGGTGTAATTTAGAAGAGATTGGAGGGTATTTAGGGAAGGGGGGTTAAATGGGTGAGTTTTGACCCAAATGGTTTGGATCCTACCCAACCCATTTGGGTGGAGTGTTTGGTGAGGTGAGTTTAAGATGGTGGTTGTGATTAAATGGTATTTGATTTAAGAGAATGGAGGATTTAAAGAGGTGGTTGATGATATTTTGGGAGGGTGAGGGAGATGATTCATGTGTTAAAGTGGGTGGAAATGAAGGGTTGGGATAGGTTGATGGGAGAGGTTGAGTGTTTGACTTGAGAGATGGTGTAGGTTTAGGTTGTAGATGTGGGTTTTGTAGGGAATGATGAGGGTAGATTAGGGGAGGTATAGGTTAGGGGTGTGGGTAGATGTGTTTGATTTGAGAGAAAGGTGATGGGTTGATGTGTGGGTAGATGGGATTTAAAGCAAATTAATGGGGTAGGTAGTGGGTGAGGGAGGTGAGATGGGGTGATGACATGTGTCATCTTTGATTATCAAGATGGTGATTGGTTGATGTGGGTAGTGGTTGATGGGTTAGGGTTGTGGGTTGGATATGAATTGGATATGGATTTGGGCTTAGAGGCTTTGGAGTGTTTTGGGCTTTGGTTATGAAATGGTTTTGGATTTTAGAAATTGGTTGGGGGTTATTTTGGAACGGATTTTGAGGGTATAGGTTGGTTTTAGATTTTGGTTGATGTGGATTGATTTTAGGTTAGGGGTAAGGTGAGAAATTGATTTAGGAAAGTGTTGAGGGCTTGTGGGCCTTAGGTGGGCTTATGGTTTTTGCGGATTCGAAGGCGGATTGGTGGTAGTAGAGAAGGGGTAGGCATCCCAAGTCTCACTTTTTTTAATTATTTAATTTTTTGAGATTTTTGAATTTATTGAATTAATCAAAATGCCACGTGTTGGCAAATCGGGCTTTTTAGGCCCGTTAGTGAAATTTATCGAAAATTTGGCATTTTTGATTTTGGAAGCGGAGCGGTAATATTGGGAAAGCGTAAGGTAGGCCGAGTCCTTTTGGTGGTCCTCCTAAACCATTGAGAGGTCTTAGGGGCCTCGGTTTAGTCAAAATGTCACTTTTCAATGACTTGGGCCCTTAAGGCCCGTTGGCCCATTTATTTGGAAAATCGATATTTTTGGGCCCTTTCGAGAAGTGGCCCGTTCAAATTGAGGTGTCTACAGCAGCCCTACTAATTAGGTAGATTGATGTTATTATTAAGTAAGCAATAATAAGAAATTTGTGTCTCCCTTTTCTCAATAAATTTTTCTTTTTCTAAATCTCTTTTTGTCTTCTTAATATAAGAACACTACCTCTCTCTCTCTCTCTCTCTCTCTCTGCCGAATGGGTCACGAACCAAGGGTCTCTTTCTCACTCGCTCTCTCTTTATATGGATCAAACAAGTATTTTTGCCATCACTCTCTCTATTTCCCTCTTGATATCATTAGGGTTTCGATCAATCAAAGTTTTTAGAAAACTAGTAAGGTTTGTCTCACTATAGAAACTTGTGGAATTTAGAAATTTATGAATTTTTTTTGGGTTTATCTCTGGCCAGGTTTGATCTTCTGAAATTTATACGTGCGTATTTAGATCAGATAACAAAAATAGTAAAAAAGAAGAAAAGATTGAGATTGATCTCGTTCGAGGGAGATCGGACCTCCTAAGCCACCAATTCAAGATGGTGAATCTCCAATCCAATTAAGGACTAAATATCTTTTATCTGTTTTTTCATTAATCTCACAATGAATTTAAATACAAAGAAACACTACCTTAACTACCCATTTATCTAAACTACCCACTCTCTTATTCAGGGAACTATCCCATAACCAGAACTCCTACACAATTTGTAACTACCTTTACCCATTCCTAAGACACCTTAATTAATTGAAACTATAAAATAAAATACATCAAGATGCATCTGTTGGTTATGTCTTATATTCTTGTATGTGGAGGGTTGTCGTAGATTCAACGCGGATCTTTTGAGATCCGTTAACGACCTGCATTACCCGTTTAATTGGTAATGTGTGGGTTTCCCCACCATTACCGGGGGTGAAGCCCCAGGCAAAATATTGGGCCCATTTGGTTTGGTTTTGGATCCAACCCGTTTAACCTCTTTGTAACCCTGAGTATATAAAGGGTAAGAGATGAAACCCTAAAGGGGTAGAGAAATATACGAGAGACAAAGAGCAATTGTAACCGTGTTCTTCTTTGGTTAATATAGTGAAATCGTCGTTATCGCCCGTGGACGTAGGTCGATTCTTTGACCGAACCACGTATATTTTGTGTCGTGTGAGATTCTTGTGTTTTTACTTGATTTATACTTCGGATCTGTAGACACCCCATTTTTGCATCCGCCTGATTAATCAACTCGTCAACCCGATCGCAAGGATTCCCAATGATGGATGTGTATTCCATTGCTTTACTTTGTTACCAGATTTGTTTCAGAAATTCAGATGAGGTATCTCAAATTGACAAAACCTTAGAAACCACGCTACGCTAGGAAAGTACGACCCCAGAAACATAGAAATCATCATCTTGCAGACCAAAAAGAAGCTTCACGATAAAAATCACTAAAAATTACCAAATTATCAAAATACCCCTAACCTCAAAACAACCTTAGAGCCTACGTTACGCTTAGGAAAACCCATTCGAACACATAAAATGACAAATTGGAACCAAATAAATCATTTCACCAATTTTAACAGAATTTGATAAAATTACGAAAATGCCCCTCATAAAGTTCACAACCATTTCACACAAAAAATTTCATAAATAACAAAAACTAATATTTCCATTGAATTCCTTACGAAAAACCAATTCTAAAACATCCTAGAACATTAAAAACCAACTTAAAACGTGAAAAGTCCTCTCCGGGGGCAAAACGGTAATTTCACAATTTTCATGATAAAAAAATTCGAAATTAATAAATAAAATATTAAATAATTAAAGTAAAATATTAATGAAATTAATTTAAAATTTTGAACCTAAAAAATCGATTAATCGGACTCTCAGGCAAAATTATTGAGGGTTCGTGGGATATTTCTTTAAGGACCCCTCCATTTGGGGGTCCAAAGAATTAAAATATTTTAGAGGGGGGTTCTCAAAAAATTAAAAGTAAATCAAGCAAGACTAAGGTCAAGGTATTAAAGTCAATCAAGTGAGACTGAAGTCAAAATTAAAGTCAATTAAGCAAGACTAAAGTCAAGATATTAAAAGTCAATCAATTAAGACTAAAGTCAAAACATTAAAAGTCAATCAAATAAGACCAAAAGTCATAATAGAATTATAATTGATTAATAACTCTATCTAATAGAGTTCTAACTTAAAAATAATTCTACCTAAAACAATTCTAATTAAAACATAATTCTACCTAAAATAAGTCAAACTAAAACACAACTCTAATTAAAAGATCTCTAATAAATACTAACTCTATCCAAATCAACCCCTAAAAACATCTATAAATAGAGGTGCTCACACCCTATTTTCGTATCAAATCATAAACCCTAGGAGAAGTAGGTCTAGAAGCTCCCCTAGCCCCCCATAAACCCTAGTTTTGGAGCCCCAACTCCTTAGCTAACATCCCCCCTTCAATTTTAGTCTAGAAAACACCCAAAAGCCTTCTAAAAACACCCTCAAATCCGCAACGAATTTGAAGAGTTCAGATTCAAAAACAAGGAGATACCTTGCCTCGGAGATCTAAAGACAAATCCGGAAACAGAACAAAGCAAGGGGAGCACGGTACAAGGAGCTCTTTTTGTCAGATCTGAGGGAACAAAGTCCTTGCATCGGAAAGGTTTTTTTATTTATTTATTTTTTATCTAGGTTTTAGCAATGTAATTTACTTGGGAATTTAGTAGAGACCGGCTTTGGTCGGGCGGGGTTGGTGCCTAACACCTTCCAATCCCGTAACATGATCCCCGAACTCAGTTTTTTTTTGTTTTAGATTAGTTTTTATCCGTTTAGAGTCATTGATCGGTTCCTAGACCGTAATACTAGGTGGCGACTCCCAAACCTCAAGGGTCAAAAGCGGATCCGCGCACCCCGCGGATCGAGGGCGCTTTCAGTGGCGACTCCACTGGGGACTATTGAGGATCAAACTTGAAAAACCCCAAGTATGGGAGCATTGCCAAGATGACCTAGTTTTTTTTTTATTATTTAGTTGGATTTATTTTATTTATTTATTTTGTTTATTTATTTATTTTTGTCTTGATTGTAGATGATTTTGGGTATTGCATTTTTATTTTTTTTTTTCAATTAAGGATCACTTTTTGATGACCCATAAATAATGAAAGATTCAAATTGATGGAATGATGAAGGTTGGACAGAAATATTAAAATTTTTTTAGAGAATATTCTAGTGAGAATTAAGTATGAGAGTCTCTTAATAAAACATAGATCTCGTCGAGTAGATTAATTTAGAATCTGAGTTCACTCAATTTCGTTATCGGAAGCCTTAGATATCATCGATGCAAGTCCAATTTGTAAATCTGGAATTATTTCTGAATGAAAGTTGGGACAGCAACGTTTAAAATTTTTTACAGAACATTCTAGTGAGAATTAAGTTTGGGAACCTCTTAATAAAACGTAGATCTCATCGAGTAGATTAATTTAGTACTTGAGTTCACTCAATTTCGTTATCAGAAGCCTTAGATATCATCGATGCAAGTTTAATCTGTAAATCTGGAATTTTTTCTGAATGAAAGTTGGGACAGCAACGTTAAAACGTTTTTACAGAACATTCTGGTGAGAACTAAGTCTGGACACCTATTAATAAAATGTAGATCTCATCGAGTAGATTAATTTAGAACTTGAGTTCACTCGATTTCGTTATCGAGAGCCTTAGATATCATCGATGCAAGTTCAGATTGTATTTTCCTAATTCACAGAAAATCTGAATTTATCTAATGTTGGCACAATTAATGTTCTTGAGAGTGAGCTCATCTCAACCATTGTCATTCTATCATCAATGTAACACCTATTGGAATCTCGATTTATTTTGGATCACCTAAAAGTGATCATTGATTGGACTTTAAAAATTATAAAAATTGTGCCTATTGCGATGATTAGATCTAATTAATTATTATAGGCCCTTATTTATTTATTGATTTGCTAATTGATGAATGCTAGAGATGTGCACGTTTAAAGCTTGAATTAAACCATATGAGTATGTTCCTGATCGATGTTTGCTTGCACTTGTATGATTTAATATCCTCTCTTGATTGGCTTGATTGGGCCATGGGCCCATTTGTTTGAAAAGGCCCCGGGTACACCCCACCCTACTTTGCACACACCACATGCACGTTTACCGCTTTACTCACTTACACGTCCCATTTAGCCAACGTGGCACTAGTGCGTGGCCCGGTCTCTTCGGAGATGCGACGTCATTCATGAAACCCACAACTCCAGTCACGTACCTTAGGGTATATCGAACTGGGGCATCAATACCGTCTGATCAGGTGATTCTGAGAGACATATTGATGCACTCAGGCTGGGGTGACCTGAGCCTTTGTCCTATTGTAAGCCACACAGTCACATGTCCCGATTGCCAACGTAGTACTAGTACGTGGTCGGTCCCCTCGTGGGATGCCAAACCATTTATGAAAGCTACAACTCTTGACTCGTACCCGTAGGTATAAAAGGTAATCTAAGTATATCAATTGCACTTCTTGGTCAAAACGGTGCCTAAGCAAGATCTTGCCCCGCTGTACCCTACTGTACGAGGGGGATAGACTACGTCTATTCTAGACGAGAGGTATTTAAGTGGGCCCTTGCTCAGCATTGTGCGCCACCTCTCAATTGGAGATCAAACTGGCTGTTTTTGGCTTCAGAGAAGTGAATTGAGGTTTTAGATTATCACCTATACGGTATATCAAACCAAGTCACCACGTATCGAAAGGTATATAGGTGTGCTTGGGCAAGGGTGGCCAGATAAAAATGCATTGCACGTAGTAAGCCTAGAGTCTAGAAACCTTCCCCATAGGTCACGACTCGAACTTATCGTGGGTGTTCCCGGGTTGTTTATTGAATGAATGTCTGTTGTTGGATGAATGTATGTGAGTGGTGTGAATGATGAGATCAAAATGCATGATTGTCCTCAAGGATCAAAGAAATTTTATTTTCTAAAATTAAAATGGGTGCACCGACCCAGTAAAGAATCCATTCTCTTACAATAATGACCCAGTCCATCTCGATTCAACAGTCATGATGGACCGGGCCATTTAAATCAAAATGGAAATCGAATTTTCAAAGAAGAAAAAGAAAATATTTTTCAAAAAAAAAAAGAGATTATTTTCCAAAAGAAGGCTTCTTTAGAAGAAACATTTTTCAGAAATATTTTTCCAGAATAAAATATTTTCCAAAAGAAGTGTTTTCCAGAAAAAGTGTTATTCTCAAAAAAATGTTTCTAAGAAAAAAAAATGTTTTCTAAAAAAAAAAATTTTTCCAGAAGAAAATGTTTTCCAAAAGAAAAGAAAAAAAAGGAAAAATTTGCAAAAGATCTATTTTTGCATGAAAAGTTTTTATGGACCTTGGAAAACTACCAAAAATGTTGCAAAAAAATCAGATTTGTGAAAATTTTATAATAAAAACATTATTTCCAATAATTTTCAAGAGTGCAACATAATTATTTTTCTTCTGAATAATCATTGATGATGAATTTTTTAATGGATTGGTGCACAAAATTCAATAAAATCTCAGGGTTCATTTAAAATGTTATCAAGGGGGTGACACTGAAATTGGTTAAATTCACCTTCAAAGAGGTTTAAGGGTTATCATTGTATCTAAGCTCAATCGTCCATCGTCTATTTAGGGTTGTAAATCCGGTCAGTTAGAGTAAACGTCAATATCAGTCAACAGTCAGAAATGACCTCAAATTTTCTCAACATCATCCAGTTGTTCTTTGAAGATCATAGTGCTTCAATCCTACCGGTTGTAAGTAATATCTCATTCCTCAGCCCTAATCAAACTTGTATGGGTACTTGTCTGAGTTTTCATGAGTCATTTGGGTTAGCTCGAGTCCTTTTTTCCAGCAAGGTCATGTCTTCCTTAGATTGAGTCTACTCTTTCCTATTGAGTCAAGTTAGTTCGTTGAGTCTATAGAGGTATCTATCGCCCCATCTGAAATTGATCGGATAAAGGAAATTTTTGAATACCTCGAGCGCATTAAAGAATTAACTAATAATCGAGCTTCAAGGATATATTTTTCTCCTGAACAAGAAGATAAGAGTCGGGCTCAAGAAAGCAAAGGTCATTGACCTCGGAACAGAAATAAATTCCTAAAGAGATTCAAATAGAAACCATCTTATCTCTAGAGGAACACAAGGGGATAATGAATTTTCTCAGAAATTTCAAAAGACTTGTTCGTGTGATCATATGAGGGTATGTTAGGTACAAGCTTGAGTGTTGTTCAACATGGACTAGATACTCGTCTATATCAATGGAATTAAAGAAGATGTTATAAAATGTATCAGTGCTATCCTCACTACATCTTAAGTTGCAAATCATATATTATCAGTCGATATGGGGATACCTGTTGAATTGATATCTGATAATGGGTCGTACTTCAAAACATAAATCACTACTCTATGTTTAAAGTTAAAGATCCAGAATCACAAATCATCCCCCTACCGTCCTCAAATCAATGGAACGGTTGAAGAGTTAATAAGAGTTTCAAGACTATCCTTAGAAAAATGTGTCAATCACATCGAGATTGGTCAGAAAAACTACCATTTGCATTATGGGCATATCGAACCTCAATTCGATCTTCCACCGGAGCTACTCCCTACTCCTTAGTGTATGGCATGGAAGCAGTCTTGCCAGTTGAAATGGAGATTCCATCTCTCTCAGAATTTTGTTAGAAAGTCAATTGTCAGAAGCAGGTTGGGTTCGCCAACGGTATGAAGAGTTGAATTGATCGAGGAAAAACGACTGAGAGCGTTGTATCACGTGCAAGCTTATCAAAGAAGAGTCGCCCGTGCGTTTGACAAGAAAATCAAGGCCCGTCACTTACAAATCGGAGATTTAGTACTCAAAGAGAACAAGGCACCTATTTTTGATCCCAGGGAAAAGTTCAAACCAAAATTGGGGAGGTCCGTTCATTGTCAAAGAAATATTACCAGGAAAAGCTGTCAGACTTCAAGATCATGATGGAACCGAACTACCAGAGTCAACCAACCTTGACCGGATCAAATGGTACTAAATTTAAGGAGGCCATCTTTGGTCGAATCAATTTTCCTGCTACCCAGTTCATTATCTCCTTTCTTAGCCCTTTGCAGCCTTTTCAAAAAAAAAAAAAATGCCTTTTTCTTTCTCAGCCCGATCACCTAACCTAGGGGAGGGAAATTCGAACTACGTTTTGGTCTGATCCCAAAATTCTGGGGTACGTAGGCAACTTGAGAAGTTACTTCAGGCCCGACCACATCAAAGTAAAAAAAAAAAAAAAAATCTATTTCCCCTACACAGTAAAAAATCAAGAAAAAATTCAAAAAAGAAATATCATCCAAAATGGGGAAGAAAGTTCAAAAAAAAAATTTTAAAAGGAAATGCCACACAAGGGGCATTTGGGTTTTTGAGCCTCAAAATTCCTTTCTTTTTATACCCAGTCCCAAGCCTACCTATAAAAGTCCTCCTAAGTACCGTACGAGAAGTCAAGGAAGATAGCAAAGCATGATTAGACAGCGACTCCAGAAGTTCAGAAGAGAAGGAAAAAGATAAAAATGATGAAGTCTGCTAAGTTGAAAACTCGAAAAGGGTGACTTAGGCAAAAATTAAGGCAAGCTCGCAAAGTTGAAAATCTGAAAGGACAACTTTGGCAACAATCAGAGCCAAGAAAAAAAGCTCGCTAGATCGAAAACCTGAAAAGGCGATCTAGGCAAAAGTTAGAGCAAGCTCGCTAGATTGAAAACCTGAAAAGGCGATCTAGGCAAAAGTTAGAGCAATAAAGAAAAAACAGAAGAAAATCCCAAGCTGAGAAGGGTCCGAGCTAAAACATCAGAAGTCCGAATAATCAAGTTCAATACTTAGCTTAAACCCGGCATAGACTCAGAAACCACAAGTATCTTGTCTACGATCGATCTGAAAATGTTTACTACCCCAAGTGAACCAAGGGAGATAAAGGTGAATTCTATGATGAGTCTCAAAAGGAAATAATTTTGTACTCTTGAGCCTGACTCAAAACCTTCAATAAAATTAATCAAAATTAAAAGTTGAGTCTTTATTGCGCTTGTGGTAATCAATTATTTCAAACCTTCATACAAAGGGCATTTTCTTTCTTTTTTAATGTAACTTTTCCCCCTTATACTAGGGGCATTTTTTTTATGATGTGTTCAATTATTTTCAAGGCCATGGCCATTGTCAAACTAGAGGTATTTTGCTTTTGAGCAGTGTTAATCCTAAGAGATAATGACAACCCCAAATTTAAGGTAACCCTCTGATAACAGTTTTTCAAAAAACTCTTGAAGTTCGAAAGAGATAAAAATTCAGGTTTTAAAACTTTTTGATAAATCCTTGAGGTTCAAACAAAAGCATTTCGGATCTCACATAGGAGATATAACATTCTTTCAGTCTCCAGATTCTTTTCCAGATTCAATCATTCTTGGAATCAATCATTTCTCTTCCAGATTCATTATCTTCCAGATTTATTCGTTCTCCGGTTTGTTCTAATCAGTTTTCTCCAAAATTCATTCATTCCTCTACCAATTTTGCTCAGTCTCCGTCAAGGGTTAACTTGGATTTTGCTCAGTTGCCGCCAAGGGTTATCTTGGATTTTGCTCAGATTCCGCCAAGGGTTATCTTGGATTTTGCTCAGTTGCCGCCAAGGGTTATCTTGGATTTTGCTCAGTCTCCTCCCAAGTTTATCTTGGATTTTGCTCAGTTTCCGCCAAGGGTTATCTTGGATTTTGCTCAGTTGCCGCCAAGGGTTATCTTGGATTTTGCTCAGTCTCCGCCAAGGGTTATCTTGGATTTTGCTCAGTCTCCGCCAAGGGTTATCTTGGATTTTGCTCAGTCTCCGCCAAGGGTTATCTTGGATTTTGCTCAGTTGCCGCCAAGGGTTATCTTGGATTTTGCTCAGTTGCCGCCAAGGGTTATCTTGGATTTTGCTCAGTCTCCGCCAAGGTTATCTTGGATTTTGCTCAGTTGCCGCCAAGGGTTATCTTGGATTTTGCTCAGTCTCCGCCAAGGGTTTCTTGGATTTTGCTCAGTCTCCGCCAAGGGTTATCTTGGATTTTGCTCAGTTGCCGCCAAGGGTTATCTTGGATTTTGCTCAGTCTCCGCCAAGGGTTATCTTGGATTTTGCTCAGTTGCCGCCAAGGGTTATCTTGGATTTTGCTCAGTCTCCGCCAAGGGTTATCTTGGATTTTGCTCAGTTGCCGCCAAGGGTTATCTTGGATTATGCTCAGATACCGCCGGGGGTTTTCTCGGAATTATGCTCAGATACCGCCGAGGGTTTTCTCGGAACTATGCTCAGATACCGCCGAGGGTTTTCTCGGAATTATGCTCAGATACCGCCGAGGGTTTTCTCGGAACTATGCTCAGATACCGCCGAGGGTTTTCTCGGAACTATGCTCAGATACCGCCGAGGGTTTTCTCGGAATTATGCTTAGATACCGCCGAGGGTTTTCTCGGAACTATGCTCAGATACCACCGAGGGTTTTCTCGGAATTGCTCGAGACCGCCGCCGGGGGTTTTCTCGGAATTATGCTCAGATACCGCCGGGGGTTTTCTCGGAATATGCTCAGATACCGCCGAGGGTTTTCTCGGATTATGCTCAGATACCGCCGAGGGTTTTCTCGGAACTATGCTCAGATACCGCCGAGGGTTTTCTCGGAATTATGCTCAGATACCGCCGAGGGTTTTCTCGGAACTATGCTCAGATACCGCCGGGGGTTTTCTCGGAACTATGCTCAGATACCGCCGAGGGTTTTCTCGGAATTATGCTCAGATACCGCCGAGGGTTTTCTCAGAATTATGCTCAGATACCGCCGAGGGTTTTCTCGGAACTATGCTCAGATACCGCCGAGGGTTTTCTCGGAATTATGCTCAGATACCGCCGAGGGTTTTCTCGGAACTATGCTCAGATACCGCCGAGGGTTTTCTCGGAATTATGCTCAGATACCGCCGAGGGTTTTCTCGGAACTATGCTCATACCGCCGGGGGTTTTCTCGGAATTATGCTCAGATACCGCCGGGGTTTTTTCGGAATTATGCTCAGATACCGCCGAGGGTTTTCTCGGAATTATGCTCAGATACCGCCGAGGGTTTTCTCGGAATTATGCTCAGATACCGCCGAGAGGTTTTCTCGGAACTATGCTCAGATACCGCCGTGGGTTTTTCTCGGAATTATGCTCAGATACCGCCGAGGGTTTTCTCGGAATTATGCTCAGATACCGCCGAGGGTTTTCTCGGAACTATGCTCAGATACCGCCGAGGGTTTTCTCGGAATTATGCTCAGATACCGCCGAGGGTTTTCTCGGAACTATGCTCAGGAACTATGCTCAGATTATATTCAAATTATGCTCAATTTATATTCAAATTATGCTCAATTTATACTCAGATTATGCTAAATTTATGCTCATGTTTTACTCAGTTTCACACAGTGCACACACTTGCACATTTGCAATTTTTAGTCAGGGAGAATTCTCAAAAATTCAAGGATCTGACACCGTCAGTGAGAGTTTGCGCTCAAGGACCTGACAACCTTTTAATTCGGGGAGAGCTTTACCCTCAAGGATCCGAACACCTTGACGAATTGCTAAATCAGGCTGCAAAATGAACTGTCACTAGCTTTGGCATTCGGATATCGCACTATCTACCAAAATAGATTTGCTATCCAGTTTGCTTCAACCCTCTGCCAAAGAGGGGCATCTGTAGACACCCCATTTTTGCATCCGCCTGATTAATCAACTCGTCAACCCGATCGCAAGGATTCCCAATGATGGATGTGTATTCCATTGCTTTACTTTGTTACCAGATTTGTTTCAGAAATTCAGATGAGGTATCTCAAATTGACAAAACCTTAGAAACCACGCTACGCTAGGAAAGTACGACCCCAGAAACATAGAAATCATCATCTTGCAGACCAAAAAGAAGCTTCACGATAAAAATCACTAAAAATTACCAAATTATCAAAATACCCCTAACCTCAAAACACCTTAGAGCCTACGTTACGCTTAGGAAAACCCATTCGAACACATAAAATGACAAATTGGAACCAAATAAATCATTTCACCAATTTTAACAGAATTTGATAAAATTACGAAAATGCCCCTCATAAAGTTCACAACCATTTCACACAAAAAATTTCATAAATAACAAAAACTAATATTTCCATTGAATTCCTTACGAAAAAAACCAATTCTAAAACATCCTAGAACATTAAAAACCAACTTAAACGTGAAAAGTCCTCTCCGGGGGCAAAACGGTAATTTCACAATTTTCATGATAAAAAAATTCGAAATTAATAAATAAAATATTAAATAATTAAAGTAAAATATTAATGAAATTAATTTAAAATTTTGAACCTAAAAAATCGATTAATCGGACTCTCAGGCAAAATTGTTGAGGGTTCGTGGGATATTTCTTTAAGGACCCCTCCATTTGGGGGTCCAAAGAATTAAAGATATTTTAGAGGGGGGTTCTCAAAAAATTAAAAGTAAATCAAGCAAGACTAAGGTCAAGGTATTAAAGTCAATCAAGTGAGACTGAAGTCAAAATTAAAGTCAATTAAGCAAGACTAAAGTCAAGATATAAAAGTCAATCAATTAAGACTAAAGTCAAAACATTAAAAGTCAATCAAATAGACCAAAAGTCATAATAGAATTATAATTGATTAATAACTCTATCTAATAGAGTTCTAACTTAAAAATAATTCTACCTAAAACAATTCTAATTAAAACATAATTCTACCTAAAATAAGTCAAACTAAAACACAACTCTAATAAAAGATCTCTAATTAAATACTAACTCTATCCAAATCAACCCCTAAAAACATCTATAAATAGAGGTGCTCACACCCTATTTTCGTATCAAATCATAAACCCTAAGAGAAGTAGGTCTAGAAGCTCCCCTAGCCCCCCATAAACCCTAGTTTTGGAGCCCCAACTCCTTAGCTAACATCCCCCCTTCAATTTTAGTCTAGAAAACACCCAAAAGCCTTCTAAAAACACCCTCAAATCCGCAACGAATTTGAAGAGTTCAGATTCAAAAACAAGGAGATACCTTGCCTCGGAGATCTAAAGACAAATCCGAAACAGAACAAAGCAAGGGGAGCACGGTACAAGGAGCTCTTTTTGTCAGATCTGAGGAACAAAGTCCTTGCATCGGAAAGGTATTTTTTTTTTTATTTATTTATTTTTATCTAGGTTTTAGCAATGTAATTTACTTGGGAATTTAGTAGAGACCGGCTTTGGTCGCGGGGTTGGTGCCTAACACCTTCCAATCCCGTAACATGATCCCCGAACTCAGTTTTTTTTTTGTTTTAGATTAGTTTTTATCCGTTTAGAGTCATTGATCGGTTCCTAGACCGTAATAACTAGGTGGCGACTCCCAAACCTCAAGGGTCAAAAGCGGATCCGCGCACCCCGCGGATCGAGGGCGCTTTCAGGATCATAGGGTTTAGTTTAACAAACTGGTATCAGAGCTATGGCTACGAAGTATGATGTTGATAAGTTCGATGGAATGAACTATTTTAATCTATGGCGGGTTCGGATGAAAGCTTTGCTTGTTCAGCAAGGTTTATCGAAGGCGTTGTTGGGAAGCGATAATTTGCCTGAATCGTTGAAACCAGAACAAAAAGAGGAGATCATGGAGAAAGCACATAGTGCGATTCTGTTATCTTTGGGGAATGAGGTCCTGCGAGAGGTCGGTGATTCAGACACGGCAGATCTACTATGGACAAAGCTGGAAACTCGATACATGACAAAATCTCTCACAAATCGATGGTATCTAAAAAAACGATTTTACACCCTGCGGATGCGAGAAGGTACTTCTATCCCTGATAATCTTGATGAATATAATAGTATTTTTATGGATTTAAAGAATGTTGATGTTAAAATTGATGAAGAAGACCAGGCCATACTTTTGGTTTGTTCCCTTCCACACTCATATGAAAATTTTGTTGATACCCTAATGTATGGAAAAACTATAGTTTCGGTTGAAGAGATTAAATGTTCTTTAAATTCTAAAGAATTGAAGAAGAAAGTAGATGGAATTACAGAAAATTCAGGCGAAGGTTTGTTTGTTAGGGGGAGATCAAATCATAAAGGGGACCATAATGGAAAAAAGATGATTTAGATCAAAATCGAAGACTAGAAAGTTAAAGTGTTTCAATTGCCATCAAGAATGATAAAAGAGATTGTCCAGAGCGTAAAGGGAAGGGAAAACAAAATTATAATGATCATGATGCTGGCAATGCAGCAGTGGCAGATGGAAATAGTGATAATGGTGATGTACTCTCAGTTTCTACTAATTTCTCCAGTAAGGAGTGGATTCTTAATTCAGCGTGCACTTATCATATATGTCCCAATAAGGACTGGTTCACAACCTATCAGTCTTTTGATGGGGGTAAAGTTCTTATGGGAAATAATGCTGCTTGTAAGGTAGTGGGGATAGGCACAATTCGGGTGAAGATGTTTGACGGTATTGTGAGGACATATCAGATGTCAGGCACGTTCCAGATTTGAAGAAAAATTTGATTTCCTTAGGTATGCTAGACTCTAATGGTTGTTGTTACAAAGCATAGGATGGAGTAATTTAGATTTCTAAGGGTTCTCTTGTGGTAATGAAAGGGTTGAAGAAGAATGGGTTGTATGCATTACAAGGGCAGACAATTACAAGTACAGCGTCTGTATCAGCAGCAGATTTAGACACCACCAAATTGTGGCATCTGCGCCTCGAGCATATGAGTGAGAGAGGGATGACAATATTGAGCAAACAGGATTTACTTAATGGAAAGAAAATTGGAAAATTGGACTTTTGTGAGCATTGTGTTTTCGGAAAACAGTACCGAGTAAAGTTTAGTAGGGGTATTCACAAAACCAAGGGTATTGTGGATTATATCCATTCTGATTTATGGGGTCCATCTCCGATTGCATTACATGGTGGAGGCAGATATATGTTGAAGTTCATAGATGATTTTTTGAGGAAAGTCTGGATATTTATTTTGAAGAGCAAAGATGAAGTTTTTGTCAAATTCAAGCAATAGAAGACATTGATAGAAAACAAACTGGAAAACAGATCAAGAGATTGAGGACTAATAATGGTTTGAAATTTTGCTCTGGAGAATTCGATGAGTTCTGTAAAAATGAGGGTATTATGCGGCATCACACAGTACGGAAGACACCATAACAGAACGGGGTTGCAGAACGAATGAACAGGACTTTATTAGAAAAGGCGCGGTGCATGCAATCAAATTCTAGTTTGCCAAAGCAGTTTTGGGCTGAAGCTGTTAACACAGCTTGTTATCTTGTGAACAGGTCTCCTAACAGTGCTATTGAATTCAAAACTCCAGAGAAGGTGTGGTCGAGGTTTCCTGCTACATATTCTGGGTTGAGGATATTTGGGTGTCCAGCATATGCTCACGTAAATGATGGTAAGCTTGAACCGAGGGCAAAAAAATGCATATTTCTTGGATATCAGACTGGAGTGAAAGGTTGTAGATTGTGGTGACCAGATGCGACAGGGAAAAAGTTTCTTATCAGTAGGGATGCGGCATTTGATGAGTCTGCCATGTTCAGTGCAAAGGAGGTACTCGATACTGAAAGAGCTCGTGGTATCATTAAACAGGTAGAGTTAGAGGCTCCTGTTTTGGAAAATAATGGTACAAATGACTTAGATCAAGAGGATGAAGAACCACGACAGGATCCTACTATCATGGATGAGGTTCAGTTACAACAGTACAGCTTGGCTAAAGACAAACAAAGGAGGCATGTTAAGCCACCTCAGAGATTTGCTCATACAGATTTTGTGGCTCATGCACTTAGTGTGGCAGAGGCTATAGATGATGAGGAGCCATGTACCTATCAGGAGGCCATCACATGTGAAGAGTCAACACAGTGGTGTGTTGCCCTTAGTGAGGAGATCGAGTCTCTTCATAAGAATCAAACATGGGAGATTGTTGAGAAGCCAAAAGGTCATAAGATTGTGGGATGCAAATGGGTCTTGAAGAAAAATGAAGGAATTCCAGGTGTTGAAGATGCTAGGTTCAAAACACGATTGATGGCAAAGGGGTATACGCAACGGGAAGGTGTAGATTTTACCGAGGTTTTCTCGCCTGTGGTAAAACATACTTCTATCAGGGTGCTCCTTGCCATGGTTGCCTTATACAATTTAAAGCTTGAACAACTTGATGTGAAGACTGTTTTTCTACATGGTGAGTTAGAAGAATAGATTTATATGCATCAGCCAGAGGGATTCATTATTCAGGGGAAAGAAGATCATGTGTGTTTGTTGAAAAAATCTTTATATGGCCTGAAGCAGTCTCCTAGACAGTGGTATAAGAGGTTTGATACTTTTATGGTAGGAAACAACTATACTAGGAGTAAGTATAACAGTTGTGTTTATCATCCGAGGCTTACAAATGGTTCGTTTATGTACTTACTATTATATGTAGATGACATGTTGATTGCATGCCTACATATGAGATTAGGAGGTTGAAGGCTCAACTCAGTAGTGAGTTTGAGATGAAAGACTTAGGGGCTACAAAGAAGATTTTGGGTATGGAGATTCATAGGGATAGAAGAGCAGGTAACTTGTATGTGTCACAAAGGAAATACATTGAGAGGGTGTTGGATCGTTTTGGGATGCAAGAGTCTAAATCTGTGAGTACCCCTCTAGCAGCTCACTTTAGACTTCAGCTCAGATGTCCCCGCAAACAGAGGAGGAGGTGGAGCACATGTCTCATGTTCCTTATGCTAGTGTTGTTGGCAGTCTTATGTATGTCATGGTTTGTACTAGGCCTGACATTTCACATACAGTTAATGTAGTCAGTAGATACATGGACAAATCTAGGAAGATCCATTGGCAAGCAGTTAAATGGATACTGAGGTACTTAAAGGGTACTGCTGGAGTTGGTTTGTTATATGATAGAAGCAGTGACACTTATGATAGTGTTGTTGGGTATGTCGATTCAAATTATGCTGGTGATTTAGATACGAGGAGATCTTTGACAGGTTATGTTTTTACTCTTTGCGGTAGTACTATCAGTTGGAAGGCAACTTTGCAGTCAACAGTCGCATTGTCTACCACAGAGGCAGAGTATATGGCAGCTACAGAGGCAGTGAAGGAGGCAATATGGTTGCAGGGCTTGATTATTGATTTGGGTTTGGAACAAGGTGCTACTACAGTATTTTGTGACAGTCAAAGTGTCATACATCTAACCAAAAATCAGATGTATCACGAGAGGACCAAGCATATTGATGTTAGACTGCACTTCATTCGAGATGTGGTTGCTCAAGGTGCTATTGTAGTGAAAAAGATTGATACAGCGAAGAATCCAGCAAATTTAATGACTAAAGTCATCCCAAGTATCAAGTTTAGGGGCAGCCTGAACTTGATAGGTGTTTGCAGTTCTTGAGGTCCTAGTGGGGCAAGGCGAAAGCAGTTTCTTTGTTTTTTAGAATTGAAGCCAAGGTGGAGATTTATTGGTTATGTCTTCTATTCTTGTATGTGGAGGGTTGTCGTGGATTCAACCCGGATCTTTTGAGATCCGTTAACGACCCACATAACCCGTTTAATTGGTAATGTGTGGGGTTTCCCCACCATTACTGGGGGTCCGGGGGCGAAGCCCCGGGCAAAATATTGGGCCCATTTGGTTTGGTTTTGGATCCGACCCGTTTAACCTCTTTGTAACCCTAAGTATATAAAGGATAAGAGATGAAACCCTAAAGGGGTAGAGAAATATACGAGAGACAGAGAGAAATTGTAACTGTGTTCTTCTTTAGTTAATATATTGAAATCGCCGTTTTCGCCCGTAGACGTAGGTCGATTCTTTGACCAAATCACGTATATTTTGTGTCGTGTGACAGCATCAAATCTTGATACAAGAGAATAATTTCTAGACACATAACAGTCTCTACCCCTTGTAAAAAAACCTTGTCCTCAAGATTTCAATCTAAAAAGTATTCCCTCCCCCTTCCTCTTCAATTTCATCTCTATCATCTCATCCGCCGGTTTCACCCATTTCCTCTGGCAAATTCCCTTCTAAAAGGAAAAGTTGCTGAACTTTACATTTATGGCCAGAGAATTTCTCATTGTAATTATAACATAACTCATGGTCTCTACGCTCTTTCATATCTATAGGTGAGAGTCATTTGAAGGAAACTGATAATGATATTCCTGAAGGAACGATTGCATTGTGTCGTTTGTAGGGTTGTTCAGCCATCTTCGAGCCAATATTTTTTCTTTTTGCATGCAAACGAAGCCGATCGCATCAGTGAGTGTTGTTGGTTTCAACATTTGAACACTCAACGAATTTCTTTTGGAGAAATTCGATAAAGAGTCTAAACAAGAGATGCGATAAAGAGTGTTAGGAAGTTCACTACGAATGTTCATTCACTTAAGATAATTAACAACATTCGCTATTTTGATAGAACTATTTTCAAATGGCATTTTTATCTTTTTCTTTGTAACCTTGGTAACAAACTCCCATATAGTTCTATAAATAGGGGAGTTCTGAAGGGTTTTAGAGGATGGTTCATTTTTTGTTCTCCTCAAGAGAGTAAAAGAACTCTTGGAGCAAGAACTCTTGTCAAATCATAATCAAAGATCATTCTAATTGGATTTTTTCTACTAGATTTCTAAGCATTGTCTCCTTGTAAGTTGTTAGTTTAAATTCTGTAGTTATTTATTTCCCTTTAATTTAACGAGTCTCTAGCCTTAAAATTTCTTCTTATCTTTTTCTTCCCTTATTTCCCTTCTTCAATATAAACTTAATGGAGACACAACCACCTTGCTACTTGAGAGGATGTATTTTGATCCATCATCTCTGTAATAAGAACAAGAGAAAAAGAACTCAAGACTAAGCATTATTTTCCCTTGGTCCTCTCTTTCTTTCCTTCTTTATTATTGGTGCTGGTGTTGCTCTTAGACTAATTGGCAGAGGTAATATCCCATAGTTGAGAGTTAAGGTTTTCAATCGAACAAGAGAGTTCAAATCAAGAGTAACCCCAATCAACCTCACTATTTTGGGGTTGGAAGGATTGAGATGAAGAACCAAGAGGACGAGAACACCAAGTGAGATGGAGATTGTGATTCAAAACATAGCTGCGATCTCCCAAAATCAAGTCAAAATAGAAGAGAGACAAGCAAATATGTTGGACAACTAGATGACTATGATGAGACAATTGACTGGAATATTGGGAGGACAGCATCAGTCGACTTAGCATACTCCTAAGATCATACCCATGCAAGGTATACCCTCACCATCAAAGATACCTAGGGGTATGAAGTTGGTTTGACTATCGTAACAAGGTCAAGCATGAGCTTTATTAGAGAGTAAAGAGGGATGAGGCCACCTGGTTTTGATTGTACTACAAACCTGGCCATGGCTAAAGAATGGTAAGAGAAATCTGACAAGTACTTGCATACCATGGAGTGCACAGATACGCAAAAGGTTCTGTGTGCCACTTTTATGCTATAGAAAGGTGTGTGCCACTTTGATGCTATAGAAAGGTGTCGCTCATTGGTGGACATCAATGAAAGAAAATGATCCAGGGATTCAAAATAGTGGGCAATTTTTTAGATTAAGTTTCTTGAAAATTATGTTCCTACTAGTTCTAGAGACAAAAAAATGATGAAGTTTGATAGATTGGTACAGGGTACCATAACAGTGGATTAGTATAAGTCTTAATTCACCTAGTTGGCTTGTTATGCACTCGAGCTAATCTCCACTAACCAGATGAATGTTGAGAGATTTTTTAGAGGGTTGAAGGTTTCTTATAAGAGTAGGATGGCAGCATTTGAAATCATTGACTACTCTAAGGTGGTCACTAGAGCCCAAAGGCTGGAAAGGGCAGACAAGGTTATTCAGGAATAGATTGTTAGGATGAGGTCAATACCCCCATAGGGCAAGAGATAAGTGATATACAGGCATGGTGGATTAAGGCAGTATTGAGTTAGTCAACCAGTTTTTTACCTCCAGCACCAACATTCCAATACACACAGAAGGCGGTAGTACTAGTTCAGGGTAGAGGTCAAAGTTAGACCACGAGGCCACATGGGTAGTTGACTAGAGTCCATGGACAGACTACGAGGTCACATGCTCATATTACTATGACATTGTAAAGTATATGTCAAAAGTGCACATATGACACATATCATACCTCATTTTTGTTCACTAAGCCAAAAGTGGACATCTGGCATGCATTGATTCATGTCATAATTGCACATCTGACATTGTGAAGTACATGTCAAGAGTGTACATTAACACATTATATTTCGTTTTTGTTTTGACTATCAAAACTCATGTCAAGAGTAGATATCGATGAGAGTATTTGAAGTACAAAATAAATAACGTAAAGACGTTTTGGCTATCAAAGTTTTAAATATGTCAATAATATATTTGTATACAAAAAAGACTCGAAAAGCCTGTGTAGAATTACATGTCTATACCAAAAAATCCTTACATGTCTAAACAAAAAAATTTGTATAGAAGTGTATCATCGTCAAAATCTACAATTCTTCATTTGTGAGCCTCCCTATGTAAGAATATCCTTCATTATTTTTTGATGGATGATTATGAATGCCACATTGAATTTCAACTTTCCACTTACCATCTTCTGGAAGTTTCACTTTTTTAAGTGAAAATAGACAATCAAATAGTTTCGTTCCAGTGTGTCTACGAGTAGACTAGTTTTCAAAAAAAAATTCTTATGATATCTAAACTAACCACTTCTCTCACAACCAAAGTTGATTCTAGGGGTCCTTCCCAAGTTTGATTTTTTTAATGACAACAACTATCCCCATGGTTTTCCCAATTCGTCGACACCAATCAATAACTTCATCATGAGAGTAAAAGCTCTACAATCAAATAATGTATCATTAGTCTTACATATAAATGATAAGTTATAATGAAAAAAAAAAAAAAAAAAGCATTGAACTCAAATTAAATACATATCATATCAGTGGCAAAGTATTTTTTTCATCGAAATTTATATGTCTGAGTTAAATTCTTACATAGTAGAATTTGAAATCTACAATCAAAGACATATAACATCAATTTTGACAATAAAAATCACATAACATTTAAATGTTTGAACTCATATTTAACAAATGATACAAATATGAAACATTGGATTGCATCCATATGTAGTGTTTGCATTCATTTCTTAGAAAAACAAATCTTATAAAAAAAAGGGATTGTATCCATAGTTTAAAATATCGTATCGATTGAATGTTTTGGTTAATGAAAAAAACCGATACGGTATTAACCAATAAATTCGAAACAAACTGATACATACCCGATATATTCCCAAAACATTCAATGTTTTGTATCGATCTTGGCGGATATAGATACTTCAAAGGATTGTTGGTGTTTTGACCGATGTTGATCCTTGAAATTTCAACATTTAGTCATTGGAGAAGAGAATGTACAATAGATGGAGAAGCAAGATTATGAAAAAAAGGCAGACAAAGGGATGACAGTGAGGTGCCCTTAGAATGTTTCATTTAAAAGTTTTTTTTTTAACATTTGAAGGGCCCTCTGAATTTTCTCACGTGTCAATAAAATTTCCCTATATATAATCTTGATGTGACAAATGACAATATTAGGTCTTGCAAATTGTTATGGGTTGGAGTCATGTATGAGCTACTTCATAGATGTTTGGGCTTAGATTACCAAAGAAAAAGAGTCTTTACAAATCAAACACTGAGGCTTGGCACTGTCACACATCTAAATATAAACGCTGGTTAATCAAGAATACGCAAGAAAAGCACTTTGAATTGTTAATTCATCACCAAAGATGGCATAGAACCAATAGTTCATTAAAGGAAACAAATGGCAAGGAACTGAAGTACACTGCTCATGTGAGAAAAAGGAATCCCCACCTGATGCGTCCACACTTGTTTCAGACCACACATGAAGCACTAAAAATGATAAATCGATCAGTCCTGAATTGAGCTATGATGCAAGCAGAATTATTTCAATGGGCATAGCAACCCCATTAACCACAACTGGACCAAGATAAACCAGTTTTTTTTTAGCAACAATAAATGGTACAAACTTCTCTAACAATGATCTGAACTGTACCCAGTATGAGAGTTGACTTATTGGAATGGAACTTTGAGATCTCCTGTTCAAGTACAACTTCATTGAAAACTAATCCCAGAAATTTGAGATAATGGTGAAGCACCAAGTTACTTTTCTTGCCATAAACAGTTTGAGAAAGAAAACAAGAGTAAAGCCCAAATCCCTCCATGAAAGTACAAACCATAGTGCTTAGACTCATAGCTCGGTTGGTGCTTCCCTCTTTGCAAGTCCAGTTTACCCATAAAATAAAATGAAAGTACAAACCACAGAATACAACTCACTGATAGACTAGCTAATATAACTACAATCAAATCTCCAAATATTTATTCAGTTACCAAAGAAACATAAATAAATCAACAGGTAAGAAGCAAGATAACTACATTGGCTTATAAGTCGTTCTCTTTTTTTAATATGTAGATCAAAATTCATCCTTGATGTCTTAATCGATTGCAATGATCAGAAAACCAATAGATACATACATAAGGAAGACTGGATAAAGCGCAAGGGCTTTTCTCCTCGGGTTGACAGCAGAACTCATGAACGGATATGCAGCCCAAGAGCTCCAAGCCAACGTCACACACACGACAATCGCCTTTACTATCACATTGTCTTTCAGCATGCAGATTATGGCTCCGACATCCAGAGGGAACAGACAGTAGCCGAGCAGGCTGAGACTCTGGAAGAATATTATGTGACCACCCTAAAATAATGAACCATGGTATATAACTACATCAATTTTTGGTATAAATAAATAGAAAGATGTAGAGTTGTATGCATATGTGTGCATGTAATAGGGGAATGATCTCCTCAAGCAATTGAGGAAGTCATTTCATGGTATTATACAAATGTCCAGCGATTCGATTCTAATTATTATATAAATGGTGTATCCTATATTTTCTTTCTTCTTTTCGATAGGTATAAATGATGTATATTCTTACACTGCTGTACTTGTTTTCCAAGCCATCCTAAAAATGATAAAAATTGGTTTGGGTTGTTCGAATCATCCAACTAGGCTGATAATTGGAAAAACAAAGCTTCTCCATAAGGGTACAAAATTTACAATTTGAATAACTCACACACACACAGCTTCTTAATGAGGGCACAAAATTCATATTGTTTATAAATTTTTTTTTTCAAAACCGATCTAAAAGATTAATTGTAGAGGGCTAAGGTGTCATTTTGACCAACGTGACAGTCCACGTGGCCCAAATGTGAACCTTGGTCCAGGCTCTACATGGTCCTTCAGTCCATGCAACCTTTTCCCATATATATATATATAGAGAGAGAGAGAGAGACTTACCAAGAGTAGGACATTCAACGTTAGAACGATCGCACCAGCTGCAAGGAGAGCAAAAGCAACAGCGAAAACCTCGGACTGGAAGATAGTCAGAAAAAAAAAAGGAAAAAATAACCTTAGTAACTAAAAGCAGAAACATAGATAAATTAGATTGTAGTCTTCTTTCAAATAAGGAAAAAATCATTATAATAGAGCAAGTCATAGATCAAAAGCTAAATGGCCCATTAATTTCCATACAGCAATGTCAGTTGTACGATATAAAATTATCTAATTAGTTCCATGAGAGCGTATTCTCACTGCAAGGGTTCATCCTAGACATGAGTAGAGACTAGAGATAGCCTTTTTGATGCCTCAAAGTGCATAAGATGCACATATAACGGTTTTTTAATAGGTGCATAAACTAATATATCAGGAAAAAATAGTAGAAAATGAAAGGTCAGGTCAAGGAAACCTGCCTAACCAAACCAACCAAGGAAAAATACAAGAAAAAGTTATAAAGATATTCAAAGAAGAAATCAAGAAACTCCACTTAGTTGCGAACTAACTACTCCATTTGAAAAAGTCTTCAAAGAACACCCCTTTGAAACCTCTACGCATCAATGCTCATTGAAACAATAATTCATTGATGTAAGTAAGAATGATGAGTTTCCCATATTTGTATCTTTTGTTTTATCATGTTTATAGAAAGTTTATTATCATTATTTTGGGTTTTTAGCCATAAAAATAAGGGAATATGAGTTTGTTTGTTATGCATTTCTTCAAACCATTTTTCTTTAATAATTTTTTGTTCTGGGTTTGAAAAGTTTTTAAAAAACCATTTGTTCAGAGGATCTTTCATTATTTGTTCTTTTAATAACTCTTTATTTATTATAAAATTTTCTTTTATAGTTATTGTGTTTATTTGTCTGGGAGGACTTCCAAAGTCTGATTCTGTTGGGTTGTAGTCAGGTTCTGTGGGTTCCTTTTGTTTGGTATATATGGGGTATGATATATGAGTAGGAACGGTGTTATATGTTCTATTGGTAACCTGATCGAAAGATTTGCGTGAAGAGCTGGTAGATGGTCTAGAAATCATATAGTTCTTTTGACAAATATTTTCAAAGTTTATTTCTATAGATCCATCAGGGTGTTCTGTTATGCTTTCTATTTGGTCTTCTTCTTTAGGGGTTGGCTCTTGTGCTTCTTCGATTTTTCAAGAACTGTTTAGATCTATACTGTCCCATTGTATTTGTTTTGGTGTTATTACAGTGTTTCTAAAATTTGTTAGAAACAAAGTTGTTAATCCTTTTGTCTGACTTTGATAGGCAACATTTGGTATTAATGACATCATCGATTTGTAATAGATTCTATAAATTATAGAAATATTTTCTGAATTTGGCATATTGAATCCTTTTGTTTGTACTCCTAATGTTAATGATTTTGTTATAGTAGGATCTGTTAGAGAAACAGAAAAATTTGGGAAACAATTAAAGAAAACTGGTCCCTCATTCAAAGGGACTTGGATCATGCCTATTAGTTGATCCGAAAATTTGAGGTGTCTTCTATCTCTAACATGGGCTAGAGTAGACGTATTGATGCCTGTTCTGGTTAAAGGAACGATGGCAACTTGTATTAGGCCAAAATGAATATAGTTATATTTCTTGTTTTGAAGTTTTTCTAGCAAATTAGAGGGTAATAAAGATATATTTTCAACTTTTGTAGATATTGGTAGTGACTGCTCTATAGTGTTTATGATATAGTCATTTTTGGTTTTAGATTTATCTTTATAGATTTCTTTTGTTGGAACTTTTGGAATTGTCCAGTTTTTTATTGATTGTTCTATGTTTTCATATGATATCTCATCGCTTTGTTTGATGGATATAGATCTTATAGTCTCTGGTTGAGAGGAAGTACTACCTAAGTGTAATTTTTTCTTAAAAGGTTTCAAAATTATTTCCATTATCTATTCTGATCAAAGGGTTTAAATTTTTTATTTTTAGTGGCTGGTCAAGGATTTACTTCTCGAAAACAAAAATCACAATTCACGAGTTTTACTACCTGACTAGGAAGCCTCGAACCTAAAAAATTTTTCTTTAAAACCTTTGAAATAGATAGAAATATGAAAAATTTTGAAATCAGACAATAAAGAGTATAGTAGCAAATAAGACACAATAAAGAATATATATATATTACCTCGTTTGAATATTACAAAGACTTTGAGACTCACTGAACTTGGCTCTGATACCACTTTTGAGAAGCTTTTGAGAAACTTTTGAGATAAGGATCGGAGAGGGAGAGGGTGAAGATCGGAGAATACCACTTTTGAGAAGCTTTTGAGAAACTTTTGAGATAAGGATCGGAGAGGGAGAGGGTGAAGATCGGAGATGGTTAAGGTTGGAGATGAGATGAGATGAAGGTCGGAGATGGTGAAGGTTGGAGATGAGATGAGATGAAGGTCGGAGATGGTGAAGGTTGGAGATGATATTCCAAATTGCCTCTTTTAAGAAACATCCTTCTCCTTTTATAGGAGTTTCTTAAAGCAGAGCCACTAACTGACAAAATAAAGATAGTATGCGCATTTACAGATGGGCGCATGTGATACAATAGTTACAACAATTATTAAAGTGCTACTGACCGACAAAACCGACAAAATAAAAGTAATATGCGCATTTACATCAGGGCGCATGTGATGCAATAGTTACATAAAGACACACCTATGCATACTGACTGGACACACAATAATTAAAGCTAAAGTGAGCGCATGCTCACAGATAATAATTGAATTGACTGTTGCTTTGACTTTTGACTTGCCGTTTGTTGACTTCTTCTTTGCTGGTAATGTATCTGTACATTTTGACTTTTGTACGTATTTTAGAACAAAAACTGCTCAACATCTTCGTCGTCGTCGTTTTCAGAGGGGCTGTTGGAGGACGAGGATTTAGCAGTAGCAGATCCACGGCTGGATATAGTATCTTTGAGGCTCTTGAGTTCTTTGGAGATCTTTTGCATTTGTTCAATGGCTGTCAAGAAATCTTGAGCAGAGACTTTTGCTGGGGATGTTATTGGAGTTACCGTAGATGAAGCTGCAACCTTAGCATAAGTTTTGGATGATTTTGGTAGATTCGGAAAATTTGATGGAGAAATCTTTAAAGGTGAATTCTTCGCGGAAGAAGACTCAGCAACTTTGGTTTGATCAAATTTATCCCACCATTTAACGTAGGTATTCTTGAAAAATGTGGGAAAACTATCTAGGATTTCTTTGAATGGTTCCATCTAAGAATCCATGGGTATTTAGTGTGGGCAAAGAACAACATATTTTGATAATTTAAGTCTTCGATCTTGAATTTATTGTTGTTGATAAATTCTTCAAAGAGGGTAACTTGCTCAAAGGGAAGAATTTCGGAGGTTGAGCCATAAATTTGCCACCACTGGGTAAAGAACCAATAAGGGATTTGTTTATTGAAGTTTTGGCAGAATTGAATGAACCAGGAATGAGACCCTTTTGTATTTTGAATGAGTAGAACGTATTCCCAAGCGTTTTGAAAGTCCCAGTATGTAAAAGGAATTTGTTGGTTGGAAGGGGATTTGACATATTTGGAAGTCCAAAAGGAACTTCCCCAGTCTTGTTCAGAGATTATTTTTTTTGAATTTTTATTTTTGAATAAGCTATTTGGCCATCTTGATCGAGATTATGAGATACAATTGCACTTTGTGTTTGGGAAAGAATGGCTTCATAGAATTTTGAAGAAAGGTTGGATTGTTTGGGATTAAACAGATTGTTTGTAGGAAACAATTGTTTTTGGATTTGAGGTATTGAAAAAGACTCATATTGCTTTTGAGATAGAGAAAATAAAGCTTGACTCATTTTATGGAGATATTCAGACTTTGGGGATATTGGAGAGAATTTAGAGGGGGAGATTTCAATGGGTATCTTATCTTTTCCTTTGGTCTTTTGATGACTTTTGGAAGTGCTCATTGTTGTGACTTTTGAAGGAATTCTCTGGTTAAAAAATCAGGAAGGCAGTTTTGAGACCCAGGGATAAATTCAATGTCAAATTCAAAAATCGAAAGTAAAGCTTGCCATCTGGCGAAAATTTGTTTTGAAGCAAGATTTTTGACATCTTTTTCTAAAACTTCTTTGGCAGATTTACAATCAATTTTTAACAAAAACTTTTGATTTAATATGTCACTTTGAAATTTCAAAACAGTTAGAACAATGGCTAATATTTCCTTTTTTATTGTAGAGTAATTTTGTTGACAGGGATTCCAAATTCCAGTAGTATACCTTACTATTTGTTCTTCTTTTTCTGTTTTTTGTAGCAATATTCCTCCATATCCTACTTCGGACGCGTCTGTTTGTATTATTTTTGGTAGATTAGGATTATGAATATGTAGACAAGGCAGTACCTTAACAGTTTGTTTTATCTTTTGAACTGCAAGAGTATGATCTGTAGTCCAAGTCTTTTTAGGATTATTTTTCTTTGGGTTTTTTAGAAAGTCAAAAAGAATTTTGCGTTCTTGTTTTATCTTTTGAAATTCCTTTTCTTGATTTACTAAATTAAGCTGTTTTTCTTTAGATTTAATCAGGTTTATTAATACATCAACTTGGCCGTATGTAGGGGGTGTTATAAAGTCAAAGAGTAATTCTGTATTTTCTATTTTGCAAAGGATTCCTTCTTGAGTCATTATAAATGGCTGTATTTGATTTAGAAAAGGGTTTCCTAGTATAGCTTCTTATTGTAGATTTGGAACGATTAAAAAAGGGACTGGGATACAAGTTTTGTTTTTACAAATATAGGAATCTGTGATTTTGTATTTAATATTCATTCGTTTTCCATTGGCTGTTATTAAGGAAGTATTGGTGGGTTCGCAGAAGGATATAGGGATTATTCCTTCTTGTATGCAGTTTAAGTCTGCTCCCGAATCTATTAGAGCTATGAATTTCTTTGAGAATTTTTTATTTTTTATGGTTATAGTAGTATACCATTTTTGATATTTGTAATGGGTAATTGTGTTGAGAAAATCATTTGTCTGTTTTTCTGTATCCAATACTTCAGTGTCAGATAATTTTTCAGATTCTATTTGAATGTTTGAAGATATCTGTAACTCAGATATTTGTTCTCTTAAGAAGCTAATCTCTTCTTTTAGTTGATTAATTTGATGTTGTAAACCAGATAACGTGATATTAGACGTAGATTCTTTTGATCCAATTTTGTTTACTCTAGAATAGATGTCCTTTAATGAATATGCTTGAAATGAGGTAGGAGGATTATGTTTTGTGCTCTTTTCTTTTGAATCTTGATTTTTTATATTTTCCATGATTTGAATCAAGTGATTTGTTCTTTGTGTTTGATTAGGAATTTCATCTAGTATCTTTAACATCAGTTTTTCGTTTTCGGTTAAGACATTAATTTGAAGCATATTTATTGAGGATGAACTTGATGAGACTGTATCTAGATGCCATGGGCATCTACAGTCATCTTCTGTGGATGAGGAGGTTTTTTCATTTTCAGAGGAAGAAGGGGGTATGTTTATTTCATTAACCTTTTTCTTAAAATTTTTTAGATGACATTTATTAGCTTTGTGACCAGGTTTTCCGCATTTATAGCAGATAATGGGTTTAGTATCGATACCTTATTGTGGTTTTTCTCCTATGTTTGATCTTCTTTTGGAGAATTTTTTATAAAAGGTTGGGGTATTTTGTTTTAGGCTGTTTTTTAATCGGGTTGATCTCAAAGGTTTTCTGTTAATTTTTTGTGATGGGGCTCTAAACATTTCTTTTCCAAATTGATAGCAGAAATCCCCTAATTCTCTGCGAGATTTTTGTTTTTTGAGTTTGAGTTCTGAGCATAGCTTAAGTCCAACCATGTTGACTCTTTGTATTAACATTCCGAATGAGTATAATCGATAGTCTATAGTATCTGTATCATTATTTTTTAGGCTTTTTCGAACCTTTTCGGCGAACAATTTGGGTAAGCCAGATATAAATTTTTCTTTCCAAAATACGTCATCACAACCAGAATTTAGGGAGTATAGTTTAGATAAATAGACATCTTTATACCATCTAAAGTCGGTTAGTGTTGGGCATTTTAGGCTCATTAATATTTCTCTATCCTTTTGACCCATTTCATCTATTCTTCCATTAAAATGTAGGATATAGTAGATATTAAAGTTAAAAATCCATCAGGTTGTGGTTTTCCTTTGTCATCCAATTCTGGTTCTCCGTTTTCATTGAGTTTTACATGTTTTATTATTTCATCTCTTTCTGATTGACTTAACATATTGTGCCACCATCCGTACAACTGTCCTGTAAATCCTCCTGCAACAGCAAGAGTCATGTGTTCTACGGATAGGTTGTATCTATGGCAGGCATTTCCAAAAACTATCATTTGGGATATAGTGTTCATTATCTGATAATATGTTTGGCCATCTATATTCCATTCATATATTTCATTTCCATTATAATGTTTGCTTGGGTTTATTTTTTTTTTTCAAATTGGAGATCTACAGGTGTTGGTCTCCTATAATAATTTTTGTTTTTGTTGTAATAAGTTGGTCTGGAGTAAGACGTTCTAGTAAGGTATACTACTGGAATTTGGAATCCCTGTCAACAAAATTACTCTACAATAAAAAAGGAAATATTAGCCATTGTTCTAACTGTTTTGAAATTTCAAAGTGACATATTAAATCAAAAGTTTTTGTTAAAATTGATTGTAAATCTGCCAAAGAAGTTTTAGAAAAAGATGTCAAAAATCTTGCTTCAAAACAAATTTTCGCCAGATGGCAAGCTTTACTTTCGATTTTTGAATTTGACATTGAATTTATCCCTGGGTCTCAAAACTGCCTTCCTGATTTTTTAACCAGAGAATTCCTTCAAAAGCCACAACAATGAGCACTTCCAAAAGTCATCAAAAGACCAAAGGAAAAGATAAGATACCCATTGAAATCTCCCCCTCTAAATTCTCTCCAATATCCCCAAAGTCTGAATATCTCCATAAAATGAGTCAAGCTTTATTTTCTCTATCTCAAAAGCAATATGAGTCTTTTTCAATACCTCAAATCCAAAAACAATTGTTTCCTACAAACAATCTGTTTAATCCCAAACAATCCAACCTTTCTTCAAAATTCTATGAAGCCATTCTTTCCCAAACACAAAGTGCAATTGTATCTCATAATCTCGATCAAGATGGCCAAATAGCTTATTCAAAAATAAAAATTCAAAAAATAATCTCTGAACAAGACTGGGGAAGTTCCTTTTGGACTTCCAAATATGTCAAATCCCCTTCCAACCAACAAATTCCTTTTACATACTGGGACTATCAAAACGCTTGGGAATACGTTCTACTCATTCAAAATACAAAAGGGTCTCATTCCTGGTTCATTCAATTCTGCCAAAACTTCAATAAACAAATCCCTTATTGGTTCTTTACCCAGTGGTGGCAAATTTATGGCTCAACCTCCGAAATTCTTCCCTTTGAGCAAGTTACCCTCTTTGAAGAATTTATCAACAACAATAAATTCAAGATCGAAGACTTAAATTATCAAAATATGTTGTTCTTTGCCCACACTAAATACCCATGGATTCTTAGATGGAACCATTCAAAAGAAATCCTAGATAGTTTTCCCACATTTTTCAAGAATACCTACGTTAAATGGTGGGATAAATTTGATCAAACCAAAGTTGCTGAGTCTTCTTCCGCGAAGAATTCACCTTTAAAGATTTCTCCATCAAATTTTCCGAATCTACCAAAATCATCCAAAACTTATGCTAAGGTTGCAGCTTCATCTACGGTAACTCCAACAACATCCCCAGCAAAAGTCTCTGCTCAAGATTTCTTGACAGCCATTGAACAAATGCAAAAGATCTCCAAAGAACTCAAGAGCCTCAAAGATACTATATCCAGCCGTGGATCTGCTACTGCTAAATCCTCGTCCTCCAACAGCCCCTCTGAAAACGACGACGACGAAGATGTTGAGCAGCTTTTGTTCTAAAATACGTACAAAAGTCAAAATGTACAGATACATTACCAGCAAAGAAGAAGTCAACAAACGGCAAGTCAAAAGTCAAAGCAACAGTCAATTCAATTATTATCTGTGAGCATGCGCTCACTTTAGCTTTAATTATTGTGTGTCCAGTCAGTATGCATAGGTGTGTCTTTATGTAACTATTGCATCACATGCGCCTTGATGTAAATGCGCATATTACTTTTATTTTGTCGGTCAGTAGCACTTTAATAATTGTTGTAACTATTGTATCACATGCGCCCATCTGTAAATGCGCATACTATCTTTATTTTGTCTGTTAGTGGCTCTGCTTTAAGAAACTCCTATAAAAGGAGAAGATGTTTCTTAAAAGAGGCAATTGGAATATCATCTCCAACCTTCACCATCTCCGACCTTCATCTCATCTCATCTCCAACCTTCTCATCTCCGACTTCATCTCATCTCATCTCCAACCTTAACCATCTCTCTCACCCTCTCCCTCTCCGATCCTTATCTCAAAAGTTTCTCAAAAGCTTCTCAAAAGTGGTATTCTCCGATCTTCACCCTCTCCCTCTCCGATCCTTATCTCAAAAGTTTCTCAAAAACTTCTCAAAAGTGGTATCAGAGCCAAGTTCAGTGAGTCTCAAAGTCTTTGTAATATTCAAACGAGAAATATATATATATTCTTTATTGTGTCTTATTTGCTACTATACTCTTTATTGTCTGATTTCAAAATTTTTTCATATTTCTATCTATTTCAAAGTTTTAAAGAAAAAAATTTTAGGTTCGAGGCTTCCTAGTCAGGTAGTAAAACTCGTGAATTGTGATTTTTGTTTTCGAGAAGTAAATCCTTGACCAGCCACTAAAAATAAAAAATTTAAACCCTTTGATCAGAATAGATAATGGAAATAATTTTGAAACCTTTTAGAAAAAATTACACTTAGGTAGTACTTCCTCTCAACCAGAGACTATAAGATCTATATCCATCAAACAAAGCGATGAGATATCATATGAAAACATAGAACAATCAATAAAAAACTGGACAATTCCAAAAGTTCCAACAAAAGAAATCTATAAAGATAAATCTAAAACCAAAAATGACTATATCATAACACTATAGAGCAGTCACTACCAATATCTACAAAAGTTGAAAATATATCTTTATTACCCTCTAATTTGCTAGAAAAAACTTCAAAACAAGAAATATAACTATATTCATTTTGGCCTAATACAAGTTGCCATCGTTCTTTAACCAGAACAGGCATCAATACGTCTACTCTAGCCCATGTTAGAGATAGAAGACACCTCAAATTTTCGGATCAACTAATAGGCATGATCCAAGCCCCTTTGAATGAGGGACCAGTTTTCTTTAATTGTTTCCCAATTTTTCTGTTTCTCTAACAGATCCTACTATAACAAAATCATTAACATTAGGAGTACAAACAAAAGGATTCAATATGCCAAATTCAGAAAATATTTCTATAATTTATAGAATCTATTACAAATCGATGATGTCATTAATACCAAATGTTGCCTATCAAAGTCAGACAAAAGGATTAACAATTTTGTTTCTAACAAATTTTAGAAACACTGTAATAACACCAAAACAAATACAATGGGACAGTATAGATCTAAACAGTTCTTGGAAAATCGAAGAAGCACAAGAGCCAACCCCTAAAGAAGAAGACCAAATAGAAAGCATAACAGAACACCCTGATGGATCTATAGAAATAAACTTTGAAAATATTTGTCAAAAGAACTATATGATTTCTAGACCATCTACCAGCTCTTCACGCAAATCTTTCGATCAGGTTACCAATAGAACATATAACACCGTTCCTACTCATATATCATACCCCATATATACCAAAAAAAGGAACCCACAGAACCTGACTACAACCCAACAGAATCAGACTTTGGAAGTCCTCCCAGACAAATAAACACAATAACTATAAAAGAAAATTTTATAATAAATAAAGAGTTATTAAAAGAACAAATAATGAAAGATCCTCTGAACAAATGGTTTTTTAAAAACTTTTCAAACCCAGAACAAAAAATTATTAAAGAAAAATGGTTTGAAGAAATGCATAACAAACAAACTCATATTCCCTTATTTTTATGGTTAAAAACCCAAAATAATGATAATAAACTTTCTATAAACATGATAAAACAAAATATACAAATATGGAAAACCTTAAAAAATGAGAAAATAGAATCTATATTTCCTCCTTTCAGGTCTATAAAGACAATGGGATCTGTTGCTACCCCCCTAAAATCTGAAGTTCAATTCCAAAAAGAAACACAGTGTACCCAGAAGGATCTATCTCACATAATAGAACAAAATAATTATACCAATACCTACCTTAATCAATTAGGTCAACACTTTGAAAACATTAATAATAATAATAATCATAATAAAAAACTAAGGCCAACACTTATAGGACAAACATCTAAAATATTAAACAAAGAACCAGAAAAATCTCAAAAAATAAAAAATCCATTTCACCTACAAGAAGGGTTACACCTATTGACACTTCAGCCTCCTTTATCGAAGAAAAACGAAAAGAATTCAAGGAAATTTGAAAATATTTGAAATGTTCTAACAGAATAAAGACGATTCAGAAATCATCACAAAATAATTCTCCAGAAACTGAATCGCCATTGACCAGTGACACAAATGATGAACCTATTCAAATAAACAAACTAAAAAGATATAAAAATCCTATTTCTTCGATAAAGGAGGCTGAAGTGTCAATAGGTGTTAACCCTTCTTGTAGGTGAAATGGATATTTTATTTTTTGAGATTTTTCTGGTTCTTTGTTTAATATTTTAGATGTTTGTCCTATAAGTGTTGGCCTTAGTTTTTTATTATGATTATTATTATTATTAATGTTTTCAAAGTGTTGACCTAATTGATTAAGGTAGGTATTGGTATAATTATTTTGTTCTATTATGTGAGATAGATCCTTCTGGGTACACTGTGTTTCTTTTTGGAATTGAACTTCAGATTTTAGGGGGGTAGCAACAGATCCCATTGTCTTTATAGACCTGAAAGGAGGAAATATAGATTCTATTTTCTCATTTTTTAAGGTTTCCCATATTTGTATCTTTTGTTTTATCATGTTTATAGAAAGTTTATTATCATTATTTTGGGTTTTTAGCCATAAAAATAAGGGAATATGAGTTTGTTTGTTATGCATTTCTTCAAACCATTTTTCTTTAATAATTTTTTGTTCTGGGTTTGAAAAGTTTTTAAAAAACCATTTGTTCAGAGGATCTTTCTTATTTGTTCTTAATAACTCTTTATTTATTATAAAATTTTCTTTTATAGTTATTGTGTTTATTTGTCTGGGAGGACTTCCAAAGTCTGATTCTGTTGGGTTGTAGTCAGGTTCTGTGGGTTCCTTTTGTTTGGTATATATGGGGTATGATATATGAGTAGGAACGGTGTTATATGTTCTATTGGTAACCTGATCGAAAGATTTGCGTGAAGAGCTGGTAGATGGTCTAGAAATCATATAGTTCTTTTGACAAATATTTTCAAAGTTTATTTCTATAGATCCATCAGGGTGTTCTGTTATGCTTTCTATTTGGTCTTCTTCTTTAGGGGTTGGCTCTTGTGCTTCTTCGATTTTCCAAGAACTGTTTAGATCTATATTGTCCCATTGTATTTGTTTTTGTGTTATTACAGTGTTTCTAAAATTTGTTAGAAACAAAGTTGTTAATCCTTTTGTCTGACTTTGATAGGCAACATTTGGTATTAATGACATCATCGATTTGTAATAGATTCTATAAATTATAGAAATATTTTCTGAATTTGGCATATTGAATCCTTTTGTTTGTACTCCTAATGTTAATGATTTTGTTATAGTAGGATCTGTTAGAGAAACAGAAAAATTTGGGAAACATTTAAAGAAAACTGGTCCCTCATTCAAAGGGGCTTGGATCATGCCTATTAGTTGATCCGAAAATTTGAGGTGTCTTCTATCTCTAACATGGGCTAGAGTAGACGTATTGAGGCATGTTCTGGTTAAAGGAACGATGGCAACTTGTATTAGGCCAAAATGAATATAGTTATATTTCTTGTTTTGAAGTTTTTCTAGCAAATTAGAGGGTAATAAAGATATATTTTCAACTTTTGTAGATATTGGTAGTGACTGCTCTATAGTGTTTAGAGGGTCCAAGTCTAATCTCTAGGAGACACATGGCATAGTTCTGATTTTTACCTCCAGAGTTGCACCCTATCGAAGGCTTGGAAGTTCATTCAATTTTTTGAGATTTATACTTCTCTTGCCATGTGTCATGTTCTTGTGCCATAATTACGCTATTAGACATAATGCATGATTTTACACATTTTTATTTGTTGGTTGACACTACACCTAACCAAGTTATGGACTCCACTAGGTGTTTGACACATGGCATAAACTTGTCAATGGATAATCAAAAATCCAAATCCGATTTGAATTCGAATTCGAAATCGAAATTTCAGATATGGGATTCAAATATGGATATTTGTTTGATATTCAAATTCAAATGTTGATACATCCGATCCGATAAAATCCAATCTGATTTGTAAAATAATGTAATAAATATATTTACATTATTATATTATTAATATAATAATAATCAATTTTTTCAAACGTTTTTATATTTTTTGGTTTATCCCTCCTTTCTCAACTTAATTGAGGGTTTGTGAGAAGTGGATGATCATCTTCTCCAGCCAATCTCCAACGATCAATCATATATGTATGTAAATCTCTCTCACACACACACACATCTTCAACCATGATCCAAGAAACCATTCTCTCTCAAAATTTGTCATCTGCAAACTACTCCATTTTCTTTCAACATATTTGACCTCATCTTGATCTCAAGTCCATCGTCTTTAATCTCGCCCTTTTACCTGCTCTAGAAAGCCTTTGATTTTTTTACCCAAAATTCCACCATTTTCTACTTCCCCTAAATCCTATCTTACCTTGTTGTTTGGAGGTTGAATGAAATAGAATACTAGGGTTCAAGATTTGGTATTAAAGATGAAGACTTAAGGGTTGAAGCCCTGAAGGTGGGATTGATTTTGGAAGAAAGATGGGGTTTTTGTCACAAGTTGATGATGATGGCATTTAGATTTTTGTTATAGATTTTAGAAAAATAAGAAAAGGATTTTGGTAAAAATCCATTGGTTTTTCTACCCAAAAATCCTAAAAAAAGTTTTTCTACCAAAAATCCCAGCATTTTTAGATAATTAAAAAAATTAGGATTTTTTTCCTACATGTTGAAGATGAGGGTATTCAGGTCATTTTACATAAATTTATCACAAAAAATCGAGTTCAAGGGTCATCCCATCAATTTGAATCTTAGAATTTTTTCAAACCGATTTGATACCGAATTCGAATCAGATATTAGCAAATATTCGATTACTTAATCGGATTCGAATATTGATATACAATATACTAAAAAAATATTGATATACAATATCCATCGGATTTCAGATTCGAATTCGAATATCAAATATTTTTTTCAAGATTCGAATTCGGATATAGTCATATCCGATTTGATTAGTATCCATTGACAGTCCTAGCGTGGTGTACTTACTACATTGACGTAAGCATGTGAAGTCATTGTGCCTTCTCGTTTCCCATGCATTAAATGCCATTATTAGCTTTCATTAATGTATTGGCGGTGGCACAATCTCCTCCACTCATCTCAATCCTAAGAGGATTTTACTTTCTATAAATATACTCTCTTCGTTATTTTTTTCTTTCTACTTTGCCTTAGTTTTCTCTCTTTTGTGTCTTCTTCCTCCTTCGTTCGTCTTCCTAATCTTGACTATCTAAAAATCGACATCAACCAACAGATGAGATCTTTCCGATTGTTTTTCCTCTCAAGGTGAGCTAAAGCTTCTCAAAGGTGACTCTTTCGTCCACTCTTCCCTTCCATTGCTCTCTTTTTCCTTTTTTGTTAAGGTAAACAAAATCTCATCCTCTTCCCTTTGTCTTAAATGGGTAAGAGTAGACCATACAACCCTAGGTATCCCACTCTTGAGGAGATCAGGGTGAAATATGGAGTTCATTGTGGAGCCTCCATTTTCACAAGATTTAGAGGATGGCACCAAAGTTGTGTTATGGGGCCAGTTCAAGACTTTTCGCTTGAATCCCCTTAAAAAGGGAGGTCCCCAAACTTCTATCTTCATGCTCCTGGTCAGATGAGTGGGAATTTCTTCTAACTCACTGAGCATATGAGCACTCCCCTTGATGAAGGTCATAAACTTGGGCCTCTTGACATCCAAGCCCAATTCTTTTTAAAGAGGTGCTCGAAAGGTCTGGGCTCCTTTTTATTGCCCAAAAGGAGACGAAATGATTCCTTGTTCAATCTCCTTCATTCGGACGAGGATTGGTTTCTTTTCCCAATCTTATGCTCGAGAAAGTGGGAGTTGGGGATGGACAAAAGGTAGGACCAGACCTGAAATTCCCAAACTTCGATCGTTCCAGTAAGTTTCTTTTTTTCATCTAAGTTTCGTTTTGTCACCTTATTGCTTTTGACAAGCCAGGCTTTCCTATGCCTTTCGTACTAGTAGCTGGTAGAAAAAATTTTCATAATCACCTACCTTCTTTCCCACAAGGAAGTGTGCTTGCTAAAGTTTTAGTCGAAGAACCCAAGACCGGGTGTCACCGCTCCAAGAGAGTTGTCTAGGTGTCAGATTCGGAGAGCTCTTCCAGCGCCCGTTCTTCTTCTACTCCGAAAGCTTCTCCGATGTGTGGCGGGTTCTGCCAACTAAGGGACATGCCTAAAGACCCATTAGATGATAAAGGGGCTTCTGAAGACTAAGGGGTTGTTTGATTCAGCTTTCCAAACGCACTTGAGGTGCATTTGCAATTTTAAAATGAGGTTTTATGGCAAGATTGATGTAGTCCAGTTTGATAAGGTTGTCAACTTTTGCGGCCAAATTTTGCGACTAGAAATAGCTAGAGTAACCATCTGAAAAAAACTATCACTATGAAAAACTTGTTTGATAAACACCTATAAAAATATTGTGTTGTTTACTATAATCTAATGATTACTATTTGATACAGCTATTGGATTCTAATAAAATGATTAGAATGCCCTTAATGTTTAATAATGCATTGAAATAAACAGAACAACCTCGATAATAGTACAATTATACTAAAATATATAAATTTAATAATATTAAATTTTTAA